>NW_022145600.1:21813364-22303364 GCF_000002235.5 Strongylocentrotus purpuratus | reverse complement strand
AAGAAATATAATTCCATCAAATTAATGTTGAACGTGTCAGATATTAGAGGAAAAAAAGAATAATGTTATTACTCAAGCATTTTCAAATCCTATTTCTAGCATTTTGGTTGCATAACAAAGGAATGTAGCTCAACCCAAATTTCTAATCCAGAAAATTCACATGAGGATTTAAATGGTCTCATTTGCAACGAGAGCTGTATATATCATAAACTGTATTCATTACGTTAATAATCTCGTCTTCTTCGGTAGGTAGCGGTGCGTTCATAGATCGGCTACATGGAGGGAGTGAAGGGGTTCAGTGCTGTACTATATGACCGGAGCACACGGGGCATTGCTTCGATTGCAGTATTACCTGGCTGTGACACCTAAGCTTCTGAAGACATATGGCTCATACGCAGGTAATGAAACATGATTTCACATTTCATTTAGTATTAGTTCTTCTCACACAACCCCAAAGCGTCAGTCGTTGACGCAGTCCTGCGCTAGGCAATTGACGCCATGTGTTCAGCGAGCATCAGCCACCGTGGGGGTATTGAGTTTGAATAATCTTTTCTTATGTTAATTTTCATCACATTTTGCAACTGATTTGGGATCGGTAGTCATAAATTTCATGATGATTTACAAAAGATGGCGTTAAGAGGTGTTTTCTGAGGTTACGATTGTCGTTTTCTTCATTTTACTCTTAGATGTGTTCAACTGTTCTCGCTGTGTGGCCGTAACATGTAGTTCATTTTTTGTCGTGCTGTTGAAAGTGCACATCATGCAGAATGGAACCGAAGAAGATTGGTGCATTATGATCACCCTGGGTCTCTACGGAACATGGCTGCCCAGGAGCCTCGAGGAAGTCACATGACTAACGTCACCTGATATCTAAACATGCTTTGAGCAAGATGGCGCTTCACGTCATCCACAAATCGCATTCAATCAGCAAAGTTCAAACAGTCAAACTCGAAGTTCATAAAAGTAGAGCCGCGGCGTCACAGCTGGAGCGCGATGAAGCACGTTTCACGTCTACAGGGCGGCGACAGAACTTGACAGAGGTAAAAGTTGCATCGGAGGTGCCTGTTGTCTACAGAATAGGACGAGGAGTTCTACGTACAGCATGGCACACATGGCTCTGAGCACTTCAAGCAACAAGAAAAGCCACAAGTCTCTGCAGATACCTTTTATCAAGCATCTCGGTCATAGTCACTGTCATGGTCGAGAGAGTCCCCGTTCGGGATCCGATAGTACGGTGCGTCTCGTCGATCGTCCTCGAGGTCGGTCAGGGAACCATTCCTGTTATCGCCCAGAGGATTGTGAGATGTCTGTTGGTTTGGCTGATGCGCCTTGATCTCATCCTCCCTCTCATCGCCCTCTCCCTTTCCCGTCGGTACTTCCTGCATGAGAAGAAAAGAAACGAAAGAATCGAGATTAGCAAAGATTGTCAAAAATGGCGCCACGGATGAGAGTATTGCTATCCGAATAAGCCCCTCGTAAAACACACCCGAACTTCCCTATCCAGACGATATGAAGGCATTTCCCCGTTCTTTATTCACCACCGTAAGGAGGAGTCAATCACCCGGCGAGTGATAGCGATCAACGCTATAAGAATCCAACCCTTCTTGAAAGACACGCTCTCTGGAACACCACAACCCCTAGAAACGATCACACCCATAACGAGATTGCTTTGCGTTTAGGAAACCTAAAATAATCTTTGCAAAATCATGGTTTAACCGCTCAATCCCTTTTTCTCCTCCCTCTTTCCTGATAAGGTTCAGCCTTGCCCTGTGTACGAATGCGTGAAGTAGACGGATGCGGAAATTTTTCCTCTCTCAAATGGCGTACATCCCATAAGGTCGTTCTACTCCTGGAAAGGGTGTATCCAGATTTAAAAACAGGCAAGGTTTTACCTTTAGGCCCACGCTTGAAAAAAAAAACTCTATAATACATCCACTTTGCCTCGTCTATCAAGTTCGCATAATATACAATAAAAACACCATCTAAGAAAACAATGACACTTGGAAGAACACTTTTCTTTAACGTTCCATAAAATATTTTGAATGAACCGTCTCATAACAACCTTAGCGGCCCCCTGATTTACTTGTACCACCAGAATCATTTTCTTGAAACTATCTTATAAAAACAAATGTGACCCTTCCGATACAAGATTTTAGACTCGGTAGATAAATTATTTTGTTTGAATGATGCATGGAAATAATAGTGAAATAACACTGTGCGTAAAAATTATGAAATAAAATGTGATCTTTCGAATTTTTATCAACTTGGGGGGACACTCCACACCCCTTCCAACCCCGACAGACCTTAACGCATTACTCTCCCGTTTGCATCATCGCATCTGTCATTGATTCGTTCCTTCTTGCTTGTAAGGAGGAGGAGGAGGGGGAAAACAGAGCATGAGTATAGAGAGGGGTAAAAGCCTTCGAGCTGTGATTAATAGCCTCGAATTACAAGCGTTTTTCACGGCCGTGGTGGACCATGACGTTTGGAGTGCTAGTCGATGTCTTCATCATCGAGGCAAAAGGTCAGTGACGACGAGGCGAGTGACAAGCATTTACTGCCTGTCATCCCAGGTCCCGCATCAAGCATAGGTGCAGCACCCCAGGCATTAGTCCCGTAGTGACGCCTTTTGCACAAGAGGCGCTATTTACTGAGTTCAGGCTGCGTCAGTGGATTTTTTTTTTCATTCAGTTTCTTATCATGTCACTCAAACCGTATATGCCCCGTCAAAGACCGCGCCAGTCACCGACGCAGACCTTCGTCAGCAAATAATCCTTGCGTCAAACGAGCATAAGGAAATTGCCGTACCCTAGCGCTTACTAATCATCACACCCCCTGGCAATTACTTGCCTACTTCAACATTCTGAGTTTTTGACACAGTTTCTATGAAAGAACGTTTGACTCTCTTTCGTCTGCCTGGCTTGTCGTTTACGACAGAAAATACACAGAAGCGAGAAAAACTAATTTAAATCGAAAGGACTACTCGAATCACTTGTTAATGTAAACTTGATTGTATCAAATTACAGCTACTTCATAAATCATCAAGATTGAGTCAATCATTAAGATGGAGAGAGGAATTAAAAATCAAATTGGCGACGCGCACTAAGTTAGTCTTGTACGCTGCCAATGCAATTTCAAGTCACTGGATCGCTTTGTTCCTAAAAGATCATCAATGCTTTACTTTTCTTGAATCCTTCCTTCATTTCGTTCTTCTTCCAGACTCGATACTAATTACAAGCAAGGAGAAATCTTATTTGAACATGGTAAATGGTTTGCTATACACCCCCATTTATGATTTCTAAGTACACATACTTAAAACCAAATCTCGAGGAGGCAAAATAAACGAGCTCCAAGAAATACGCTACTCTAATTTGAAAGGTATTTACTGACGATAATCGCATCCGCGCAATTTAGAATCTGGACTGAAGTGGTCTAAGTGCTTACATTTTCGGTGTGCTCGTTATATTAGATACTCATTTATCTAATATTAATGTTTAGCTCCGGTGTGTATTTACAGTAGCCTGTGTTTTTGTGGATATAATCTCTGACGGAAGCATCGTAATTCAGATGGTGCAAAGAGGCCACTCACCGGCGGTTTCTTTCTCTAGTATTCACTCTGATGGAAAACTACTTGACGCATTTTGCTCTAAGGTGCAGGCGGATTTCCCGCCATTAAAACAGTGTCGTCTGTGGCCACATAAAAACGTTCACTTTTACGATTCTTAATGTCCCTGTCTATTTTCCCAGCTCTTTTGTTTCCCGCTGTACAAGTGACTAGATAAACTTATAGGCTTCTCGAGAACTTCATAAAAGACAAATCGGTTGGATCTTACCACCGTTATGTTTTCTGAGAGGGTTGCAAATAGCTTCTTGGGACATGTATGACACTAATGAATAAATAACAACCAGATATCCTTCGTTAGCAAAGAGAAAGGTTTTTTTTTATTATTAAGGATTATGCCGACAAATGTGCTGACAAGGAGTTGCTAACAAATAAACTCAGGTGTCTTAATCAAGACCAAGAGTGCTCGTGAATCAAACTAAAGTAGATCTTTTTTATGAGATCGGGAAGTTGTCAAAAGAAGAAGAAAAAAACATAATTCGATGTGGGCACAAAGGGGCTGATTAAATCAAACCATTAACGTCTAAAGAGTGGTGAAATTACCTGTTTTAATCGCCTCCATTTAGCTCTCCTGTTCTGGAACCATGTCTTCACCTGAAAAGAATTGAAAAAAGACGAATATATAATTTTTTAAAGTCATTCGTTCTTTTTGAAGAATTTTTCTAAACTTAAAAGTCAGTTAAAATAATATGCATTAAATACATACGAATACTTCAATATGACTACATTCTCTTGATTTGTGCATCATAATTATTGCATGGACATGGTTGAAAAGTTGGAAAATCAGAGGGAAGCGAATTTTCCCCATGATTAAAGTTGTCGTGTGTAACGTGTTGACGCCCCGGTCAATCATTAGCTAACGGTGAGAGGGGCCCCATTAACGCCTCTCGACTTCTACAAGTGAAGCCCAAGATTATTCGAAAAAAATAAAACTGAGCTATCAAGCGGTACTCTTCAATACCTCCAAACCCTCAATTTGCCAATATAGGGCTATCATTATGATTATAGATTATCATGATTATGATTATAGATTAATATGATATTCATTTCTCTGGACCTTGTAGTACGAACAAAGCCATTCACTTAATGGTTTTGAATAGAGCGATCTATCCGTATCGTGTAGGTAATAATCATAATGTTTATGTTCATAATTGTAAATATGTTTTTATACGGGAAAATAAAACCAAACCAAAGCAAATCAATGATCTTGATACCCATCTTCTGTAAACCCCTCTTTCTTTTTTTCTAAATCCATCTATCTCTCTCTCTCTCTCTCTTTCTCTACTTCCTTGTTTCACTCATTCTTTCTCCTTATGTTACCTGATTACATTTATATCTATTTTCTTCTTCTCCTAAAGCCTTTCCCTCTGCTGAGATTACCTTCTCATGCTTATTCATTACTTCTTCCTTATGTTATGTAATTGTATTTTTCACGTACATAATATGTAACTCTTTTATTTTTTTGTATTACTCTCAAATATCCATTTCATTAGTTAATCATTATTCGCTTCGTCTCTAATTTCACTTTCCTTCAATTTATCTCTGATCTAATTAGGCGTTCATACATACCTAAACTAGGCCAATTTTGTGTCCAATCAACTTTAATCACATGCCCATCTTAGATCATTATTTGCTCAGATTTTATTAAAAATTAACGTACTTTTGGAAAACGTTACCCAAGATGACCACAAAATTGCCCAAAGTTAATCTAACCCGAAACTGCCCTCATTTTGAGCACTTCGTTTTAACCCAGTATAAGTGTGTGATCCAATATGGTTCACATTATCGAGACTCCGCCACTATTGTGTGACTTGTTTTGATTGTAGTCCATGCAGATGGGGGCCCGTCAAACGCCCATCAAACGGCGCTACCCCCAGGACCATAATATTTGATCCCCCTCGATGGGCTGATCACTTTCAAATACCAGTACTTCAGAAGCACCACTTATCCCCTCTCACCATTATCCACCCCATCGCAATACACCCCTCCACACAGCACTAATCCCCCTCTTGCAAGGCTCCACCGAGATGTTTGATCAACCGGCGGTGTATATAGTGCCCCTCTTCGGGAGTCTATTTGCCCCCCATCCGTGGGGTGTTTACCCCTCTTTAGTCCAAGACAACGGTGTTAGGAGGATTTGGAGTCTTCCAGTGAGAGCTGGGTCAATACGTGCACAAAGGAATGGGAGATAATGTCGTCTGGTATATCGTGGTTTTGCTGGTGATTTTTTACTTTCACCTTTTGACGAAAGGATAGTATGGAGATGGAGAGATGATCATAAAAGGAAAGTGAACATGAAAGAAGGCATTGTGGTGATGATAAGAGGAAGGGGGAGTGAGTGATAGTAACTAATTTGGAACAGAAAGATTATTGAAGAGATAAACAGTTTTAAGAGGAAGAAACAGAAGAAAGAAGAAAATTATCAAATTATACAAAATTAATGCTTTTAAAGGGGCATGGCCAGTTCCCCCACCCCCCCCCCCCCACCTCAACCAAATTTTCGATTCTAATCCACCCCCTGTCTACTAGTGATGATGGGGGAAGATTTGACAGTGATTCCGATTGATCCAGTAGCAGTATAAAGAATATATTTACTTGTCTATTCCAACAAGGCTGTATGTCGCCGCCAAGAGGCGATTAAGTGGCCCAAATCGCTCTCGCAAACAGGTATAGAACACTAATAAATATTCAAAAGGTTTTTTCGATACGCATCGTATACGTTGAATACATTTTGGTCGTTTTCCTTACAAGCCCGATAGTCTGTTCCGTGCTTTGTTTAATCATCGAAGGCAAAAGTAAACACATACTTTTGTTTTGATTTGCTGCGTTTTCAATTTCTTTTTGTTTTTATGCTCTCCAAGCTAGCGTAGATGGGAAACGCCCACTTGTATCGTTGTACAAGAAATACAAGTAACACGGAACTCGTAATGAAACTGAAATGTTAAAGTGATCAGCCGTTAAAACAAGGAGTCAGCGGGCATATTTTTCCACTGTCTATAGAGTAATCTATTTAAAGTTCAAAACACTAATCAACAGTCGCCCCCTTTAACAGAAATATCAGGCATCGAATCACACTTTCAGCAGAACACATTTTGATTTTTCTTTTCTTTTCTTCAAAAGAACATCTGTTAAAATATTTGAGTTTTCAAAAGGACATATTTAAACACAATTTCTTCACAATCGCTTTATTTTGTAGAACTATATGGTTGCAGTGTTGCACATTAAAGATTGTACTCGTAACTCCATATTAAAAATAAACACTTTCTACAAAATAGAGTACCTATTTTGTGAATGTTCCCTAAACATGTGGGTCATCCTATAGCTTTCCTTGTACCCCAATCACACCACTAGACGGACTACAAGCAAAATGACAACCGACAAAATATTTGAGTCACACCACCAAACCGACTTCACACCGACAAAAACAAAAACGATTCTTGGCCATTCGAGATATTAATGAAAATCTTACATTCGGTATGTTGTCTGTTTGGTATCGGTCCCGCGGTGTGACCGGGTATAATGTATTTACTTTTTTGTTTGGTCTTTTGTCGTTCTGACGTTGGTCTCTTTGGTGCATGTGACTAAGTATAATTTATTGTTTGTTTATGAAATGTATTTGTTTATTGTTCAGGATAATGTCTGTCTGGTGTCGGTCTGGTGTCGGTCTGGTGTCGGTCTGGTGCCAGTATCGTTAGTGTAACTGGGGTATGAGATAATACGTTTCCATTTCTTGTTATAGCTGAACTGTGTGAAGGTCTCTTATAACGAGCCGAATGCTTAACATGAAGACATAAATGAGTTTCCAACCTGGACTTGACGCCTCCCCCCCCCCCATAAATAGTAATTTGAACAACACCCCCATCTGTTGTGATAATGTTTAATACCATAAACCGACAGGAAAGTACAAAATAATAGCGCTCATAACAAGCACACACCCACTTCACTCATGGTTCCGCCATTTTGGATCTATCTCTTTGTATCTCTCTCCCATCTGAAGCATCGTGAAAATAGATTATGAGTAGGATCGAAACCGGAAAAAGAGTGTGTTGTTGAATGCTTTAATCTCTTCCTGTACAGCTCTTACTCTGGCCTCTATCATAACACAATCACCTATCATCGATCATACATAGATAATTTGAACCATTTCTCCTTGGCATGCGTCGAACAGGCAGATTTTGTTCTAATTATTCTGTAGTGTTTTCGAGTGTATTCTTATGTCAGCTTGTCTGACGTTGCAAGAGAGTCTTGTCGCGAAATTGGCTCCCTGTTCGAGAAAAAAATTGCTGCGCGGTACGACACTTACCGAATTCCTGAATTCAACTCCGGACCCAACATTGTACCTAACCCTAATCATAACCCTAATCATAACCCTAAACCCAACATAAACCCCAATTGCAACCCTATCCCCAAATCTTTTCTACCTCTAACGAACTAAAGCCCGGAAAAATGCCGAATCACGGTTGCACAACAGAACCAAGGCCTCAATTTTTGGAATATTGTTTTCGTCGACAAAATAATATTGTTCATTGCTATGGGCTGGTCCTATTTTATCGGATAAAGATAATGGAAAACGTTTCTAACTACCTCTCCTGATTTGTGGAAAAGATTTTGGTTTTGCTGTGATCCGAAATAATAGGTGATTAATGTCCAGCCCACCGTTTTACACTAATATGAACCTTCGACGCAACTTTTTTGTTTGACCTGTCATGCCTGTGGCTTAAGGCAATACCCTTTTCACTTCAGATCAGAATACCGATTTGAGAATGATTCATAGTTTGTTACAGTTCAAATTTGACCCTTCTTTTATAAGTATTTCAAATTACAAATTAAAATCAACCATCTATATTCAAGAAGGAAATAATGGACAATAATTGGTTTCTAATTCGTGAAATATTGAAATTTAGAATTGATCTTTCAGCAAGTTATTGACACATATCATTTGCGATCAAATGTTAAGAGTTAGAGTTGAGGAGCCTCTGAACGTGAGGGAAATACGAAAGGCCGTCCCGCAAAACTATCATGTCTAAAAGGTCCATAAAATATACGTTCATGAGCAGTACTAACTTGGTACCCTCTTTCAGACCGCTTTAAGCGTTATGAACGTCATTTTCGACACGGGATACAGACATGACAGACATTGAAACATGTATTCTAGAATACATGTTCTAGATCATAGCTTGGGCAATATCTTTCCTAGCAGTAGATCTTTATTATATGATTTAATTTGTGGATTATTATGCACATAAAATGTATCTTAAATGATGTAATGATTAGATAGCCTGAAAAAAATAACTGTATGTGAATTTCAAGGATATATATTGCGCCCCAACCATGCTTATCATTCGAAAACTGTCCAAAGCGACTAATGTGTACAATTTAAAATACACAATTTTCTAGGAAAATTCATTGAAATTGTCAGTAACGTTTCAGACTGCGATCGATATGTCGATAAAACGGTATTATTTCAGACAACCAATTTAGAGTATAGTCACCCTAAAAGTACTATGACATGATACCAACTGCGCATGTGCAGACATAATGTGCTAAAAACTATGTCTTCCAGATGCGACCATGGCAAATAATACAGGAAGTAAATTCGAGAACGACACAAAAAGAGAAATGGGAAATACTAACGCTCTGCAGCGGATAACTCTCTCTTCACAGTGCGATAAGGATAGTATTACTAATTCATTGAGGATATTGTTGTTCCCGCTATATTTGTAAACTGGGTTATAAAGATATATTTCTGATGATATACATGTGTTGATGTGGATATCGGTTTGATAGTATTGCAAGGGAGCTTCCTTCCTCATTCAGCGGTTGGAGAAGATCGCAATTATACAAAGGGCAATTATTTTCTTCTTTTTTACCTTTTGGATTAGGCATACCTTACCATCGCCGTGATCAGTGATAAGCTGCACGTTACTTATCAAACTACATGCATCCCTTTTCTCCATTAAAAAATTTAAACAAAATCAAGAGGTAAATTCTTGATCAGGGGCGGATCCAACTTTTTTTAAAAAGGAATGGCACATTTCCGAGAAAAATAATCTCTGACAGTAAAATAATAATTAAAGAAATAAATTTCACATTTTCACGAGCCTTTTGGATCTGAAAACTGAAAATTGTGACAAAACATTTAAGATATCCACAATTATAATTTAAAAGGGGCATGCATTAAAAGTGCCCCCCCCCCCCCCCGCCAAGAAAAGTCTGCATTGCCCTTGCTTAGTCAAGATTCTTTGTTTCGATCATTACATCCTAGCTACGTCGGGCAAATCCATAACAGATAATAACAGCAGTCTGTTACAATACATTGAATCTCTTGCTTTTCGATGGGAGAGAGAAGAAAAACACGGGGGAATCTTCTCCCAAAACAAGAAATCTTGTTAGGCACATTTCCTTCTTCGCTCTTCCGATCCGACAGTCCGCGATTGAACTTCCTTAGCTGCCATGTTTAGTAAGGTATGACTACAATGAGGAGAAGTAGAAAGAGAGGGCAAGATGGAGAGAGAGAGAGAGTGTAGAAGGGAGAGAGAGAGAGAGAAAGAGGAAGAAGAGAAAGAGGGAGGTAGAGAAAGAGAGAGAGAGCGGGAAGAGACATGATCACACCGGCTGGAGAGCGTTTGAGACGCCGGCGCGGGCCGCGTCTTTCTTCTCCTTCGCCGCTGACAGACAAGTCACTCCTTAACTTCTCTCCTTTGTCGGTCTACTCGACATCCATCACCAGCATACTTCGCTATTCTTCCTCCTTAACTCATTAATCTAATTTCATCATGATTGTTTTTGAAGTCTGCTCAACCGTCGGGGAGTTGAGCGCTGACAAAACGAGTTAAGCGCGCGCTTATCGGTGACGTAATTCATAACCAATACTTCCATATTCATAATTCGGTTTTACGAGTCCCTGATAGTCATCTACACTTTGCGACGGTGTCAAGAACAAAGTTGATAATCGCCTGAATTATGTACTCTCTTTGTTTGGCGTTTATTAAAGGTTGATTTATAGTAAAGGTGACCATATCAAATACGTTACGATCTTCTTCAATCTTTATAAGTCAGTTTGGAAGAGTATCAAAGACGAAATATCACTGAAAAGGACTGCGCTTCACGTGCCCTTATATTCAAAATGTTAGTCATTGGACAATTTATTTAAATGTTGTAATTCCAAAACCTCTCCGTATATACATCAATTATTATGTACCACATACTCAACCTCCCATATTGTCTTCCAGACACAATTACAATCACATAATTGCATAATGCAATCGCGTAACCATGCAGAACTCAACTTTAAGTTTTTAACATGAAGCTGAGATAAAGAGGAGCAATAATTGTCAATTTCACTAACAGTGGGTTGACGGTCGTGATACTGATAGTATGGTTCGATTCGACAAGGTGGTTTCTAATTTCGTCATCCAAGCATTCCCCGAAAACCTAGAGTGACAATTACGAGGAAAATTACGAGGAAAATGTCGAAAGTTCCCCCAACAAACCTTTAAAAAGAAGTTAATGCTTTCGAAGTGTAGGTGTAGAGACACACAAAGAGAAGTCATAAGCGACATATAAGTGCTGGGAGTAAACACAATATGGTTACATTTCCTCGATTACAAATAATGCTGTGTAATTGAGGATTGGTTTTAATATTAGATAGTTTCCTCGAGTGTTTCTTTGAAATCATCGGAAACTATCTGATGGAAAAAAAGAAACTGTAAATATATTTTTAGATTGTAACATTTGAGACTGAATGAATTGTTTATGAAAGCTTGATTTCCGTTTTTAGACAAGGAAATATTCGTAATGGATAATTGACATTTTGCGAAGGCGACCACAAATTGCCGCTTATTTAGTGATACGAACATGACAAAGATTTTACGAACAATCAATGGCTGTTTTTCTTTTAGTAAGTTATATTTTGCATATAAATTACAAGTAATAGCAGACAAAATATAGTCAATTTCACTTTTTTATATTGCTTTCCATGTGTTTCAGTAAGGCAAAGAGATTTTTAAAATGTAGTTTTATGCACGGTTTTATATAAATAAAGGAACTTAATCTATCGAAGTGAAAACTTTAAAATTAGGGAATTGAAAATGTTATCTAGCAAAGAATTATTTCATCCTGTAAGTATCATATTTTGCCATTCCACCTTAAAAATTAATAAAAAGACACGCATCCCCCCCCCCCTTCTCCACTGGCATTCTAGAATGGGATCTGATTTCTCCTGTCATCTCCCGCCTTTTTTCCGAGAGCATAAATTCTGCACGGTAATGCGCCCTGGGACCACAACGCATTTCCTCCCATCGTCTGCTGAAGAACAGCCGATAAAAGGTACCATCAACCAGCGCTAAAGAGGAGGATTCTTTTCATCAACATCTATGTCATGATAACAAGAGGATGACAAAGAAATGGATAAATGCTCCCCCAAACAGATTAGTTCCAATATTTATGTATGTTATCTCCGCATGGAGCCTTCCTTTTTGGCAACCATCTTCCCGACAAGAAGTTCCAGAAGTGTTAAAAAATATTGTATTTTGACATGTGTACTTTATTTGAGACCATCAAACAAAAAGATTGAATGGACCGTATACTTGTATTTTTTCTCCGTGGAATTACCGCTGACACCTCGCCCCCTTCTCCTCCCTCTGTCTTTATATCTGTCTCTCTGTCTCTCTGTCTCTCTCTATCTTTCTCTTTCTCTCTGTCGGTCGCTCTTATCTAGTCCTACCCTCTACCATAATCAACTTTTCAAGAACTTAGTGGATTCCCTAAAACATGTCTCCTTCGGGGCGAAACCAAAAAAAAAGGAATAAAAACATAAACAAATAAAGACAAAATTACAACAAAAGATTTGCAATGCTTTCATTTACCTGTCTTTCACTGAGCTGGAGAACCTTGGCGAGCTTTTTTCTTTCGGGCGGGGAGAGGTATTTCTGGTTTTCAAACTTCTTCTCCAGCTCCATCGTCTGATCGTTGGAGAATCGGACCTGGCCTCCTTTGCGTTTGTGGAGCGGTCTCTGGATGAACGGGTTCCACAAGAAAGGTTTCCCTGAAACTGCAAAGAAAGAAAAGAGAAAGATGATGATTAGATGGAGATGCTAAGTCCTGTAATATTTTTTTCTTCCGAAAAGTAATTGGAAAAAAGAGAAGGGTGACTAGTCATTAAGTAGATCGAGTAAACGGGTTCCACGGGGAGAATTTTCGTGAAAGCGCATGCAAAGCACAGAATATTGTTATCAATACAGATTATTAGGTTATTATGGTATCTCAAAAAGCACATTCTTTTTTTTTTAATTAAGAAACGTTTATAGTCTTATTACCGATATAATACATCTACTGATCATAGCCAGGTTTTTTTTTGGGGGGGGGGGGGGGGGGGGTTTCAAAATAGTGCCCTGTCCTTCAATTACATTCCTATATTCAAAATATATCTACACTCTTGTTCAATTACTGGGAAAAGGATTCAATATTCAAACTTTCTGTAGATGTCTCATGATGTCATCCAGATTACTTATATCCAGAATTGCATTTTTTATTTCAAACATAACATTTGGTAAAGAAAGATGATATCTGTTTGTCTTTTATATTTTTAGATATCCTAGTGTGTTTTCCGTGTACGTGTATCAGGATCAAAATAGAAAAATCACAAATTTTTATTACCGGGAAAATGAATGATGCATGGTTAATAATCAACACTGATATGCTTATGGGAAACGACTAGAGAGACAGTATGTTATTGTTTGTAATGAGATCGGATATGATAAGCACTCATGAATTCAACTAGTACAAATTAATCTCCATCAAAATATTGTTGAGAAATGATTTGAGGAAAATCATAATTTCCTTCGCAACCTGACGAATATAAAAGGGGTCCTCCGTCGAATTTGGGAAACAAAATTGAAGAAAGGCATCGTCTGTTTGAACAATGGGACGGAGATGTGCAATTGATCGAAATCAGTGCATTTTGCCATATTAGGTAAAGATAAACAGATGGATAACATGATAAACGTGATGTGTAAATCAATTGAAAATTGTAGGAAAGAGGAGAACAATTACAAGAGCATGCTGGGCATGTGTTGTGCGTAAAAAGCGTAATCGATGAAATACTTCTCGCAGAAAGTTTCCAATTATGCCGCGCTGCTTCGTCGAGTTCAGCCACCTTGATATAGGGTGGCAAATGGGGAAAACTTGCCAGGGGTATTTAGGGAACAGAATGGGCAGACAATCGGGTAAATAACATAATTGTCAAGTGCAATACAAATTGATCAAATCCAGGGAGGAAATTGTGTCTAAACTCTGCACCGAGTGAGGACGGGTTGGGATTGGAAACAGGCCTATTCGATGAGCCGCGTTTCACGACTGAATCCATCAGAATTGTCGTCATCTTTGGATGATTAATGGTGACCCCCGTCTGACATTCACTATCTTGCTTTTGTCTTGTCCTGATCTTCTTTGGAACACGTCATCCGTTTTTTGGATGGGGGCGGGAGGGGGGTCGAGGAGGACTGTGTCATCAAACTATCAATGTCGAACAAACCATTTCGTGTTCTCTAACTTGGCATGAAAAATATCAGACACAAACCAAGAGCAAAGATCGATTTAATTTTACCCAACACTGGATTAAGTTTAACCAAATCCCTTGTGAGGTTGGCTCAATGTCTTGATCATAATCCTGTTTTAATAAACTGGAATCAAATCAAAAACCTATAGAATATTCAGAAAGTCTGTTATGATGGCATTGTCACTGCTATATTTTGGGATCAGGTCTGTGACAACAGATCTCAGTGCTAAATCTTCAGTGTATCTTTATTAACATTCTATTGTGTTCAGGGCAGGTTGCACGTCACAGATATAATAATAATAATAATAATAGTTAGCTCTTATATAGCGCATTTAATTACCGAAGGTAATACCAATGCGCTTTACAAATGTAGAAGACAATAGAAATAAAGACATATATAGAAATAATTACATATAATTATAATCAAAACTTACAAGTAGGCATACGTTATACATTAGAAAAATCGAAAATAGCTTCTATTAAAGGTGATACATATAATATTTGAAAATGATTATAATTATACAACAATATAAATATGAATAGATAAATAAACATCAGCATTCAGTCAGTCACAAAGATGGTATGTGCTGCACCAACCCTTTGGAACCAGTACAAAATTAAAAGGAAATGTTAAACAAATATGTCTTGAGCTCTTTCTGGAACATGTCTTTGTCTGATTGAGGACGTAGAGTGCTAGGAAGAGAGTTCCAAAGGGTTGGTGCAGCACATTCAAATGACCTGTCACCGAAAGTTTTGGTTCGGCTTCTATTTATTACTAGCAGATTTTGCGAGGCAGATCTGAGTGATCTGGTTGGTAGATATTGGGCTATCAACTCGGATAGGTAAGTAGGAGCAAGGCCATGGATTGCTTTAAATGTGAGCAGGATAACTTTGTAGTGGATGCGTGCGGGAATAGGTAACCAATGGAGCTCCTTTAAGATGGGAGTGATGTGATTGTATTTACTTGACATAGATACAAGACGGGCGGCAGAGTTCTGAATTCGTTGGAGTTTGGAAATGTCTTTGTCCGGAACGCCGAAGAGAAGACTGTTACAGTTGTCCAGCAGTGATGTGACAAACGCATGGATCAGTATTTCTGTTGTCTTCTGGTTAAGGAGATGGCGAATACCACCAATTCTTCTTAAGGCGAACGAAGCTCTGCGACACACCAAATTTATATAACTATAACTTTAACTATAACTATAACTACAGCTTTAATTATATATGTAACTTTAAATAATGGGCTTAAGTACAAACCGGCATATTAAATATATAGAAATGGTTTGGGATATGTTGCACATCGATTAATGCTAATGCCATATGAGCTTTTAGCACCGATACAGTCATACCTTATTCTACTCTGTTTGATAATTGTACATTAGTTATCTGTATGAGTTATAATTATGTGACCAGTCATTCAAACGATGAGCAATTATTTTGATGACTTGAGTAGGGTAGACTATTTGGACTCTCACCAGAAACAGTACGTCACCCAATCGTCCTACTTCTGTTAATTAGCAGAGGAAGTCGGCTAGCAGTGGTTTGTAAAATTGCCCGAGGGCCTACATGCCAAGGGAGACCCGCTTGGTTACATCACCATGTACATAGCCCGCTTAAAATTCGCACCTTCATTAAGGAAAGGGCAGTAATTAACGACTTTCTTCCTATGTCAGTTTGTCACTTTGGATGACTGGGCGCGCGCGCGGGAAAATATAGAAACAAAATTACATGAGCGTGCATCCTCCCGCAGCCGATAGCACTCTTTCATTGTCTATTGGGGGCATTGTCTGCTATCACACACGGGAAACCTCGGCGTAGTACCTGTTTGAGGTGCCGGGTTCATCCTCTGTATCACTCAAGGGATTTGAGAAATCCTCATGAAGATACTAACCAGAGTCTGTGGACTTGTGTAACATTATCAGCCTCAAATAAACGATTCCATCTATAAATACGACATTCAGATAGCAAGCGAATTTGGTATAACTCAAAAGGACACCCCGTTCAAATTCTCGGTAGGCAACCCACCCCCTGACTTGTCGTTTTCGATTTAAATGGCATATTAAATGCTCTTTAAAACTCTTCTGTTTACAGGCCATCAAGTATGTCGTATATCGTACTGATGATATCGTTACCTATTTTCTTTTACCAATCGCCACAAATTGGTCGCCTAAAGCCCATTCACATTTTGGTATAAGCATCACCACTCATACACTCGGATTTCTTTGCATGAAATACATGTACCACATGAGAGATGAAAATCATTTCGATTCCCAGCTCCAATCTGAATTACTTTGCTTACTATGAGGTATATACATATTTTCCTATAGAAGAAGTCACGTAAAAATCCCTTTTAAATTACTTATATACAAGAGACAATCATAACTAATCGTATTTCCGCATTATCATAACTCTTGTCATAACTGACCTGTAAAGGCCAACCATCGATTTAAATGTCATAAAGGCTATTTGAGCTACAATACATGATACAAAAATGGTGGCATAAATAAACGGCATTAGAGGCTTGTTACATCATGATAACTCTAGTTATCGTTAATAGATGAAGAATAAATCCATTGAGTCAAAGAGCAGGTTGGATTCTGGTAGAGGTGAAATATAATTGGTGACTTTCCTCATTTTTTTGTTAATCCTTTGAGGAAGAATAACATATTAGCAACGTCACGTAAAAAGGGTTGCCCTTAAACTGACATCATATTCGGAATATAACAAGAAATAGTCTATTATTGAATATATTTGGACCAACATTGTAACAAGTGTGTATATTAGTCCCATATTCGTGTTCAATGTTTGTTTTTGTTTTTTACTCTACAGAATTTCCAGCATTTTGAGCAAATTTGATGATTCCAAAGTTCACAATACATTTTGAAACTAAATAATAACTTCGAGACAACTTCTTCCGCAAGTTAATTGTATGGCTCGAACTCAAATTTATCGTTAAAAAACAAAAAAGGCCCTCAAATCCTGCAAATCTGGGAAACAAGAAGGCAGGACTGTGTAAGAAAAAAGAAAAAACAACTTAAAAGGTTATGACAGTGGCTACCGTTTATTGACCTCACGTTATCTTATGTCAACCATTTTAAACCGAATAAGATGGCATAGCAAACGAAGCACGACAAGATAAAACAAAGAAATTGCCCAACAATCGGTTGTCCGAATTAACAAGGCGGTCAATATTAAAGCAATCGCACGTTCTCTTGAAGTACTTCATAAATCCGAGACGCAATTATCTCTTTGCAAACCATCCCAATTTGCAGAAAACTTCTAGTATTTGCTAACTACTACTACTTGACTATAACTGTATCAATTGATGATCATCTTTATCTTGATAGAGATTAGACTTGAAAGGGAGATCCGACTTTAATTGCTACTATTCTAAACAGTTTTCATGTCTTTATCCTTCAGTTTGTAAATTGTCTGCGCTGTTAAATAGACACTGTTTTACATTGAATTAACGAGGTATATTGTCGACTCGACGTGAGATTAATGCATAAAACTTTGCCAACTATTCTTGTAAATTGCTCGGCGGCCGTGAAAATCTCGAATTAAGTCGTTAAATTAAGGCGAACTTGTTGATAGTTGTAAGTTTAAGCCGAGCCAAAATTGTAATTGTCTTTAATGATCCCGAAAGTACTATAAAATCCAACTCTCCACTGATTAATAAAAGGATTGTCATTTTGGCAATAGGAAAGAAATCGCCACTTTTAGCGTTCAGCCTTTTTCATGGTATTGCGGGTATCACGTATTACTTGTATAAATTAGTGAGTTCTTATGTACAATAATTATTTTATCCCTTGGTGCAATATTCATTAATAGATTAATAGCCTGATTTGACGTGACATGTTTATATCCGCATTGCGTTTAGATATGAGGATACCAAATACTTTGTATATAATGTTTAAACATGTTCTTACTTATTGTTTATTGCTGTTATGAATTTATGTTCAAGATTTTGTTATTAATATTATTATCATATATATATTTGTTAAACTATAATGTACCTCATTATGTTTAACAGGGTCTCTTGGCAGACCACCGCTATTGGTGATAATGAGTCACCCTATCTAAATATCAGAAATAAATAAATAAATAATAAATAAATAGTGCTGTCATTCTTTTTCCTCCTCCTCCTCCTCCTACTGTTCTCATAATCCTCATCATCTTCTGTTTCTTCTTCTTCTTCTTCTTCATCTTCTTCTTCTTCTTCTTCTTCTTCATCTTCTTCTTCTTCTTCTTCTTCTTCTTCTTCTTCTTCATCATCATCTTCTTTTTCTTCTTCTTATCCTTCTCCTTGATATTTCCTTGTCATATTCTCTATGTCCTTTCGAACTTTAATTTATCCCTTATAAACCACCTCTCATTAACAAACTTGGCTTATACCATGTCTGAAATGTACCATCACTCTGTTCTCACAGGAAAATTGAAGAAGTTCCTGACAGCCAAAGAATCGATTTTTCCCTTCCGATTCCGCATCTCGAAAATATATACCAATCCAATTAAGAGTGTTTGTACTTATCAGATATACCAATAACACCAGAAAGGGGGGTCAGCTAGTACCCCTAAAGGATAGAACATGTTCCCTTTTCGCACTGTATTACTATGACTTGTGAGTTTGTCTCAAATTGGGCACTCTACACGTCGCCATTGTCCAGCCCCCCTAAACAAACGCCCCTTTACTCTTTGCGCGTCTTTGTTATAATTCACCCATTGTCAGCACACAGGTGATAAGTGTTGCAGACGCAATAGAAATCAGAGTGTTCGCTATGTCTGTATCCAATCTGCATTTTCTTCTTTTTCTTTCTTTTTTGTCTAGCTTCGGGGCAAAATTGGATAGGGGTAATACGCTAAGCAAATTATACAATAGTTGTTACACGCGGAAGGAAGTGGGGGTTAACTTACTAGTAAATATAATTGTCTACTCCTTGTTCTTTTCTTGTTTGAATTATTTGTTTGGTTTTCCCATCCCCCTCTTCTTCATACTCTTCCCCCATTCTATTCGTCCTTCTCCCCCTCCTCTTGCCCAAGTTTCCCCCTCCCCCTTTCGTCCTGCTCTTCTTCTTTGAAACATCGAGATCATTGTATATTCTTCTTATTCTCTCCCATCTTCTCTTTTCATAGAAACACTCGATCAAAAAATAGAACATCAAACACACAATAATTATAAAAGCATTGTGGGGAATAGAGGAGGTTGGAATGGAACGCACATCCATCGAATACAGGTTTATCAAAAGAGGCATGGTTTTATATGCGGTTAATAGGAGCCAGATAAGATTCAAACAGGGTCATAAAAGGACAGTAATTGAAATGTTAGCAAGAATTAAGCAATTAAAATAAGACGGAAAGGAAAAAATAAACTCAAGTGAACAAAACTATGCGAAAACAAGATGGCAAACTTTGGCTTTATCCCATCGATTTTCTTGACCACATAATTACAAATCATACCGAGTATTCATTGGATATGCTAATCATACTAATGGAGATCCCAAGATCCTTTTAAAAAGCTAAAAAGCACATCACAGAAAAAGAGCAATAACCATAAGTGTCCATCATAACTCGAACAAAAAAATATTACGCAACGCAGGAAACGGCGTACTTAACGTGTATCGATTTATTGTCGCGCGGTGTATTTTAGTGTACTCCGCTGGATTAGAAGTGAACGAAAATCGTTATGTTAACGCCAGATAACAAATATAAACCTCCTTGTAGCATCGGTTATGATATATTTATAAACCCATCAACTAATTCATTGCTTACTTCGTATTGATTGCTTTTAGTCGTTCGTTTAGCTCTATTTATTCCCTCCCTATATTTAAAAAAAGTATCTAAAGAGCATTCTATTGGTTCTTGAATGACTCTCATCATTTTCACAGGTTGCCGTGCATGGATGTAATGTAGTAACAAGTTTATTTCAGCAAAATTATGTAAATTTTATATTGTTAAAAATGTATTTTACCAACAAATAAAGAAAAGAGGAATCTCCTTCAATTCCTCATCTAATTTACTGTAAAACTGTCTCAAGAATCATGGTTATGCTTCCATTTTCTAATCGTTAATAATGTACTTAAATACGAATCTTCATTTATTTTGGAGCTGTTCATTTTTTCATATTATTATATCCCCCTCCCCCAAAGAAAAAGAAGATTTGTTGTATTGTTAACACGACATCAGCCTATATTTTTGTATCATCTTGCTCTCTCACAACGGGTCAACTGTCACTCAAATTCACTCACTTCGTGGTTAAGTACAGGGTACACAAATCTAAGACACCATTAACCGATCGGTAGACAGATACAAACAAAAGAGGGGAGTGTCTTTGGACCCCTCAGATACAACTATAATAGAGCCATGCACCTTCATCAAAACCACCCTAGTTTCTTTACACACCCCATCAAATGGCCCTATTTGTCACTCTCTGCTATTGTCTTGTTTTACCCCCCATTAAAAGTTTGTTTAATATATTCCCTCGACAAGCTAGCTATACCCCCTCCTGATAAACATTGACGATCAGGGTTGTTTTTTGCTTGCTTTGTCGCTTAACGCACATTAAGGACGGAGGAAACTCGCCCTACCTTTTATCCTCGCAAAAACTGGGCTTGCCCAATATGTAACGTCGTGAGAAAGACACAAAAAACAAAGAAAACAATGAAGACAAAAGAACCACTAACAAGATTGACAAATGTGTGGCTGCCAATTGCATTGGTTAATGACTGAATTCTAATGCCATTTCCGCTGGGAAGGAGCAGACAGTTAAAAGATGGTCCAATGTTTGCTTTTTAAACAATCGCTCTATCGATTTTCCCTTTTGTCTCGGCGCAAGTGGACAACAAGCAATCCAGATTGTTGGCGCAACAAGAAATTATTATTAAAACGTGGCGTGCCAAAAGTAAGACCCATGTTGGTAGATAGATATATCATAATTCATTTGTAACTTTATTATATGAAATCAATAGTGGGATAGCTCTTCCCATTGTTAGAGTGTAACGAGAAACCGGATACACTCTCGTCTCTTATGTGAAGCAGACGACACGATAACTACGCGTCGCGCGTTCGCTCAAATACGAACCATTTTTAATGAGCGCGTAATTAGCTCGATTCCTCCTCTCAAATAACAGTCTGGAAATCGATGGGAAAGTTGGCAAATATTGCTCTGAATAAACAGTTTGGATAAAACGATGACGGGTTGATTGATAGATGTCATGGATTGTCATCTCTGTGAATTGGCGACGAGTTAGGTCGCTAATTAAGAGCATGCCTTTGAAATTACTTTCACGCGAAACACGCTTGCGAAATGCGATATGGGTATTTTACTTAAACAAACATTGCCCACTTTCCTATAAGCATTTGATGTCTCCAATTCAAAGCTTGGGAGATGTTACATTTGCTTTTAACATTTCATGTGACCTATTATGATCGTTACATTAAGCTTAAAGCCACATAATTGTTATTTGGATTGTTCATCATGACTTGTGTCATTCACCATGACAAGTCATTCATATCAGTAGTGGTTTGCTGATCGAGAGTAATGTGAGTCTATTTTTTTTCTGTATCGTAATTAAAGAATGTTAGACCTAGAAATGCTGTGCTTTCTCTAAAGATAATTGTGTAATTATCCATGCGGTGTAAACCAGCTAAGAGGTTTACCTAAAGGGCGAGACAAGTGAATTAAAATTTTCATACCGCAAATGAAAGATCATAATATTTCAACGCTGAAAGAGATAGAGACAGACAGAAAAGAGAGGGAAAAGAGAGAGGAGAGAGAGAGAGACAGACCCAACTGGTGCCTCTTTTACAACAAAAGTTGCGACTAAACCAGACGCAAATCAGCAACTCTGATTGGTTGGAAGTGAAGACTTGCATTTGAATTTGGAATTCACTCGCAAATTTCAGTATAATAGGTGTAAAACATGAAATAATGTTATCAAATATCTACCAAGTAATCTGTAAAACCTCCTCTTAAGAATCCACGTGGGTTGGAAAGGGTTAATACAGCCCATAAAGGTCACAAAACGGGATCTAACAACAAAGAGACCATGATCCAACTTCCGGTCTCCGCTATATGCTTTCCACACTGTAGTTAGAGACATGGAATCTCAGTTTTAGTATCTCCTATCAAATACTTCCCTATCTGGTATTAGATAAAGCTTTAACCGTTGTTCTTATTTTGTTACGATATCTTTCTTCTGAACTGTTAAATTACCTTTTATAGTTCTTGGTATAATTATTTCCGGGTATATATTACCGGTATATGATATGAATATAATAATCATTGTGTGACACGCAAAGTACGATTGTATAGCTACTATTAGCTGCTGGTGTCCCTCCCCCCCCCCCCCCCCTCAATTCAAGTAATATTTTTCTCTGATGTATACCTCGTCTAACATTAAATGTTCTGTAATTAATAGTCTACCAATTTCATTTTCAAAATGTTATCAACAATATCCACTGTGTTGGACTCGCTCCCCCACCCCCTCTCTCTCTCTCTTCCCCTCTTACTATGTGTATCATTTAATTTTCTCTGTATTTCATTGTGATGACAAGTAAACGAAAAATGTTAAAAATATATATTCGTTGTAAACAAGTACAATTTTTCGTTTCCCTTTCCCACTCCCACTCCCCTCCCCTGCCCCGTCCTCCCCCTCTCTCTCTCTCTCTCTCTCTCTCCTTCTCTCTCTCTCTCTCTCTCTCTCTTCCTCTACTCACCAGGTCGACCCCGCCCCTCTCACACACCAAAGGGTGCCGCGCCGCGCGTGGAGAGAGCAGATAAAGCACTCCACGCGGAAACGGGTAGTAAAGAAACGGTTGAGGAAATGATACTACAAGCACACATATCTCTCCACCATTTGCAAATGCCATTTAGAGGCCGATTGGGTGTTATTGTTAGGGATAATTGTGTCTATTGGGCTCGTCTGATAAGCCCAACAGCGGAAATTATCCAAAGCGAAACGACGTCCTCTGTCTCTTTTAACCAAGAAAAAAATAAGAATGAGAGTATATAGGGAAAAGGGAAAAAAGAAGGAAAAAAGTAAAGAAAATATGAGGACAATGAATTTGAGGAGGAAAGGGGGTATTATTACATCATATTCGAGGTTGTATGGATGGTATTATTTGTAAGAATACACGATGTCCAAAATGATTGAATGGTACCAAATGATTCTACAGGGCGGTTACATATTATAGACTTTCAGTTTGTGCCGAGTTTCACGCAATAGTTAAACTCAATGTGCCACCCCTCCTCAGTCGATAAAAAAAATATAACAGTAAAATATATAACACTTGAAAATATATCAAGATTATGATAAGGCTATGTCATGTCAAAGACAAGAATTACGGTGTACTTTCTTAATCCATATAGCGCCGTTACAAAGAGGCTAAATCATCAGCAACTATAATAAAAACAAAATTTATGAGAACTAGTTGATTATTAGTATAACTTACAGGCGTGGACGCTTTGTTTTAGGAAGTGTTGTCATGAGTTAAACGGGGGCAACATTTTCAGCTGATCTAAGTTTTCGTTTTGCCATCGCAGGAAATAATATTGGCAGTTCTGACTCATAATAATAAGGTGAATTGATTATTGAAATTTCGAATAATTGGAAGGAAGATGGTGCGAGAAATGATGAATTAAATAGAATCGGAGATAGATATGAAAATAAAGATATAAGAGAATGGGCAAAAATCATTTAGCACGGTTGACTACCCGCACGGGTTTGTATTGCGGAATCGGGAACAATGGAGGTGTTTTTGGAGACGGTCGCGCGAGACACTCCGCGGTCGCTAGCCCGGGAGTACAATGTGAGAGACGCGCTGACTCCACGCAGGGAAAATATTGAGATTGTCTCGGTCAAACTATCTCAGAGAAAAGAAAGAATAGATGGAGGGGAAAGGGGAGAAGAATGGAGAAGAAAGGATGGTGGCACATCGAGGGCTATTGGGGTATGGTTGATTGACGTAGATGTATGGTGGAGACTTCCGATGCTGTTTGGGTCATGTCTTGCTTGTGCTGAACGTCAAACATTGGAATGGTCTCCGCGAGACTCGAACCCGGTCACGACACTCGTGTGACGACTAATTGACGCAATAAACAAATACGTCATCAAAAGATAATAAAGCAAACCTCCCAATTTGTGTAAAATAATTGCTTCAATAATACGCCAATCATTCGCCATCCAAGTTTTCTGCAATGTATGTACGTATCATATAATACAAACACAAAGAACATGAAACGCCCTTGTGGGGTTGGGGGGAGTTTGTGCTCCATTCAAAAGAACAGGTCTGCAAAAGAACATCGAGGGAAAATAATTCAGAGGGAGTAATAATTACCCAAATGATGACCCAAAAGGTGATCATTGTGTTTTCGTGGAGGCCTAATTGATGAGCCATTTCCGGCCCACATGACCGATTGATATGTGAAAAAGAAAATACGAAGTTTCCGAACGATATCGCAATGGTGACGTTTTAAAGATCACTGAATCAAACTAAATAGATCAATAGAATACAATGGACATTTTGGCTATAACGAATCCATAAAATTAATGTGTTGCGCATTGCAATGACTCAAGAAGCAAATGGTGAGTCTAGAGTTAGTTCTAATCTAAACGTCTAAAAACTTTCAACCAAATCATTTCTTTCATCTTTAAAAATGTTGTTCAATTACTTCGAGAATATTTGAACGTAAATCGATTTCGAACTTTTTAGTGAAACTGTCAAGCGATGTTATGATTATCTGTTGTGTAAAAAGATGTCTTTTTTAATTTAATAATAGTGATAATAATGATAATGATAATAATAACAATAAGTGGTTGGTTGTTGTTATTTTTAAATCTTACCTGTGTGCTAAGGAAGGACGTTAGATTCGAACCCTCAACCCTTGGATGGGGAATCAAGAGAACGAACCGCTATCCCACGACAACTCCGCATTTTCAATAAGATCAGTAACATATTTCGTAACGTCATTAATAACAAGTTACGATAAGTCGTGTAAACTACCAACATGACTAGAATCGTTCTGGTCATGTTTATTTTACATCCGATGAACGACGTTTAAATGCCACCATCTAAAAGACTCGTCTCAGATTCGAAACCTGGGTCCATTATATAGACAAAAGAGATATTACCACTGGACTACGCAAAACCCGTCTTTGTTACTTCTGATTAATACTACCGTTTGACAAGTTAGAAACAGGCGTACAGTTTTCCATAGCGCCACACAATGTCATTTTGCTGCTGTTCGTTTGTATGTTTCTTTCTTTGATTGTTCACGTGCTTCTTTGTATTTGTTTTTCGTTGTCTATTTTATTTGTTTGGTTGTGTTTTAGTGGGCTTGGGAGGCATATAATCAACTTTGGACAGGTTTTCACCATGTCGGTAACTGTCGGTAACTGTCCTGTACAGCTCTTATTGTAGTAATATATATATATTATCTTAAAAGGCAGATAGGGTAACAAATCATGATTGTTTGCAGAGAAGAAAAAAATGTATATTTTTTAATTTTGAAACCTCTTTTTCGCTTTAATCCAATGCGGGAGCAATAGAAAACTTCATTCGAAAGAACCAGCTAATAATTATGTTTGATGACGGTGAACTAATATAATGTGGACTGTTATTGCTTTTCATATATAAATTGAAATTAATTCTGTCGACTGAAAGTAAAAGTATATACTTCTGGGCGTAATAAGGAAATGAAATTTGAATTACTTTCGTAAATACGCAGTACATTATCAACATGATAAAGCGAAAGTATATCTATCTCTCATCATTACTTCTGATTTATGAAGTTTCTAAATAATTTGCTTGATATCATTATTGCTTTATAATTAAATATTACTTTCCCAAGTTAAGCATGTAAATTAATGTAATTTATCTGACCTGATAACCATACGTTAAGAAAATTAACAAGATATATATATATATATATATATATATATATACATATAATTATATATTATATATACAACACAATCGCAATTATTTTCGAAAATCAACTCTATAGGGCAATTTCAATACTCTTTTCTATGTCTCATAGAAATCATGTTAGGATTACATAATATGCCACTGCCATGAACGTACAAGGCTATTGAAATTGCCTTAGGTCGATTTTCAAAAGTATTTGCTATATATACATATATATATATATATAGACATAAACATTGTGAAAGAAAATGAAAGAACTATACTGCATGAACATAGCTTCGGTGTAGTAGCTTCTTAAATTAAAAGGTCATTTTTCTTCTAAATGTCTCCTTAAATACTATTTCGTATCCCATACATAGGTCTATACATGTGGTCCAAAACTTCCTACCTTAATTACTTTGATTGAGAAACGCTATAGGTCGAAGATTCTAAATTGTCATGTTCTCAATGGTATTATTGAGGAATATGATTAACGATGTTTTAGGTTTAGCAGGAAGAGATTCAACAAGACAGTTTGGAAGTCAATTGGACTTAAAGGCTCTCAAACATCAACTTCATCTTCCAAAAGTACGTGAAGATGTCTTCAAGTGTTGTTTGAAATCACGACTTGTTGAGGAAAAAACATGGAAAAGGAAAAGGAAAACATTAGAGAGTGAGAGAAATTGAATGGTGACATTCAGGAATTCATCTCCTTCAGTTTCGAAACCATAAAGGAGGTAATATATGATCATAAAATAGTTAATTATAAACCGAACTCGATGGGTAGGATAGCATTTTCTTTGCTTTATGGTTCTCGCTACTGGCAGTTTCGAAAGTAATTAACTTCGAATTAAAATTAAATGGTACATCTTAGACACTCTTTGGAAGTAGTATAAATTGTAATTAGAAAGAGATTGAAACTTATTCTTTTATATTTAATTAGCTCTCTGATAATTGATTCTTAATTAATATGGATGGGTTGTGGGTTATCGACATTTGTAATGGGGTAATTTATTTCGTATATAGTGCAAATACCTCCCAAACATTGCTTTGTATTCTGATTACAGGGGCTACATTTACTGTAATAAATCTTCATCGAGCTATTTTTCTTTATTAATCAATCTATTACTTGTATAGTTTTATTGTAAAGGCACATGGCACTAATTTGTTCATTAACGTCAAAAAACCAATAACAATTATACGTGCGAATAATCATTATACATTTAAACTAAATTTACTACAATGTAACATGTTGAAATTAATCATTCGTGATCTTCTGTGGTTATGTCTTTATTTGAAACAAGTATACAGTATTATTAGTGTGTATGCTTGTCTCATTGTCTCAATTGATGATGCTTGTGAAATGCATGACATTCAATCCTTTTCCCGAGGTAAAAATCGATAAATAACTAATAATACATTTCCTTAACTTTCGATTTTTAATTTCGTCTTTCAATGATTTCGTTTTCTCTGAGCATAGTGAATTTTGCCCTCCCCTCAAAATAAAACAAAAATTCTTTGGAAACATCTAACACTATGCTTGAACAGCAGTTCCTCACAAAAAAGGAGGCCTACATTTTCTTTGTAGACTTTGCTTTTGAAAATACTTTCCCTCCCTATATTTCGCCTTTAAAGTCCCCTCCCGATTTTTGTTACCTGAAGTCCCCTCATCAATTTGACATTCCCTAACGATGTTGTACACGCAGCACTCCGGAAGCTATAGCTGAGCCTACTTCGCAAGGGCAGCTTCCGCAATGACCTGATACCGCTGGAAAAAATAGTACATGTGGGACTAGGAGAAAACGTCAACAAGCGGGTGGGGCTAGCTACGCGACCGACATAGCCCGCGGCTAGGACCCCGGGAACTTGTCGGGAGGGAGGGGGTGACTCATCAGTGAGTGGTAACTGTAATGCGTGTCTGGGGAATACCTTTCAGTCAAGTTGAAAACCTCTTTTTATCTCCCCGGAGAATTAACTTTATATGCTGTTACATGTAGTCTAGACTTAATGATCCTTTGGTGATAATTACGATCAAACTCGGTTAAGTCAGGCGGTTGTCCCTACCGGCATATATCTACAAAGTTGGCAAACTTTTTTTTTTACTAAGGATATAATCTGAAGTGGGTCTTAAACTCACCAATATGATTAACATTCTTAATCAAATAACCGTCCAAGCTAAAGCAATAAAACTCGTTTCATAAAAGGCCTGCAAACAGACTAAAGAGTGACCATTTAACGACCAGAAATTTCATGATTTTTGTCACGATTTTGCGTGCTGAGTTACGCTCTGTATATCTGTGATATCTTTATCATATAATGAGAAGTGACTACTGAGCTTCCGTTCGACTATACTATACCTACCGCCTGATCGTTTTATATTTCATACCACAATTCTGATCGCTGATAACCATCTTTAAATAGTGGTTTCCGTTTTCAAATTATAGATTCTTCAATATCCCAATTTATCCATCTTCCTTCAATATTTTTATTAGATTATTCAGTCTTCAAATTCTAACCTCAAAATGACGCGAACTTATATTTTGTTCGTCCATTATAATATGATTAACTGATTAAGGGGAAAATGTGGGATTTGAACAATGCCCGCAATCAATACTCTGTACAAATTTAACTTTTCATGAAATAAAATGACAGCGAAATGAACACTGCCTATATTGCTTCTTTTTCGCTTTCGAAAGAATAACCAAATTAATGAAAAAGAATCAAATGCTATTAATGCATTCAGAGAAACAGCGTCGGTAGAAGAAAAAAAAGTGTTAATGGAAGAAAAGATAA
Source organism: Strongylocentrotus purpuratus (assembly GCF_000002235.5). Lineage (NCBI taxonomy): Eukaryota > Metazoa > Echinodermata > Echinoidea > Camarodonta > Strongylocentrotidae > Strongylocentrotus > Strongylocentrotus purpuratus. Next base: position 22,274,487 of record NW_022145600.1, on the reverse strand, counting down.
ATAATTTATGCATAGATCAAAATTATTTAAAACAATATATTTGTATATATATATTATAATTAGAACAATTAAAACATAAATCTTAAAGAGTTTACTGCCTCACTTTAAGAGGAAGTGAAGAAGTGAACTTCCAAGGATTTTCGTTTCAATTGTTTTAATTATTATGAGTATATTGCAATGACGGGTTATTCAAACTGAAATGGAATTATTTATTCTATTCATATATATTATATTATGTACTAGATGAACATATGGTCAGGAATTACACGTTGTGGACATGAACAGAATTAGGATATTTCTAGAAAATTAATGGAACAGAAATTGAAAACAATCCCATTGTGTCAATTATAAAACCTCTTTGAAGGCTCCTCGGTGACGCAATTGGGTGTTAATATTTCCTGAATTGCGACAGACATCAATCATTGGTTTAAAAATATCGTTAATGGTCACAAGTTTACAGCATGTTGAAAAAGGTTTTGTTTTTGTTTTAAAATCACGTTTTAAGAGACCACTTGATTGAATTGGTTAATATTCAATCCGAATTGCAGAAAATATAGAATTAATACAATAGAGATCGAGTGAGATGTTTACACAGTAGGCCTATATCGATAGATTAGTCTAACGTTTTACTTTCGGATCGTGGGAGGCTATACAAATTGTATATAAACAAGTTTGCTATTCAAATTATTTCCGACACGTTTGCACTTTCATCTTATCGTCGTGTATTGTTGATTTCATATTGTTTGTGCGTGCACATTCATAAACATGTTGCATCATTTAGATCCGATTGCCTAATGATATCCAATCCCCCCTAACCACCACCACCACCACCAACACCACTACCACAAACAAGTACATTGCCCCCCCCCCCCCCCCCCTCCCGAAGCAAATGAATGACTTTCTATTTTACGGTCACATAATTATTTAGTATTAGAATTAGGACAACTGCTGAGAAATATTTTTTTCACTCATGAGAAAGGAGCATATGTACTGTCTTTTCAATAATAACAAATAAGAACTGTATGTGATCTACAAAGAGTGTATATAAATCATAACGAACATACAATGGGTAGTTTTATGATCTTTGGGATATGTTTTGAGAAAAGTTTTTTTTTTTTTGGTACCATGTCTACGCTTATGATATTCTTTCTTTTCACGTTTTAAATGATTTAACAGGCAAACAGGAGGAAAAGTTACAGCTTATTACTTGGATCTATTAAACTTTGTGAAAGTGGAATGATAGTGAAAATGTAATGTATATTCATAATGGCACCGGAAGCTGTTCGAACAAAGGACGGGTTTCCTGTATAGCGGAAAATGATTCACTTCTTTGTGTGCGTGTGTGTGCGTGTGTGTGTGTGTGTGTATTCAATGGTCCATGCGCTATTTCCTGAACAGCAGATCATCAGTCAAAATGCTTATCTCCTCCAGCCATGCTGTGCAACATACACGGGGAAATAATATAATGTCTCAAACTAGTAGGTCAACAACTGGGAGACTTCAGATAACTTTTTTTCTTTTTGAGATTATGACCCATGCATAATACTTTGCAGACCGATGGCTAGATTATGCGCCCTATATTTACAATACGGGACGTACATGTGTGCCAGATTATGAAAATTCAATGGTGATAATGATTTCTAGACCTAAGTGAACTTAAGCCCTATCCGAGGGACTTGTTAAATGTACTATGTCCCATTTGCAGGCCAAAAAATGAAAAGGTTAAATTTCAACTGCATTTGAAAGATAATACTAATTCAAAACTTCCCTAAAAAAAGGGGGCTTGAAAATATCTTTAAGTGGGAAAATAACGACTATTAGTTGCTGAATTGACTTAAGAGCTATAGAGCCAGTAAGTAATAGTCTGATTTTCAGACCAATGTACCGAATGGTCGTACGTTTTATGATGCGCAAAGATTTAATCAGTTAGATTTTGGCCATTACAAGAAGTGGGTTATTAATGTAGACAAATGCTCAGGTACCCTTACAACTCATTTTATGTATGTTATTACCAAAGAAAGAAAAAGGGCCAGTCAGTCACTCAATCGTGTCTGACAGTGAAGTCTAGCAAGAAAACAGGTTTACTTGCATAATTTAAATATTAGGACGCTGCTAACGTTTACATTTCACAGATCGGACATATATGACTAATACATTCCTGCAACGTTCTACAGAATTTGATTTTGGCTGCAAAAGGGATATATTATTCATGCCTTACTGAAGGGCCCTAGACGTGTCAACTAGGTTTCGAACCCGTGACCTACCAGTAACGAGGTTCCTCTCCGCTTTCACATCTCCTTCGCGATATGAACAAAATGAACATAATTTATAAAGATAAAAACTTATTCAATTGTCATGATTATACACAAGAGAAGGAGACTCGTTCTGACAAAGAAAAGTCAATGACCAATTGCTATACCAGAAAAGTAAATTGTAAATTGTAAATTGTAAATTGCAGTTGTGCGTCGGTCAATGGAGGTGCGCACCATATTTGTCTTTGTCTTTATTTAGTTGATTGCCACTGTTTTTCTTACCTTATCTATGTTACTTTTGTATTTTTGCTTTTTCTTCTAATTTAATTCTACGGGTTATAGTCTTCTCTTAATCAGAACACTGTGCGCTTAGAAACATCAGTATTAAGCGCCTAATAAATGTTATGTATTATTATTATTATCAAAAGTCAAGTAATGTAGGTCCAGAATATTAAATAATTATGACAACCAGAATTTTTAAATGCCTAATAATGATGATTATTTGTTCTGTAACAGGACCATCGACCCAAGCAAGAGGGCCTTAGTCTTATCCAAGGGTCTTGGCAAATAAGGATTTTAAGTGCATAACCAAAGGGCTCTAAACCTTCCAACAGGGTAACGAACCTGTGACCTCCCGGTAGCGACCTTTTTCTCTAACAACTGCGCTATCACGTTTTCTTCATGCGATGAATGAATGGAGGACAAACATATCAATAAAAACAATAATTAAGTTATATTTATCAGTATAAGAAGAGGTGACTCACATCTGACAAAGGAAAAATATTGACAAATTTTCTATCCTGACTGCCAGTAGGTCTGTTTAAGATTATGATTTTATAGCCTCTTAAAATCGTAAAGTTTGATTGCCATGGTCCTTGCCACTTCGTTGATATCGTCATAACAGGTTTTGCCATATACAGTTAATATTTTACCATACAGATGGGGGTTAAATTATTGAAGATTGTGCAACTTAAGTAAGAATTGCGCTCAGGCAAAGCCCTTTCATTTTTTTTCCAAACGAGTTGAAGCACCTTTGGTTCTCTTTGAAATGCTAAAATGCTTTCTCTGTTTTTTCATATTGCATTTCCTTGAAACATGTTTTGCAAGAATGATAGGTTTTCCCCCCTTTCATAATTATGGAACCATAAGGAAGAAAGTTAAAATATCGATGATTATGCATACAAGTCAGAATTGCGACCGAACATTACGCTCTCGTTATAATTTTATCATAATATTCTGCTGATAGGCCTGTATGTATCTGATTTATCGCAATGGGTCGAAGTAGTGCTGGGGAGTGTTTCACAAAGGCTAAGCTCGACTTTAAGTTTGACTTAACTATGGGAGGAAATTAATGCCACCGGTTGCTCTCACTATTGTTCTCTCAAGTCTCAATTATGATCTTTAGATAAAAAAAATTCTTAAAAAAATGTAAATTCTGTAGATATGTAACCATGATTTTGTACGTCCCTTGAAAGATCATTGCCAGTAACTGGTGATAGCAAACAGTGGCATGAATGGCCCGCCATAGTTAAGTCCAACTTAAAGTCGATCTTAGTCTTTGTGTAACACCCCCCTCCACCCCCCCCCCCCTCCCCCCTGGTCCGAGGCATATGAATTATTAAGAATCTCAGAGGTGCAGGTTTTCCAGAAAAAGGTCTCTACGTTATCTCTCCTGTGTAATTCTTCCTTCATCATGGATGGAAATCAATCGTGATAGCTGATGTAACTACTACAACATGATCGAAACTTCAAGATCCCGAAGAACCTTGATCTGTTATTCAAAACACAAGTGGTTGCAAATGGGGGGCTGAAGAGCTTCCCTCCTCGTTCGTCAAGAGACAAATGAAATTTAATACCCCGAAAGAAACTTATCGAACTTTTGCATCTCCATGTTTCTCTTGGATGCACTCTAAGCATTGATGATCTGCTTTCAGTTTTGTTTGGTAGGGAGGTCTTGAGGGCTACTGGTCTGCAGTGAGCTAAGGTAGGCGCAAGGATGTGGGGCGCACACCCTCTTGGGAGGGGGTTAATCCATGAGAGGACTGCGTGCGCGCATGCGGGGTAGATCCATTGTTATCTAGGGGGCATATTTTTGAACATTTTTGGCAAAAAAAAAAAATAGGACTATCGTATAAGTAAGGTGTTCGTTTTCTAAATTTGAAGGAAAAATCCATAGACAAGCGATTGTCTAGGTTCCTTTTGTATTTCGTTTATTTACTTATTTATGTATTCATTCATTCATTCATTCATTCATTCTGTTTTTTGCTTATTTTCTCTCAAGAATGTATGAGTATTAAAAGGGGCACGGGTCGGTTGGGTATTGATTAAACTAAAATTTGATATCAATATCCTTGGGATACTATCCACCAGAATATGTAATCAATAAATGGATACGAATGTATTCTGTTTAACTCTGCAAGAAAAAAATGTAGGCATATGTTCCACAAATAAGAAGAGAGTGGTGTGCGAGACCAAATATAATTTACCTGACTTTAATTCTCCCGTTTGTCACTGGTACAACTTACGGGGTGATTACGTTGTGTAGTTCGATAATAAGTAGAAAATCAAATTTTTTTTTTTTACAAATATTTTTAATTATCTTTTTTTTTAAACAAACGATTCCTGTCTCCTTCTTTGCCGCACATAAACCGTATAACTGCTACCTGTTCACGCTAATACCGGTGATCTACAAACAAAGTGCGATTCTACTTTGATCATATCTATGCTCTGATTAACCCGTCTAATCTAAATAGACATGTTAATTTGCGCTGCTTCCCTCTGCATGCGCCTTGGGACGCGACCCGACGACCGAGCCAGAATGACTCCCAGGGGGGAGCAGCGAACCTGATTCACACGATTATCCCTCCATTACCATGTTTTCATATCAGCTTGTAGCGAGGCAAAGACGGGAACTGAATAATGCTTTTTGTTGTGATCAAAATTGAATTAGAAGTGATGAAGTCGGAGGTTGAATCACGACTGTATTGTGATTTGTAACTGAGCCGTACTTTCCTTCTTGATTTTGTGGTGAAAGAGAGAGGGGGAGAGAGAGAGAGAGAGAGATGTATAAATTACAACTAGGCCTCATTAATTTGTGTTGGTAAAAGAAAAGGTGCCAGCTATGGCTGATAGAGCAAGGTAGAGGTTGGCTAGGAGGTGTGGGGATAACTTTGAAAGTGTAACAGGTTAGTGACGACCTGAGAGAGAGAGAGAGAGAGAGAGAGAGAGAGAGGGAGAGAGAAAGAGGGAGAGAGAGAGGGGGAGGGGATGAGAGAAGAGAAATGGAGGAGAACAAGAGGGGTGCGAGGTATACGGAGAATCTGAGCTTATGCCTTTAGTTCAAATTTGGGGCTCGGAATTAGTATTGTTATTAACAAAATATACACAGGGTATTACATATAGGCCTATAAAGAAAAACAAAAAGAAAGGAGATATTATGACGGAAAATCTTGTAAGTCATCTGGCTTCTGAAACAAAATCGATCCTCACCCATCAAAATAAGATTATATTATCCAAAAAATACCCGTGATTTAACAGACCCACTTTAAAATGGATGGCATGTATATAGCTCCCGTTTCTTTTGAAATCAAGTGTTTTTATGACACAAACAACTCTATATATAGAGTTTCACTTTAGTTTTATTCACAAATATCTAATTACTCTTTCTTAAAGAACTTATTGAAAGTTCACAGTACGTAAAATGATAGCCGATTAACCAATATATAATTTAGGACAACATTATGTTTTATGTAAGATTATTTTCCAAAAACTGATAATAATAACCAAAAAAGGGAAATTGTCTGCACCTATTTTGATTAGTTGATATCATGTCACGTTTTTCACTTCGTTGAATTAATTCTCCCTGCAGATTATTTTTCAAAATAAAAGGAGAAACAGATTCTGAACGTGAGAATGCGAAACACATAACTATACACATTAAAACTCTCCAGATATTCACCTTGTAAAACGGAAATTATAGCGGAATAGCTATTGCAAAAAACAAAGATAAATTGGCTGAAGTGAGTGTATCATAGGAGGTGATGTTAGGATTGGCATAACAAATTAATTGAAGAATAGTTTCCGGGATCTGGTGGCAACAAGGTCTGAATTTCCGTGATAATTATCCTCATCAAAACAGCAGAATACTTCAACGCTCGTTATCAAATTACAATATCAATACCCAGTATTATGATATGATGTTCTTACTGTGTTCAAAGGATCGCTTTAAAGTTGGAGGTTTAAACATTATAAAGCACAATTTTGGGCGCATTAATATTTTTCACTTTCATATGAGGACGTGGTAACAAGTGTACCCCCCCCCCCCTCCACACTGATGATTTTGATCTGCCTCTACATATCAAGAATATCGTGCTGCGATTTAGATCAATGACTTTTAAAAATCAATTATAATTTTACTTGGCAAACTGCTCAGCCGAGTATGATATGGTCTTAAATACCTTCTCATGATTAAGAAAAATTGTGAACAAAAGTCTTGTTATGCTTCATAAACGCTATAGTTATAAAATATGGACAAGGGAAACACGTCGTTATTATTTTGTTTCTCGTTCGTGTGTGTTCTATTTGTTTGTTATTTTTTGTCTATGATGTTGTAGTTGTCGTTCCTTTCTTTTCAACGAATGTTATCTTGAATACCATTCATACAAGTGTAACTAGTTTCTAAAGGGGATCAATAATATCAAAGTAATTAAAGTACGATGGTGATCGACGCTCTTACCGGCGCTCTTACCGTAATAAAAAAACCTTTCAGTTGTTATCATGCAATGGTCATAAACATGCTATTTTCAATACAGGAATATTTTGCCACGCGCACAACTGGTTCTTTAAGCTGTAGGATACCATCAAATTGGGTTTAATCGTGATAGCTTTATGCTTTGATCGCAGCGGAAGTTTTTGAACAAACAGCAATCAATGCCGTGAACAGCGCAAATTACCTGAACACGAGCTATTAAACCAAGGCTATTACAGAGATCTATTGGAGGGGAATATCTTTATAAGGCATGCCAGGAAGTGATCGCTAGCGAGAAGTATATCCTGTCCTGTCTTTTCCAGCTCTGATGATGATCATCATCATTAAATAACATAGTAACTCAAACAACAGCAACCCACTTGCCTTGTTCACAGCGCGCAGACGACATGTCCCCAACAAGCAGTACAATCGAGGGCTGAGTTTCCCGCCCTGGCTGGCCGGGTCGATTAGGTCGTACGCATGGCTTGTACACGCAGACAAGACAACAATCGACTGGATCCAATAAAGCCCATTTCCTGCCGCCCATTACCAAATATTATCGCCAATAAAAATGCCTTAGTATAAGCACAGGGTGTTAGAGTATATTATTGAGGGCAGGGTTAAGGAGGGCATACAATTTACACGCGGGATATTAAAGCTACAGTGTACATGTTTTGAATTTAACAGGTTGTGTTTTTATAGCCCTACTATTCTAATGTATCGTGAAAAGTAGATAAAAGTTACCCTGTATAGTTTTGTTCGCTTTCTATAAGTAAAATTCATTCTTCTCCCTCTTCTTCTTCTTCTTCTAATACTACTACTTCTCCAGTTATACTTTTTTCTTACTTTCTTTCTTTCTTTCTTTGTCTTCTTCTCAAATCACAATGAATTTCGAGCGTCAACCTAATAAGTAAGCGAAATAATTTTAAAGAAGAAAACCCAAATTAATATTTTGTACAGCATGGTGTGGTATTAATGGAAAGCACACTCCTTTATTTCTGGCAACATCCCTACTTGTATAAACATTTTTAACACATGTCACATGGTAGGTAGTCATGTGCCTTTAAAAAACTTTATGATGTAATAAACTATTCATCTATATTGAATTATCCTGTATGTTTGCCTGGTTACTCTAAGGACATCATTTCATTGACAAAAATATAACATTCATCTTTTAAAATAAAAATGTGTGATAGTGTATAGATGTCATGGGAGATTTCCGAATTTCATTTTGCAATAAGTACTATCAAGTGAATCTTAATATAAGAATGTATCTTTCAAAACCTTGTTTGAACTGCGAAATGATTAATTTAATAGAATAATCACAACGTACTCCAGAGTATAATGTCATTTTCGAAGTTGGAGGGCTCAACAATAATTGTATTTATCGGAGACACTGTAAAACTTGTTGGACTAGTTTGGGGAAATATTTGCTTCAAACCCTTGAAACACTCTCTTCAAGTTAAAGATAAACTTGAGTTCTGGTAAAAAAAAGAAATTAATTCTCACAGAATCAAACGAAACTTACACTGAATGTTCAAGATTACAAATAAATGACATGTGCCAAACAATTTTGGAAGAAAATGTATACTGGCTGAGTAATGAGCATAGAAAGACAAGGAAATCAGGGTAGTACTAGCCCCGACACCATGTGTGTTGTCCCATATACATCTATCTGTGTAAGTGATTGTTACTTTACCAAGACTCTGCCAAATTTATGATGATTTTGATGACTCTAGAACCTTGCATTACACACCATTACTTACATGCTATATGATCAACTTTTCTGATCCATTCCGCACCTTTTCTTTCACAATGCAATCGCATTACTAGTACTCAAGTTTATCTTTAAGTTCCCAGGCATGCATGCCGATGACAGAACTTCAAGATACGGTCAACAACAAATTTTAAAACAACTCTAACACTGATTTTATTTGCATTGTATACAACAATGAATGGATAAGAAATTGCAAATCCAAAGGCTTCCTGCACACTCATATCAAACCATTAACTAGGTGAATATATTTATCTTGTATCAGAAGGAAATCCGATGTTACTTCTATCCTAGCTATCAAATTCTAATGACAACATTTAATCACCGAATGAAGATAACCTTATTTCAAATTATTGCATTACTTTTTCTTTCGGGGAATTTTATACTTTTACTTCCTCGCAGTATATAACGGTCGTGCATTTATTGTGTGCGTTGGTCTTTATGAAATAAACTATTGACTCATCTCAAAATTGAAACGAAAATGTGGCCTACAATTTACTGAGTAGGAGTTGAACTTGACTGTCATGGTTTAAGAAACGTGCTTTCATTATTAACCTGTTGAATATATAGCCTGTATACGGTCAAAATCATGTTCGTAGTGTGTACTTTAATTTTAAAGATAAATTAAAAGAAACAAACAAATTTAAAGTTATCATTTTAAAATGTCCCCCCCCCTTTCCTTCCAGTATATTCTTATTTTTATTTATGCATTTCCACTTATTTTGTCCCATGTATCTCTTTAGTATCAACACTTTTGAAACAGAAAATCTATAGATTTGATTATAATTATCATCAATAAAATTACGCATGCATAAAATAGGTCCTATAAATCCATGTACATGTAGATATTGCATGAAAGATAATACCACTAAACTATAGGCTACCCCTTTGTCTCCTTCATCTGTATGTCTAGTTATAAGTGTAACCAATCAGCAGATCAGTACTTCATTTTTGGAACGTATCATTCAATTGATTATCGTTTTTAGAAGAATTCGCAACGAACTATACACAGACAGCGAAATTGAATTGAATATTAAATGGAAACACTTGGTAAGACAGCATTTGACTATAAACCGAGTCGATCGAAAAAATAAACAGTTGAATTGACTCACTGGAATGCTTCTGAGGCTTTGGCATTGGACATTGACAAGCAAGGGATTATCTCAATTAGCATGATCAATGCCGAATCAATTCGGCAGTGATATTTAATGCCAGTTTTCGATGTCATAGATGTCATGTATATTAAAATTCGACAATATCATTGCAACAACTTTGTCGCGTACAAACAATCATGTAACAATATATGATTGGGGTTTGCTCTTCTACGGCTACAGTTCTCACTTGGGATCATGCATGCCTGATTTGGAGACAACTTCTACCAGAAAATCAAGGACAATAGTCAGAGGCTTGCAGGACTAAAAATAAGGTTTCTTTCAAGTTGGCACTAAAGAAAGATTCGTAATTTTGAATACATTTTGAGAACAACATGATAAAAGTATCATCAAGATATTTGTAACAAGAATAAATCCTTTGAATGTCTAGATTTACAGAAAGTTATTACAGAATTGTTATGATTTTCGGGGTTCTTTTCTCAATAGATGACGTACCCATTCTGTTTTGGGATATACTTCTTCAAGCAACGACCCCTGACAAAGAATGCTAGCGATGGCTTTCAGAATCACATGGTTTAAGTGCAAGTATATCACACTTGACGTTTTCTTACTCCAAATATTACCACAGTTATCTGATATCTAATGCAAATATCACAAAGAATTTGAAACGCACACCGAGGCATGATAAGTTCATTTATAGCATACAAAAGTAACAAAAATGAATGTTCATGTACATCATGAGGGCCCTAGATCTTAGTGAAATTCCGAGAAATCGACAATTATCAATACCAAGATTTGTCACCACCATGATTATATCATATATACACATGATAGAAGAGAAACATGGGGTAAGATAAGCAAATATAGAAACAGCTCGGTTTCGTATTCCAACTTATTCCTTAATTAAAACAAGTTTCATAAATGTTAGAGGGCGAAAACAATTATTATGTGAATGAGTAACGCACAATTTACGAAATTAAAAGATTAAAAAGAATTAGCCTCTACATGAATAGAACTGGTTAACAGTTGCTGATATAGAGGTATATACTAAAGGTGTATTTACTTACATCTGCAGTAAAATATATTGTACGACAGGTCCAGTTTTATATGCGTCATTGTCATCTCTACAGTGCTCAAGATCATGGGAATTTAGTGTATTGGAGAGAACAAAATGTCCAAACTTATTTCACTTTATTAAACGCTCATTGTCGAGGGTTTTTTAAATGAATCAAAGCATCAAACTTAGACTTAAATGAGAGTTATTTCTTGTTAATGAACTTCGTATATTACCATCACACTCTCAAAATTCTAACAAGTTTGCGAATAATATTATTCACTATACCACCTGTCTACAAGTCATGTCCCATAAAAGGCGGTGCAATGCTCGTTCTCTTCTTCTGCAACACTCTTTTATTTTCTTCTTTCGTTATGTATTTTATCGTCCTGATGATAAATATCTATTTTGGGGGTGTATTTCTTACCTTTTGAGAAGTGATCGACTCTGTCTAGGAATGAGTGAGGGTAATCATTCCTGCTGTACGGATACAGAGCAGTAGGTGAGGTAAATCCAGTCGTACTGTATGCCAGTGGCGCGGAGGCAGCCAGCCCTCCAGGTAAGGCGGCGGGATCGTAGTAAGCTCCGGTCGGATGCTGAGGCTGTCCGTACGGCGACGGTCCGAACGAATGCCCCGGGAACGTGGGCGTAGGCCTTGTCGGCGTCGTAGGGTGAGTCGCGAGCGAGAGAGATGTGATATTTTGAATGTTTGCCGCTCTATTTTGTCCCAAGATATTTTCAATAGAAAATGACGTGTGTGGAGGATTTGGATGTGAGGGTGAATGAGAGTGGGTGAGAAAGTTGTGAGGGTGCCCGGCCAAGCTGGGTAATTGTTGTATAGGAGTAGGAGCGACCAGGGGACTGGGGTGGTTCACCATCCCCAAACCACCCGTACCTGGCCCGCTGCTAGGCATGGCGTACTGTATAGTTGACATGACTCCCGGTGATGCCGACAAATTATCCAAGGATGAGGTGCCAAGCCTTACAGACAACACTTTATAAACTCCTAAGACCTGGTAAACAAAATGTCTGGGATGCAGGCAGTCCTCCAAAATAGTTTGTAGAGCACAGCTCGACAATCAAAGACACAACTAATTATTCTCCTCGTCGAAGTTGTCAGGACTCCTTATGCAGTAAGGATATCACGGTATAAATAAAAACCATCGGCCACAGGGCATACACTGTCTGGTGAGCCCAGATCCGATCTGTGATTATGAAGTTTAACTGACGACGAGTTATGATCTGTATTTTGTCAGCACCATAAACACGAAGCAACAATGCATACACAAGCAGACGGCAGCTAGCTCCACGGAGGCGCTTCGGTGCAAACTCTTCACGAACTCGCCCACTTTGCAGTGAGCTGGCTAACAATAGGCACCGAAGTTTTCAAGCAGAAGAAGAGAGATAACGATATATCCTTTATTTGGGGGCGGAGCTTACAAGTGAACCACCGTCTGTCAATCACCTGCGAGGCTGATTAATCACCACATCCGGGCTCCCTATACTAGTAACCTTTGTGCGCTGATTGGTTGTGACAGCGCAAGTGATGGTGCGCTCGCATCAAAACTTTTAGCGATACAGATCGTTTCTCTCTTGTAGTCTTTAACCAGACTCTTGTTTTCTATCAGCGTCTCGTTTCTTTGTTATTCCCATAAGGTCTTTGTCATTGACAAGGCCATTTTGCTTCATTTGTTCCCTGGCTTGCGCTGAATGGTAAACAATAATTTTGTAAAGGACATACTTAAAAGCTGATAGCTATGAGTTTCGGGTAACCTTCGACTAATGACAGGAGAAGTTCATAATAATCGAGTCTGGAAACGAGCCTGATGAATTTACCCTCGACGAAGATTCGGCGATCTCCAGGTTCTCGTATAAATCTCGACAACCGGACGATTCGAAACGGCATTTTGCCTGTTCTCCCTCGAGAACGTCTACCCGTTAGCTTGGGGCTAATTCAAAATGGACAATGCAGGATATGAACTTCATTCTAGTGTCAGCACCTAACCCCCCACTCTTCTTCCGTGATCACGAGTAATTATAGTCAGAAGAACTCAACAGTGATCGCTGTTTTCCGCAGAAAACCAGAAAACAAAAATGTCATGATCAGAGCGCAGATTGAAGACTTTCCTTCCCTCTCAAAGTGGATCAGCCCTATTCAGTCAGAGTGCTCGGATTCCTTCGCTTTTAGAACAAAGAAGGTCCCAACGGTATGTCGGGCATTCCTCCGCAAAGTGCAGAAGGCTGACATTATCAAACTTAATTGTGTTCCTTCCCGCGATCGAGAAGAGATAGCGCCCCAAGAAATGTCGTGATTTATTTCCAATTAAAAGGGGACAGAATGAATAAGGGGGTCGAAGCTTGGGGGAGCTATTCGCCCCCGGGTAAAGATGGCGCGAAAAACATTCGTAATTTTGTAATTGTGTTCCCCTTCCCGTGCTAGGAGTAGTACGTGTGAAGTGAGAACACGATCAGTTTGTTGGCTATCGTTTTCTCCCTGTCGTCTGCTAAGCAGCTGCGCCCTCTGACACAACCCCCAAAGATTTGTTGCCTAATTTCGGCGCGAAACAGCTGACACTTTCTTTCATTGAGAGAATTTCCCCCAACTTCGGTTTCATTTTCTCCCTCTTCCTCATTACTTAGCGCTTGTTAATTTACACCAATCAAAGGTGTTTGGCTCGTTACGAACATGACGAAAATAACGATTAACTTAAGCGTTTGGTTTTAAACAATAATATTTCGTTAGTTCTTGTTTTTAAAATCTTGATTGTTTTGTAACCAAAATATAGTTTTAAAAATATATAATTTTACCAATATTCATTTTTAATTAGTGGTATTGATTCGGAAAATTGGTTGCTTCTTTAATAAGAGTATAGGCCGAAAAGACGGGAGAAAAAATGTATTTGGTCACGGGCGTCTCTCCGTTTTTACTTGAGGAAGAAATTTATTAAAACAATCTTCTTTACTTGAAAATTTATAGAGGAAAGTTAAATGTCAAAAATATTATGGGTTCTAATTTTCTAAAGCATTTGACTTTGAAGATACTTTAATGTTGGGAAGGGACATATGTCAGCCCCATCATAATATTCTGGATAGCATTTTAAAAGGGGGTGGAACTTCCTCAACAAAAACAAAAATACATTTTCAGAATTTTGGAACCTCATAATATAGCATGCTCTACTGTGGAGCTATCATACTAAGGAATTAAAGGGTAAGTCCACCCTGATATTAAGTTGTTTTAATAGAAACATACAAATTAGGTCAGTGAAATTTTGAGTAAAAACGATTTTAAAAAAGAATTTATTTAAAGGTGTGATCAATCAAACTCAAATTAGTATTTCCCTGTACTAAAAAAACAAAAAATATATTTTCCTTGAGAAATGTTCAACCATACATTCATCCTAAATATAATTATTGCAAATAATGTGTTACACAACGAATGTATGAAACGAATCTATTCCGTCATCAATAACTAAACAAAATGAAAGTTTATGACATTTTCTGTACAGAGCACATCGAAGAGGAGCTCGTAAGATACGAGCGTTGCCAATTTTTGTTTCACTGATGATAGGCCCTACGTTTTAAAATTCATAACTTTCTTATTTTTAATTGGATATAGCTTAAACTTTCATTTATTTATTTCCTTTCTGCCAACTTATTATCAGAGTTGACTTCCCCTTTAGAGAAATGAAAGTTCGTCCGATAACGATGAAGAAAAAAAATCAGTTTATGCAATTATCATGATTTTATCATACAACTTAACATCTTTGTTTGAACTTGAAACCATTCTTTATATTGTAAATTGTAATTTTTATCGGAAGAATTTCATATTCTCCATGACTGCACTTTTTAACAAATTTTGTTATGAAGGAAAATACATGATACTGAAAAAACACCTTGCCTAGGTAAAAATGGTAACAAAAATACAACAATATCAAACCAGGCCTAGTCAATTTCATACAGTTTCCTTCTACATCAATGATTTAAGTGTTGGTATCTGTGGCGTGTATTTTCAAAAGACACGTTAATGTAATTGTAAATGGATTTATAAACCCACAAGTGCTTTAAATTAATTCACAATTACATCTTACTAATATTTTTTGTATAAATGAGTGTTTAATAAGGCTTTTAATTTAGATTTGTCATGAGTTTCCGAATTGGCAAGCAGCAAGTACGATGCGATAATACTAATCACCATCCGATCCTATTCAAACAGAAGAATTCCAACAGTATATTCTAAATGCATTTTAATTTTTATATAGAACATTATCAATAACTTTTAGAAGTGAATGCAGTCCATGTAAGAGGATGTCGTCAATAATGACTTCTTTTCAAACAAAGACAAAATAGATTGAATGTAATATATTCACTGTTTATAATTGATTTATTGCCAAAAATTGCACATTTCCATAAGGAGATTGTAGACAATACTGATCGGCTTTTGAACATAAATCATCAAAAATAGAAAATAAAAGCACAATTTTTTTTTTACCCGAGCTTGTTTGTTACATGGTTATCCTACGCTTAAGAGCTATAGCCTAGTTATCAAAACAAATACACGAGAATGTTGCAGATGGGACTATTGAGATCGATGCTCAATAATTAGCCCATTAATCAACGGGTCTTCAGATTAACGAGGAGTCTCGGGAGCGTCGCACTTGCTTGCGTTCGTCAGCCTTTAATCTCCAATCTCAAATTTGCGTGTATTTGATAATAGCGGTCATATTCCTCGCATGTCTCCGTACACAGTCTTATATTCAGACATTTTGTAGCTTGATTAAGTTTTGAAAGAATTTTGAGAGGTGAAAGTTTGACATTTTAACAGGAAGAGATCGGTACAGTGTTAGATATAAAACAATCACGCAGTTTAAAAACTCATTAAAAAGGGACCACGTGAGGCAAACTCTTATAATTATAAACCCAGAATGATCCATTGTTGTTACTTTTTTTTATAAATGAAAACGAAGTCAAGACGGTTTGAAACCGAGACTACCAATGAGGAAGAAATTGGCGCGATTAAGAGGGATCAAGTTTATGATAATGCCATCAGCCCGCGAGAACTTGTCAAACATTTATCCTGCTTACACCAAAGCACCAATCATCACTCCAGCTAAGCCGGATAGCAGTATACATCCTTTGTGACATGTTGTTCCTAAAACGAGAGCAATCACGTCCCGTCAGAGGAACCCGACTTCGAGTTACATCCCTCGGATCCAATGCAAGATCAACAGCGATTTCGTGGGTATCCCCTCTGGCTTTATACTAACCAAGACGCAATCCCCCGCCCAGTTAAAACCCACTGCCGCCTTTTTTAATCGAGGTTTTAGCATCGGCTGCGTGCTCGTTTATTCCCTTGAATCAACGCTCGTTGACAAAGTAGAGATGAAATACTTCCTAATATCGACTAAAGCAGCGCCGTCTATGAAAGGAGGGGAAAATGACATGCCGGGGAAGCTTTATATTGCTTTGATAGGTAATCTTCTTCACTCGGGGATGAAAATAATCATATTTTGAAGGAGCGTTTAGCAAAATAAAACTGCAAGATCTACTAGGATCTAAAATAACCCATTCAGAAGTCACTGACCATTTGGGTATTACAACAAATAAAAAACAATTACAAAAACGTTTCTTTAAATGAATAAAGGTTTGAAGAGTAAAATCTTCAGAGGGTTTTGCACAAAATATCAAGTTTTCAATTCCAAATATTATTTTCATGATGTAAGTTTGTTGAAAAAATAATACTACTAAAAATTACGATTGCAAATAAAATACCTCGCTCTCGCTGCCTGAATATAAGATGGCATTATGACAGCTGTAAAAATTTGAGGTGGAGGGTTTTGCACAAAATATCAAGTTTTCAATTCCAAATATTATTTTCATGATGTAAGTTTGTTGAAAAAATAATACTACTAAAAATTACGATTGCAAATAAAATACCTCGCTCTCGCTGCCTGAATATAAGATGGCATTATGACAGCTGTAAAAATTTGAGGTGGACTAGTTTGCATGAAATATTGGTAATTCAGAATTTAGGGGCTGAAGCCCCCTCCCCCCCCCCCCCCCCCCACCCCCTTGCCACACACCCACCAACTAAGCAAAGCTACACGTTTTCACGTCTATGGTCTACTTTTCAATTCGATATCACATTATTTTTATGCTTGTTTTCGTATAATAATTCGAAATTGTAGTCAGTTGAAAACGCCCAACGGACATATTTTATCGTTGTCTCCACATCCACAGTTGTGTATTTGCCATTAAGCTTATTTTTCTGTTAAATGCCTGTCTGCATGGTCCTGTTCCAAACTGTTATTGCTTTTATTTTCAATTCTGTCGACATTTTCACGCTCCCCTAGATGAAGGCCTACTCTACATCACTGACTCGTAAGTTTATTTCATTCTACGCCTATTTTTCAGTTATTTATCTTTCTTCGATCATGCAGATTGTATGCTGTCATGTGTCATTATTAATGTGGCCAAACGTGGCTCAGTGGTTAGGATCTCTAGTTCATTCCACTCCTGGGCCACAAGCACTAGCGAACCTTGTTTTTTGTGTAAAACCCTTTCCTTGGAAGCCCCCACCCCCCCCCCCCCCCGCCCTCTCCTCAACATCTGAGCATGATAAAGCTAGATTATAAGCTCATTTAGTGACGTCGAACAATTTCTATCAAATTTGATAATGATATTATTTACTTTTATATTGCTAACAAATCCATGTGAGGGAATGCTCATGCAAGGTCGCTTTCATACCGTTGCTATAGCCCAGATCAATGGCTTTAGTCCCAGGTCCCCCAATACATTCAAGGAACAACATCACGTACCCATATTATCATACACCTGTGTGGAGGGTGGCTAATGCAGATTAATGTCTTGCTAAAGGATATTTCTCGAACCGCGGGGTACGTGATTTAAGCACAGTCCGGTAACGTATCCACTGGACCGTGACACATTCACACCTTACAAGAAGATTCGAGGCTATAGGCACCCACTCTTCTTCAAATTCATTAAGAACCAAGTCGCCATGGATTCCCATACTTTAATACATTACTCAACCCCAGAAGAGCCTGACACCATGCACAGTCTCTCCTTCTCCAACACATTCCGATTCAGATTCAGAATCAGAAAGAAAGAAACGAACGTATAACGTCAGTCGTCTATGAATATATAGACACCGAGATAAGGACAAAGAAAACAATATCTTACAATAATTGTGAAAGGCACTTTGTTTTTGGAAGAGTATTTGGATTTCATTGTCGCTCCAGTTGTTATCAATACACCAGGCCAATTAAGGTAAACCGAGTCTTCCGGTCAGGCCCAGACAGGGGAGTCGAAGTGATATGTCCAATATCCGCAATTGTAAATTATCAACATTACTCAAAACGAGTCAAATACTTGAAAAATAAACCATGACCCACTTTCAGGGTAATTATCTCCATTAGGGAGCATCTTCAAACAAATTTTATTATATTTTTGACATGAATGTTAATGCATACTGCGGCATTCGTGTTTTTTACTTCATCTTCTCCCTCCTCTCTCTCTCTCTCTCTCTCTCTCTCTCTCTCTCTCTCTCTCTCTCTCTCCCTCCCTCCCTCCCTCTCTCTCTCTTTCTCTCTCCCCAGCCCTCCATTTCAATACTATTAACGTAATGTGACATCAATTTCAAATCGATGTTTATAACGGTGTTTATTCATTTTCTTTCAGACTTTTTTAGTTTTGTTGTTGTATCAGTTAATTCTGTAGGGCTAATGTTTTTAATGATTCTTTAATGTTGGCATTGAAATTTAGATGCTTTTAAGAAGAAAAACATTCGCAATAAAATTCGTTTTCATCGACTGTCTTCGTGACAAAGAACTGTGGAGATACCCTTTCTTTCATTTTCCGATTGATTAATATGATTTCCTTTTATAATAATTAAGTGGGTTGACAGTATAAACTTTGGAATAACAAAATGGCCAATAATAATTATGGTGTCTCCATAATGATACTATTTTTCAAGTCACAGATAATTTGGAAGATAAGTCATATTTTGTTTTGACCGGTTCTACATGTAGTAGGCAACTGGTTAATTCAAGTAGGTAGTCAATTGGAAAGATCTTTTACCACTCTGGCAAAGAAAGGTAATACCACATATTTAATCTACCACCCACCTTTAACGTTGAATCGGTGACCATTACGTGGAAATACTTCTATACAGTACAGTTTGAGGATTTCCTGCCTTTATTTGAATAAAGATATTAATCAAATGTAAACTAATCCCCAACGGCAAAAAAAATAAGGCCAGAGCTGGAGGAAGCTGTGATATTTCCGATTTATTGGCAACATTTTCCCGTCTAAGACAATATCGCAGAATAAAGGTATATGGTTCTTCTTTGCAGACATTCTGTTCTCTATTCGAGAGTCTGTTATGTATATACAATATACAACTTTGGTATCAATATAAAGTTCGACAGGGAAAGGAAGACGAAATTTAGGTCCATCTTATTTAGATATTTCTTTAGTGAGGTGGTCTTTATATTCTTTACACAATTTAGAATGTCAGTTGCATCGGGATTTATATAGCGCTTAGCGAAATACCGTCTCTATTAAGCGCTTTACAGATATTATTTCCCCGGTCATCGGATTTATCCACGAACAATGTACACCATCTCCACTCCATGAGAAGTATTCCAATGATATTGTCAACGTAAGGGCATATTGCTATTACTAACACAAATGCCTTCATCATCCCAGGGAGGTAACTCACATGCCCTGATCATCCTACTAGGTCCCCATTTACCTCCTGGGTATGGAGTGTCAGTGTAAGATTAATGCATTACCGAAGGACAAGGTCGGGGATCGAACCCTCGAGACCCGTTGCTTCATTCATTCCTCTGCTGCTCGCGCGCATTGATTCTCGAAGATTCTCAGTGGGGGTAACAACGAATGTTAATCAGTCGGGCGCGTGCCACCTCCCCCCCCCCCCCCGCAAATCAAATAGCCAAAAGAAGAGACAAAATATAGAAAAGGGGGGGGGGGAGGAGGCGGAGATGGAGAGGGGAAAGAGAACATATCAAGAAGAATATACTAAGATCTCTCCCATATATACCTTCCCATAATCAATGACCTAAATGTGTATTTCCTCCAACGAGTGAGACTGCCGCCCCTCAGTGTCGGGGCCGGGTACCCTATACGCCTTTACAAAGTCCTATTACCAGTCCCTGTGGTAGGCAAGCATGTAATACAACTGAATAAATAACGACGGATATAGACAGACAGTACTAAAAACAAACACACCAAAAATGGAATCGTAATAGAAAGATGAGAAATGACTCTGTTTAGTAAGCGTAACCGCCAAAAAAAAAACAATCGAGAGCAGAACAAGTTCCGGTCTGACTGTTGGCAGACGCCAATAGCGGAAATGCTTTATGGGATATCAAGATGGATGAGCTTCCGGGGCAAGTGTCAAGGCACCATTACAGTGGTCATGAGACTTGTATGGCCTTTCGCTACACTGGTTCAAGTCGTTGAAAATGTTGATGTAGGCAAACTTGAAATGTTTATCTATGGACTTGGTTTCCCTTCCGATAGAGCGTCATGATTAAAAACAAGCAGTTACTTTCTGGATTCCAGAAGTACAAGGACGCGTATTACCTTCATGTCAGCTATAGGAGCCCTCAGAATAAGAAGCTATTGAACTTGTAGGATTACTCTATAAACATAATCTATGATATAAGATTGTCATGCACTACTACTGTGTATCATATCGAAACTAAACGCAAAGTTCCTTATCATCCTACGACGTTTAGAAATAAACAAATATAGTAGCACTACAGGAGTAGTTTTTGTTGACGTTGATTTCAACGTAAATGTAGTAGTGATGATGGTGTTGGTATATAATGTAAGTAGCAGTACACGAGCCACGAAACCGGGGATGGGGGCTGCGGTGGCTAAAGCCTCCGCTCTTTTTTTTTCAGTACATACCACATACTTGTACATACGATAATTTAGCTGTGGGATACTCTATAATGCTCCAATACAACGACTCTGTAAACCAATGCATGATTGGTCTTGTGATTCCCTATGTATGATCAATACACATGCACAGGCTTGAGTGTGTGAATTGCACATTTCTAATAATACCTCTTAGAGGATCGGTGACCGTCTGTACTAGTTTAGTGAGGGGGATTAGACCTCCCTGCAAGGTCACTGATAGGTGGTTATCTCATCAAATCAGCTCTCAATTAACATAAGAACCAACAGGCACCAATTAGGACTTGTTTGCTATATAGAGGGCGCAAGTAGCTACAAGAAGTGCAGTAGGGCTGGAAAGTTTGTAGATGTGGTCGTCTCCTTCCCTTCCTATATTTAGGAATGCCCATTAAGTATCTAAATTAGCGATTTAATGCTGCATCGCCTCAATGAGAGGACAGAAGAGAGAACTTAAATTTGCCTGTATGGTCAAAAATGTTCAAAGTACAGAATGCAACAAATTTAATTTGTTAAATGGTGTGTCGGTAGAGTCCTAAGTTTGATCTTCCCCATTTGGTCACTATGCTCCCTTGAATATAGCATTTCCGGGTCTTAATACCCCCCCCCCCCCTACAAAAATTGAGGGAAGCCCATCGAAGCTGCCCGGAGCTCATCCACCACCACCCCGAAAATTTCTTCCAGAACCGAGCCGCCGGGACGAGCCTTTTCGGCCAAAAAAAAAACGCTCTGCGATTCCTGGTAATTAAAGTCAATTAGTAGTGTCAGATTTAAATACTGAAAATTATTATGGTCTGACGATAAATTAGGTTCTGATGAAATGAGTATGTATCACAAGAAAATCAAGCAATTTCAAGAGTAAGAATATAGGGTACAAACAGTTTATTTAAGAGCCATCGGCTCAATATAATTAAACATGCAAATAATTGACAAAAATAAAATGATTCAGAATCACTATGAACTTAGATAGGAGTATATCCTATCACTGTTTATGTCGTCTTATCGGTACTCAATTATATCACAATATAATTCTCCATATTTCCAAAGGAAAATAGATTACCTGATGACCAGGTCATCGATTGTAAAACATACAATTAATCACCCACCGACTCTAGCCCGGTCTTTGTATATATAAAGTAAACGGCTGTGGATTAAAGAGTCCCGATTTAAAGTTCGTAAATACCACCTCTTCCTGTTTCTGAATAGGCGGAACGATATACTCTGGTGTATGTAGTAACCCGGTGCGATGATGCATGACTTGCTAAGCCTGACCAGTGTACGACAGCACTGGGCGTTGACTCTACGACTTGACGCGAGTAGGTTGCCTGAGCTTGTCGACTACGAACACATGTCCATTCACTGATGGTGCCTAGGGTTATTGCTACGAGCCCAGCTTGTCCCTAAAAGAATTAAATGGAAACCAAATAGCCAACCATCTACAAAAATAAACACGATAGCTATAGCGATGTAAATCCTAACAATTTACAACAATCATTTACAATCTATAGAGCTTAGCTTCACTGACATAAACCACTAAAATAGGCGACATTTATAAATGACCATGTACGGTATCTTTCACCTAGAAATTATAGAATAACACCTATGTCTCTACATATAGTTATTAATGTATAACTTTTCAGTGCAATACAATTTCTTAAACCTCATATATTCTAAGCAAACAAAATAATCAAGGTTAAGTCTTCCTTATTCAACAAGCAAGATACAACACAAAATTCCATTATCTCGTAGTACATAGAAAATATCTTTCTCTTTATGAAATGTATGAAATTAACCTTCCTTCCAGATAATTACAAATAAGGTAATACATTTATTTCTGTAACTTACAGTTCAGATGTTCAAATGATGATCCAAGTTGAGGCGAGGGCTGATGAGGCTTCTACCACGTCGGCCTGTGCTGCCTGGTTCTTGCCTGGTCCCATAGTATAGGGAAAGTCTATGCCAGCAACAGCATGCTTATAGCCTGTGGCTGTAACTTTTACCTTCGTGGCCAACACCCCTCATTCACTCCCCAAAGTCAGACCAAATTCTGAAAGGTCTGCTCCTCTCGAGATCTCATGTGCAATCTGATTAAACTACCCTAAATCTCTAATCCACGTTGGCTCTCTCAATAGTAACCTCTTTAACATTCTTTGTATTCCTCTCATGCCAAAACTGTCCATCCAAATTCCTTTTACTGAATCCTCTATACAAAACTTTCCTATTAACATTCTCCTCATCCTTTCCCCACACACAGACAAAGACAGACACCTGCTCTACTAGAGACCCAAGTTAGTTGACCTAGTAAATCCAAGTTAGTTGACCTGGTAAATTGCTACCAACAACATCTATTCATCTAACACCTGTCCATTACATTCTCTGTCTAAAAAAGAAATCCCAGTCACATTGTGACATATCTCCCCTTCCTTCAAGAAATTTATATAATTTCAGAAAAAAATTTCAGAGTGGTTTTCTCATTCTATACGAGGAAAATTTCAGAGTGGTTTTCTCATTCTATACGAGGAAAATTTGTTTACAGGAAAATATAAAGATCAATAATAATTATTAAAAAAAAAAAACCTTCTTTTCCTGCTTTACTTGAAATCAACTACTGGTATCTGGTATCCTACTTAAGTAGTCTGCACCGACGTTTTCACTGCCCTTGATAGCTGTGATGCTAAACTGGTACGGTTGAAGCGCCAGAGCCCATCTCAGAATCCTTGAGTTCGCGACTTTTGATTTCGCGATACACTGCAGTGGCTGGTGATCGGTTTCTAGTTCATAATGCTTGCCGTAGAGGTATGGTTCGAACTTCTGAACACCCCAGACTACTGCTAAGCATTCACGTTCCATAACACAGTAGCGCTGCTCTCTTGGGAGAAGTTTCCTACTAGCGTAGGCGATAGGGAACTTCTTCCCTTCTGTCTCTTGTAGCAGAATTGCACCGAGACCATGATCTGAGGCATCAGTCCTCAGGATGAAAGGAAGATCTAAGTCCGGAAGATGGAGAATGGGTTCACTAGCAAGTTTCTTTTTCAAGGTAGTGAAAGCTGCCTCTTCCGCATCTCCCCATTTCACTAGAAGTGGCTCTCCTTTCTTTGTTCGGTCAGTCAGTGGTACTGCTAATGCTGCGAAGTTGGGAACAAACCGTCTGTAATAACCCACAAGACCTAGAAAGGATCGAAGTTGCTTTTTGGTCTTAGGTCTCGCAGCTCCTTGAACTGCATCGACTTTGTCTTGCACTGGTCGAAGCTCTCCTTGGCCTATTCGATGACCAAGAAATTCGATACTTACACATCCTACAGTGCACTTGGTAGGCCTCGCTGTCAAGTTTGCTCTCCTCAGTCTCTCGAACACCTCACGGAGGGTATCTAAATGCTCCTCAAAACTTACTGTATGGATCAAAATATCATCAATGAAATTGTCTACACCATGCAAGCCACGGAGCAAAGCCCTCATGATACGACTAAAGCTTGCCGGAGCATTAACTAGCCCAAATGGCATGCTTCGAAATTGATACAAACCATCTGGTGTCACAAATGCTGTCAGTTCCTTGGCTTCCTCTGTTAAGGGTACTTGCCAATACCCTTTGGTTAGATCAATCTTTGTGAAATACTTGGCCCTAGAAAGTTTTGCAAATATTTCTTCCTGATCAGGTATCGGTTCTGCATCAGTTACGGTAACTTGATTTAACTTACGATAATCACAACAAAACCTGATCGTCCCATCTTTCTTCTTTACCATCACTACCGGGGATGCATAAGGAGAAGACGAGGATTCAACTATGCCAACATCTATCATCTTCTGAACCTCCTCCTTCACCTTACCTCGCAAAGCATGTGGTAATGGGTACGGTTTACTCTTAATGGGTTCCTTATGGACAAGTTTAATGTCATGCTTACCTAAGTTTGTCAATCCCGGCATATCAGTCAAAACTTCTTCATACTCCCGTAAAAGAGAGTTGACCTCCTCACGCTGCTTATCATCTAGATGTGGACTGATCTGCACATCTTTGAGAGATTCTGTTGGGGTAAGATTGGGGAGATGAAGAATATCCTTTCTCGAAGAATGGTTTACATCTTCATTCTCTCCTTCGCTACATTCCTCAGACAAGCCATCATCCACAACAGAAACACCAGCAACATCAAACCCACCTGCACTCTCCTCTCTCCTGTAGTACTTCTTCAGAAGATTTGCATGGAAGGTTTTTATCTTTCCATCCTTATCAATTCTGTAGTCCATTTGTCCTATCTTCTTTACCACCTTGAAGGGTCCTTTCCAATGCATCAACAGTTTGTTGTTGTCACTCGGAAGTAGAAGAAGGACTTCATCATCAACTTCAAACTTTCTCTCCTTTGCTTTCTTATTGTACTGTCTCCTGTACCTCTCTGCTGATTTGCTGAGATTCTGTTGGGCAACTTCACAAGTCAATTGCAGCCTGTCTTTCAGATCCAATACATACTGATATGTAGTCTTGGTATCCGGTTCATCAACCTCTCCAGTCCACAGCTCCCGTAGGATAGCAAGAGGGCCTCGAACTGCTCTCCCAAACAGGAGTTCAAAGGGTGAGAATCCCGTGCTCTCCTGCACTGACTCTCTGTAAGCAAACAAGAGGGGGTTCAAATACCTACCCCAGTCCTTGGGTCGTTCTTCACACATCTTGCGGAGCATAGACTTCAAGGTACCGTTGAAACGTTCAACCAACCCATTGCAAGCGGGATGATAGGGTGTAGTCGTCATCTGACGGATGGAGAATAGACGACTGACTTCCTTCATCAGCTCTGATGTGAATTGGCTGCCCCGGTCTGTCAACACCTCTCGTGGTATCCCCACCCTGGAGTAGATGTCCATCAGTGCCTCTGCAACTGTCTGTGCATCAATCCTGCGAAGTGCTACAGCTTCTGGGTAACGTGTAGCATAGTCTACAACAGTAAGAATGTACCGATTACCTTTGCTAGTAGCAGGTTCTATCGGTCCAACCAGGTCCATCGCCACACGTCTAAAAGGTTCATCGATGAGAGGGGTTGATCCCAGAGGCACCTTCGTAACCTTCCCCTTAGGCGAAGTACGCTGACATGGTCCACATGACCGACAATACCGCACTATATCTGCATGCATACCTGGCCAGAAAAAGTGAGTCAAAATCTTATCACGGGTCTTTTTAGTTCCAAAATGACCACCAAGAATAGATTCGTGAGCAAGCTTCAAGACTTGATTCCTGAATTTAGTGGGTACCACAACTTGCACGAGTACATCTGACCCTGGGGTTGCATCAATATATTCTCTATAGAGTACATCCTTCTTAACGAGAAAGTAAGACGAATTTCCACTCTTACTTATCTTCTTTTCTCCACTTTCAGCGAGTTTCCTGGAAGCATCCAGTGCATTGTCCTCCTTCTGGGCCTGGATTAGATCATCCACAGACACAATGTCATTCAGTGAATCAGGTACTTGAAGGGGAGGCCTCGTACGTCCTGCCTTCCGCTTCTGTCCTCTTGTCTCTACTGCGTTGGCCTGATGATCTTTTGGCTTCCAGTCTTGGTCTGGGTCAGCTGGTTGCCGGGCTCCATAAATGTTCCCTAGTACAATATCATACACGGGTGTTAGCACACACAAAGCTTCTGCCTTACCTGTGAAGAAAGGAGTATCTAGCTCGATCGTTGCAACTTGGAAGGTTCTGATCGTCCGATCAATGAGCAAGCAAGTCCGCTGTTCTCCAGTGAACTGCTCTTCCGACACCAAGTCTTGCCGAACAATGACAGTCGTACAACCGCGGTCACGTAGAACATCCACGAGCTTCCCGTTCACCATTCCCTTGCTGACTGGCATCTCCACTGGTGAACCACTCGCTGCTGCTGATAGTACCGGGAGGGTGTCGCCAGATGCTAGCTTCACTCCGGTTCCATCTTCGGTGAGGTTTTCTCTCACGATGAGACTCAAACCCTTCGAGTCATCCGGATGAGCTGTCTCTCTGGAGTCAGTAGGTCCTGCTGCAGCATCATGTCTGGCTGATGTATCATCTGCTGACCTGCCTTTGACGAGACTTGATCCCATCTCACGTCGACCTTTCTTTCCACTTGGGCAATTGAAAGAAAGATGTCCAAACTTATTACAAGTGTAACATTTCTTGTTCGAAAGATTAGAGTTGGTTGGATTCTCAGACCTACTTGATCTTTTATCACTACTTGAACTAGTAGAACTGTTTGGACTCTTAGTATTATTTGAACTGTTAGAACTGGACTGCTGGGCTTTCACCCTTCTTACCCTCAAATCTGTATGAGCATCATGATATTGATCAGCTAGAGTTAATACTTCTGTAAGCTTTCCAGGATGACGTTCCTTAACGAACATCAGGCATTCCTTACTGCTTGTATTAAATATCTGTTCCTGGATGAGCAGGCTCTTCAGACCTTCAACATTGTCATCATAAGAGCTAAGATCAATCCATCGATCTAAGTATTTCTCAATTCTATGGGCATATTGAACATAGGTTTCCCCCTGATGGAGTTTAGCATACCTAAACTTAGTCCTATACCCTTCTTCCGTAAGATCATATCCTTTTAGAAGTGAGGATTTAACTATGTCATAATCCTTAACCTGGGAAACTGTAAGTCTTGAAATAATATCCAAAGCCTTACCCGACATCAAAGCACAAATTGCGAGTGCCCAATCCGACTTATCCCACCCTACAATGACGGCATGTCTCTCAAACCTAGACAAATAACTGTCAATATCATCCTTTCCTTCTTGGAAAACTGGAAGAGGAGGAATACTGGGCCTACTACGTGGGTGCCCCGACTGTGAACTAGGTCCCGTCCCATTAGTTTTTCTTAGTTCCTCTAGTCTAATCTGTTGAGCTATTATTTCAGTCTCAGCACTCCTTGCTGCCGCTCGTTCATCTCTAGCTTCACGCACACACTCATCAACATACGTTCTCAATTCCTTCCCCTCCAAATTAAACTCTTTCCCTTGTGTAATAAACTTATCTCTCTCCATACTGCAGGCCACACCAAGGTAAATTTACAAACCTGCCAAATGCAGACAATTTATGCAGCGCAAACGTCACCACGCCCTCAGCTCTGGCACAGGCACGTAGAGAAGCCTCCCTGCCCCGACCTGCACTTGCACCACCGTCCGAACAGTCTTGAACCTACAAACACTGTAAACTGGAGAGAAGATCAAGTTTTCATTATTACACAAAAACAATCACAAGACATATTAACCAATGATAACAATCTAATCATTATAACCTAACCTATCAAATAGACAAAAAATTGTCCCTTCGTGGTCGCCAATATGTCAGATTTAAATACTGAAAATTATTATGGTCTGACGATAAATTAGGTTCTGATGAAATGAGTATGTATCACAAGAAAATCAAGCAATTTCAAGAGTAAGAATATAGGGTACAAACAGTTTATTTAAGAGCCATCGGCTCAATATAATTAAACATGCAAATAATTGACAAAAATAAAATGATTCAGAATCACTATGAACTTAGATAGGAGTATATCCTATCACTGTTTATGTCGTCTTATCGGTACTCAATTATATCACAATATAATTCTCCATATTTCCAAAGGAAAATAGATTACCTGATGACCAGGTCATCGATTGTAAAACATACAATTAATCACCCACCGACTCTAGCCCGGTCTTTGTATATATAAAGTAAACGGCTGTGGATTAAAGAGTCCCGATTTAAAGTTCGTAAATACCACCTCTTCCTGTTTCTGAATAGGCGGAACGATATACTCTGGTGTATGTAGTAACCCGGTGCGATGATGCATGACTTGCTAAGCCTGACCGGTGTACGACAGCACTGGGCGTTGACTCTACGACTTGACGCGAGTAGGTTGCCTGAGCTTGTCGACTACGAACACATGTCCATTCACTGATGGTGCCTAGGGTTATTGCTACGAGCCCAGCTTGTCCCTAAAAGAATTAAATGGAAACCAAATAGCCAACCATCTACAAAAATAAACACGATAGCTATAGCGATGTAAATCCTAACAATTTACAACAATCATTTACAATCTATAGAGCTTAGCTTCACTGACATAAACCACTAAAATAGGCGACATTTATAAATGACCATGTACGGTATCTTTCACCTAGAAATTATAGAATAACACCTATGTCTCTACATATAGTTATAAATGTATAACTTTTCAGTGCAATACAATTTCTTAAACCTCATATATTCTAAGCAAACAAAATAATCAAGGTTAAGTCTTCCTTATTCAACAAGCAAGATACAACACAAAATTCCATTATCTCGTAGTACATAGAAAATATCTTTCTCTTTATGAAATGTATGAAATTAACCTTCCTTCCAGATAATTACAAATAAGGTAATACATTTATTTCTGTAACTTACAGTTCAGATGTTCAAATGATGATCCAAGTTGAGGCGAGGGCTGATGAGGCTTCTACCACGTCGGCCTGTGCTGCCTGGTTCTTGCCTGGTCCCATAGTATAGGGAAAGTCTATGCCAGCAACAGCATGCTTATAGCCTGTGGCTGTAACTTTTACCTTCGTGGCCAACACCCCTCATTCACTCCCCAAAGTCAGACCAAATTCTGAAAGGTCTGCTCCTCTCGAGATCTCATGTGCAATCTGATTAAACTACCCTAAATCTCTAATCCACGTTGGCTCTCTCAATAGTAACCTCTTTAACATTCTTTGTATTCCTCTCATGCCAAAACTGTCCATCCAAATTCCTTTTACTGAATCCTCTATACAAAACTTTCCTATTAACATTCTCCTCATCCTTTCCCCACACACAGACAAAGACAGACACCTGCTCTACTAGAGACCCAAGTTAGTTGACCTAGTAAATCCAAGTTAGTTGACCTGGTAAATTGCTACCAACAACATCTATTCATCTAACACCTGTCCATTACATTCTCTGTCTAAAAAAGAAATCCCAGTCACATTGTGACAAGTAGTACTAGGAGGAGGAGGGAAATATTACCCATGACCTTTCATTTCACAAAAGAGGTGTTCTGGTCTAGTTGATAAGTCACTATAGATTACAAAGTACGGGGTTCAAATCCCGGCCCGGCACTAAAGTCCTATGGAAGTTAATCTACAGATGACACTCTCAATCCAGATAAATGGGTACCCGGTAGGATGCGAACGTTAATGCAGTATGCTCAGCATTGTGAGCGTCTGTAAAATGACGCCTGGCTGGAATGCTCCCCAGGGAGTGGAGAATGTGCGTACATTGTGTGCTAGCCTGAATCCGGTGACCGGGGTAATAATATATCTGTAAAGCGCTTAGAGACATCGTCGATGTATTAAGCGCTTTATAAACGCGGCATACTATTAGTAGTACAACATACACCGGGAACATACAGTCGTATTAATATCATTACTATCATTCTGTTGATTATTATTATTAATTTCATTATCATTATCATTATTATCATATAATAGTCCAAAGCCTTCGCCAATATACCACAGTGTTCCAAAAAAAGCCTCTTGAAGAGATCCATTGGAATGGTTGAGAAATCAACCCAACGCCACATCCGGGACATCCCAGTATAATCTGGCAGCCCACGAGACCACAATGTCGGTTTCGTGAACCACAAGAAAAATTGTCGAAGGCCTGCGAGACCGAGCTTTCGGCTTATGTCGGTCTCGCATGCTGTAGTCACTTCACATCGTCAATTAAAAATTCATAGACACCCATTATCTGTGTTTGTTGTGTCGTTGTGTTTGGTGAGTGTTTTTATGGCAATCAGTCAATTTTGACTATCATCACCAACAATTTTTTTTAAATATTTTGTTTATCATTTGGTATACAACTTTGACTTCTCTCTTGTTTTTGGTAGTTATTTTTTCTTCTTCTTTTCAATAATTTTTATGTTTTTATTATACATAAAACATGATTTTGTAATTTTCCCTCCCTTTAGCTTGCTGCATACGATGAGTCGTTTTTCTGACGCAAGGTTGCGTCAGCAACTGGTGAGATCTTTGGCGCTTATGTAGGAATGATATCGTACAAAAGGCAAATGTAAAATATACAGTGCAAACAATGTGTTGAGTTACTTGACTATGGGCCAATTTCAGTTACAGTGTTGATTGATTAGCGCAGGTATAATATGACGCAATCGAAATTGACGTAACGGGCATTATCAAGTACTCTTCAAACTCAGTTCCACAAACGCAGTTCCACTGCTCCCAAAGTTCTTTTGCCTATTCTGTCTATCCACGTATTCGCAGGACTCAGCTTGAATCATCTAGCCAATAGAGGGCAAGATTAGAGCGAGAGAGAGGTAGAGAGAGAGAGAGAGAGAACAACCATGCTAGCATTGCCTATCGTATTAGGGACAAGGTAGCTTATGCCAATATGGAAATCAATACAAAGAAAATCATTTCCTTTTGGAATCAAATCGCAATCAGAATTGCTCTGGAAAGAGGTGAGTGTGATAATTAGCGGCTGTGCTCCCTGCCAAAACGATCGACGATTCATCATGGCAAAGCATGACCAGAACCGTAAGCTTAGTCTTCAAAACCATGTGTTTTGTGACATCAGTCCAAAATATTGAACACTCCATTTGGTCTCATACGAGACCTCATAACGCCTAGATTACTTCATTGAATATGAGGACTGCCAGTAAAGCATTATTTTCCGTTCAGCTTTTTGTAAAACTGCCAATTATTTATCGATAGTGTCAGAGAGAGCGCTGTGCTGCTGATTTCTGTTAAGAGAAGTTCTGAAACACCAAGACTAGCTTTATTGTGTGTCATCAGAGCAAACACATGTCCAACATAATCGTGGATAAAAATGTAAAATTCTGCGACACTACCGCTGACGCTTGACGCTACTCAATTGAGATGTAATTGACATTGACGTGAGCCGACCTCTTATATCATTAAAGGTTTTTTGACTCGATCTCAGGAATATGAAGTGTTTTTGTGCCTTTGCTCATCATTCCCATTTAACGTTCCATTCTAGTTTAGAGTATACTTTTTTATGAAAAGATAAGTGCTCCTTTTCTTTGTTTCCATGTTTTTACATAAATTTGAGATTTGTTTATTTTAATAGTTGATATACCTATATATAATAATCATATTGTCATTGTTTTTGATAGAGTGCTTATAAACTAATGAATTGGTTTGGTGCTTATGTAATTATTCTTCAAATTATAATCCTTGAGCTGTAACTTTGTTAAACCTTGCTTTAAAAATTAATGAACAAATCGATGCCATAAAGTAAAGAAAACATAAAATCACCATTTCTAAGGCATCTGTTCTTTAATTTATTGATATAATCATCTTTCCATTAATATTATTGAATTGATCTATCAAATCCCTGTTTAAGATGGCAATAGTAGGTTCATTTCATTAAATCTAGTCATATGAAATTTGTCTTCACTTTTACCTCTAACACTTTGGTTGCTTTCTTCGCCTCTCTGGATGGTCGCTTGTTTGCCACTAGTGTAATTTTGCACAAAACAATGTATGATAAACCACGGCACCAAGTGACCTAAGGATTGCTTAGTACAAGACACTGGCTTTGAAAAATTGCCCATTCTCAGTTTAGATCATGTTGATTGGCTCGATGACAACCCTTTTAACAACGGTATAGATTTGGTATAAATACCCAATGATACATTTGTTTTCATTTTATTCAAAACTACAAAAAGAAATATACTCTTTTACATAAAAAGAGACTGGTAATAGTACATTGATCAACATATATTAACTTGATTACATCATAAAATGAATGGTTTTAGGACTTCTTTATAAGCTAAGCTTGCGGCACAGGGAGATTATCTGTGCGGCATATAAAGAGTAAAATTAATTGCTCGCATATACACTCCCACAACATATATCAGCTATATACGATTATCACTGTCCGTTGTGCAGTTTTCAAACTTTCGGCGCATCAAGGACGCTATGCGTCCTAATTTCGGCGGCGCCTCGGTGGTTCGACTTAAGCTGTAGTTTATATGGGTTTTAGTTCATTCTTATATGTTACTTTGAATGTCATATAACATGTACATACAAAAGTACCTTTTGATCGTTTGGGAGTTGTCGAAAAGGACGAAAATTCTTCAGAAGTCGACTTCATACATGTTATGGCCAGTGATTAACAATTTCAGAGATTGATGATGATCACGTGATCAAGTGATCACCTCACAGAGAGATCACGTGGTTCTCTGGCGACTTTTCAACGAGAAAACCAGCGTCTATTTCAACCATGCTGATGAATAATGATAAGAAGCACATATCTGTAAACATCATTTCAATTTTAAATCAGGTGTTAATATTCTAAATGACATAAATTGCGATAGTCATAAAGGCAATGTTCAGCGATCCTATGTCTCTTTACTTTTCTACTTTTTTTCCCGACACATGATAATCATGGCCCGACTGGAGTAAATGAATAAAATAAAGAAAGAAAGACACTAAATGACTTATTGACTAACTAAATAAATAAAACAAGTGCATGAAGAAATAAATACTTTAGACTAATGAATATATACAATGTATTGCAAAAAGGAGGAAATATGTCGGTGTATATATAGAAAGAGACGAAAATGTAGAGCACTGCAAATCTGAAGCACAAGGCGTCGTAAGAAATCAGTTTAATTGACTTAAATTGCTGTATTGGCGCTATCTTTCAATCACCCTATGCCCTTCAAACTTCACATTGTGGTTGGGAGGCGATCCGATTCCCGTCAGCTGGCCTACAAACCAGTTCACTTTGACTGAAGCAACAGATCCACGGGCGTGAATCCGGGGGAATGGGGTATAAAAACACCTTACTTTAAAAAGAGGGGGTGGTTTGTACAAAATACCCCCCCCCCCTCCAACACAGTTTTCGAGGGGGAAATAATCACTTTTTGAGAATGAAATAGTCAGATGTTGAACATTTTGGAAAAGTGAATATACAATACTCTTATAGCAGCGATAGAACATCTTTTGTTAATAATACAGTGAAAATTCTTTTAAAATAATTTCAGAATGAATGTGTTTATAGGTTAAAGATAAAGGTTCTGGTCATCCGATTGCATTGTGAAAGAAAAGGTGTGGAATGGATCACAAAAAATTGATCATGTAGCATGTAAGTATTGGTGTGTGCTGCAAAGTTCTAGAGTCATCAACATCATAATAAATTTGGCCCAGTCTTGGTAAAGTAACAAGCACTGTACACAAAAAGATGTATATGGGACAACACAAATGGTGTCGGGGCTTCTAACCTTGATTTCCTAATCTTTCTATGCTCATTACTCAGCCAGTATACATTTTCTACCAAAGTGTTTGGCAAATGACATTTATTTGTAATCTTGAACATTCAGTGTAAGCTTTGTTTGATTCTATGAGCATTCATTTTCTTTTCTTTTTATCAGAACTCACCTTTATTTTTTTTAAAGTCTATATACAAAGAGTGGGTACGCTCGTGTGTGTGATCGTGTGATTATACCACTATATGGCGGTCTCCTGCATTTTTCATTCTGTAATTATTTGTCAACTATGTGGGGTTTTACTTTTATTTAAGATATATATGTACCTAGTATGTATATCACTATATGTTTAATAATGCAGAAATAAAAGCAATCAAAAATCAAACTGCCTCCCCCTCCCCACCTACCCACCCCCGCCCCCTACCCCCACCCCTCCATCGGAAAAGATTTACGCCTCTGAAACAAGAGCTCACACCGGCATCGTACCTCCTTTAAAGGCTGACAACAAGTGGTACGGCATGAAGCCACTTGTTCGCTGTTGGTTACTCATCAGGTGCAAGTCTATCAGGGCGACCACAAAGTGCCAGTTTAATTCGTTAAAGCTCCAAAACGAGCTCCTAAACAGAGCTTTCTAGCCGTATTGCTAAAATGAAGTAGACATGAGTTAGCCCCATATAAATCCCTCACCTGATCAAAACGGCACGAAAGTGTCCCGGATAAAAAAAAAGATAACAATATGAATATAATCGCGAGAAGGGTAAAGATAAAAATAATAAGACAGCAAGCTTTTACTTCACCTGTTCTCCTCTCTCTCTCTCTCTCTCTCTCTCTCTCTCTCTCTCTCTCTCTCTCTCTCTCTCTCTCTCTCTTCTTTTGAAATCTTGAGAATAATCACCTTGAACTCTCAACATAAAAAGGGCATTGTTACGTCAGTGATATATTGTATAACCGTGAAAGGCAAATCTTATGTATTAGGCTTTAATCACGTTTCTTCATAGGTCGTTGAGTGGGCAAGAAATTAATATTGACAGTAATTACTTTGTGGAACATAAAGCTGCGATCTTAATTATATTATGAATATCTTTCGGGTGAAACTGACATCAAAATGAATATCAGTACCGAAGCGTGTCTATGACGAGTCTAATTCTGACCCAAATGACGATACTTATGACATCATCATTGAATAATTAATTCATTTTCGTAAAGCAGGAAGCTTATATTCATGTATTGAGGAAGGGGGGAAATGTTCTGCATTGTTTTCGTAAATTCAGGCATTACCTTCATAATCAAGCAATGCAAAATTGAATCTAAAACATTGGAAGTGTTCCAGGCTCGCCATGGGCATGGGATGATGTTAAAGATAAAGTATAGTCCTTGTCAAGCAATAAGATTGTGAGAGAGACTGACAGGAAATAATCTATGGACAGCATATAATACATAGGAATTGGTGTATACATAACTGTGAGGTTTCGGAATCACCAAATTGATAAGAAATGGACTCAATCTTGATGACAAGTACATGCAATGCAAAGAGAAATATGTATGTATATATGGGACTACACACTCATCTGTGTGGTTAAACATTTCGTTTATTTCTTGTCATATTTTTAATATGAGGGCATTTAAAAATCTTTCCTTTGTAATTGTAGGGGCCATCTATTATGGCTTTCTTTCAAACTGAAGTAAAGAATAGGACAGCTAACAATTTTTTAAAACCTTTATGTCCTCGTTATTTCCACCATATGCTGTTCGTCATTGTTTATGCCAATGTATAATTTGTATGTAAAACGTTTTGACTATTTGTTTTGCTTTGTTTTGTTTACGACACTCTCATCACAAGCGTTTGCTTTTTAGAGAAGTGGCCACCTGTAAACTAGCTTCACTCTATATATTCGAACCTACGAAAAATTTAGAAAAATAAATATTTACATGAATGAGTCTTATTCATCTATACAAAAACCCAATCTTCTCTTTAAGGGGGCTAAAGAGCTGATTGATAATGATGACTTCCGCTCGCCCACTCTCCCCCTGCAAGATGTGTCAAGTGAAACATTAAAAATGGCACAAGCGCTAGGGGTGTACGTACTTTTTTATAAATACTTGCTGCACTGTATTGTTAAATTAGACCTTTCCAACTCAATCATACAAAATACATGTATGCTTTTAAGAAGTACGCCGTTTTCCAACTGTTGCTATTTTAAATTGCTGTGTGCCATTATGCATGTATAAATTTAACACTACAATTGTTGTTATTTTGAATTTGTTTACACATACACATATATTTGATTTGTTTGTTTGTGTGAAGATTATTAATAAATAGCCTGTGGAGGGCTTAACATTTGAAGAAAAATGTATAAATTGATTCCTTTTTTATATGAAAAAAGAAATGGACAATACAAATGTTACTTTGAATTAAATTGAATATAATTTGATGTGTTACACGTGGGGTATCGGCATAGGACGCAGGAGGCATATCAAATTAGCATACATGTTTAATGTAGGCATATTCTATACGCATTGTAATTCGAACGTATGCGGCTAATTTCACCGGAGTTTCAAGGTGTCCTTGAAGTTCAAACTCCAAATCAAATTACCTTTGAAACAACGGACTCTCACACCCCCCCCCCCCACACACACACACACACACCTAGCCAACCGTTCAAATCACAAAAATGTTGTCGAAAGCACCTGACCCAAAGTACAAGTAGGTCAGAAACAAATCCGCTCACTTCCTGTTCTATAAAAAAAAAAATCTTGTGGTAGATGTTCTCATTTTGGCCAAGTTTAAGGCCATCAACGAGTCATACCCTTATCCCGATATCGAAGGCCCCAAGGTGCGACTTACTTTTCAAAGAACAAGTTGGTGTCTTTCTTTTAACTTTTGGTTTTATGATTACAAAAATTGATGACATATTAATTTCTTAATTGATTTGTATATTGAAAACACTGAATTTGTTTCTTTTCGTCTTTCTTTCTTTCATTCTTTCTTTCTTTTCTTCTTCTTCTTCTTCTTCTTCTTCTTCTTCTTCTTTTTATTCTCTTTCTTTTTAATTGTGAATCATGAGTGTTAATCTTATCGCCAGTGGCGTAGCCAGGGGGCCCTGATTGGTACATGTCCCCACAATTGTTTGTGCCCCATTCCCTTATATGCCTCCAAAGACATTTTGAAAAGTGTAATAAAGTAACAATAATGTTTTGTTTTTTTTCCTTCTTCTCAATCGGTCTCGACACATCTTCGCAAATTATTTTGAGTACGTATGATTTAACCCTTCACGGCAAAAATCAAATATTACCCCCCCCCCCCTCAACACACTGAAAGCAGTGACCCTCTGTGACCCTCCACTGGATACAAATCCTCAATACGCTTCACTTAATTTCTGGTTGTCTTGTTTGTTTTTACCTTCTAGTTTCTTTCTTCTTTATTTACTTTCTTTCATTCTTTCTGCCTTTCTTTCTTCGTTCGCCGTTTCTTTTTTCCTTTCTATCCTTCATTCTTTTTTTCTGTTTTTGTTTCTTTCATTCTTATTGTATTTATAAAAAAAAATATTTTCCTTTCTTTTTTTTTTGTATCGCGTTCCAATGGACCTTTCATATAATATGCTTGTCACCGTAAAGCGATTGGCCGAAAGTTCGCTTGACGTGCACACCACCTTTAGGGCTTCAAAAATGGTGTCTAAAACACATTTTTTTTTCTAATTTGTTGTAATATTCCTCTCTGTTTGTAATTAATGTAAGCTTTGTATGATAATATTATCTCTCTATCTTTCTATATCTCCCCCCCCCCCCCATCTCCCCCTCTCTTTCTCTCTCTCCTCTCTCTCTCTCTCTCTCTCTCTCTCTCTCTCTCTCTCTCTCTCTCTCTCACACTTTCTCTGTTTGTAAGTATTTATTGTTTATGTGCTTTGGATCTAAAGAAAAGGCGTTTTATAAATGCAATATTATCTTAATTACTGTTAACGGGCGATTCCAAACTATCTGATAAATGTATTCAGCTAATAGACCCATTGACATATCAGACCGAATATGAAGTGAAGTCATGTGACGTCATTTCATGCTCATCCAACCTCCAAAATAGTTGTTAACGCACACCAAACGACTAAATACCTTGGACCTTTTTCGCTGGGATTTATTGAATAAAATGACAACTCTTACAGATCGTTGACATCAATCGAGCATTGATTGCCCTTTTTTTAATTTGCTTAATCATTACTACTCAAAATACATGACTGTCATGAGGACACAACTCCAAAGTTCAAGGAACGTTGAATTTTTTAATTGTATTCTTAGTAACATGTCCATCATCCTTCAGATGATAGCATTTATCGCGATTCTATCATTTATCGCGATTCTATCACTTTAAACGTTGTTCTAGACGATGAATGACACAATTGCCGTGAAGTTACGTAATACGAACACCAATCGTGTTAAACGAAGAAGAAAAAAAAGAGGACGGGAACGCTGACTAATCAACTTGTGAATCTAATCTTAAACATTTTTAAGGGACACCGCCCTTACAAAAAAGTTCATGGTTTTAAAGCCCCACTAGTAATCCATCGATGTCTGATATTTTCTCCGAGTATCGTTTGAGCAATGTGGCATAGAAAATTCGCAGCAATTTAGTTTTAAATTGTATGATTATCTTTTGTCCCCTTTTCCCCTCTATTCGCATGTTGAGTTCTATCTTTAAAAAAACATAACTTCTGTACAATGCAGCCTAAAGGCTGCAAGGCAGATTTTTAATGAACATATCATTAAATATTACATAATTCAAAGGGACACAGGTCCCCGTGCCTCCCCCAGTATACGGCAGTGAATGGGGGTACTGGGGACGGAATATTCAAAAATCGATGGGCAAGCATGATTTGTATGGGGCAGATCAAAATGAAATCCTTATACAATGGAATCGCGGCAAATCGTTATAACAGAAATAATATGACAATTACGTGTATAGCAAATAATATCTCGAGTTGATTATCTCATTTTAATGAAATTGAAACCGGATAACAACTTTCTATATTTGTATATTCTGCTGTTCGACCCACTCTTCGGCATCGGAGGCGTGGCACGGATTTATAGTTGCAAGAGGAGTATTGGTGTTAATCGGTAAATGAAATACACCCCCTTTCCCCTTCTGTCTGTCTCTCTCTCTCTCTCTCTCTCTCTCTCTCTCCCTCTCCCTCTCCCTCTCTCTCTCTCTCCATTTCTCTTTCTCTCTCTTTGTCTCTCCCTTTTCTCTTGCTCTCTCTCTCCCTTTTTTCTTGCTCTCTCTCTCTCTCAATATACCTATCTATCTATATCTTTATTTCTCTCTCCATCTATCTCCCCCTCTCTCTCTCTATCTCACTCTTTTTCTCTCTCTCTCTCTCTCTTTCTCACTCTCTTTCTGTTTCTCTCTGGTCTGGTCAGGTGTCGCGATGATGAATCGTCGATCGTTTTGGCAGGGAGCACAGCCGCTAATTATCACACTCACCTCTTTCCAGAGCAATTCTGATTGCGATTTGATTCCAAAAGGAAATGATTTTTTTTGTATTGATTTCCATATTGGCATGAGCTAACCTTGTCCCTAATACGATAGGCAATTCTAGCACGGATGTTCCCTCCCCCTCCCCCCCTCTCCCCCTCTCTCTCTCTCTCTCTCTCCCTCCCTCTCTCTCTATCTATCTTTGGGATGGGGTATTCGATGGGGGGGGGGGGGGGCACGTACCCCCATCCTCCTGTATCTACGCCTCTCCTCTTCATAATCTTCCTCCTCATCATCTCACTCATCT
Organism: Strongylocentrotus purpuratus; assembly: GCF_000002235.5. Taxonomy (NCBI): domain Eukaryota; kingdom Metazoa; phylum Echinodermata; class Echinoidea; order Camarodonta; family Strongylocentrotidae; genus Strongylocentrotus; species Strongylocentrotus purpuratus. The sequence continues at coordinate 22,234,621 of NW_022145600.1, read as the reverse complement.
TTCTCTAAATCTTCCACATGTCATTTCTCTTCTCCCTTTTCTCCTTCACGTTTCGTTAAACTTTTAACTCGTCCTTCCCCGGTGTTTTTTCTCCTCGTATAGCTTTGTCTCATTTCGTATTTAATCAATAAACATAATCTTCTTCATAATTGTCATTGACGCCTATTTTCCTATCCTCCTGAAGTGTTTTTTTAATCAAATATCACGACACTCATCGTATTTTGCTAGTCAAAAGGGCTTTAACTCATATAGGCACCATTCAATGCAGAGTTATCGCCCTTCTGGCTCTCAACAGATAATACATGTACGTGGGAGTATTAACACTGCTGCAAGTTAAGATAATGCCACCCTTATACGTTAATGATTAATTGCCCTCATTAAAATGTTCTTCAAACGTCGACATTCCAATGCGTACATACAATCGAATACATAATTATTTTGATTACCACTAAATGACTAATTGGCCTTGTTTCTCAACAATTCACCGGCAATACTTCGGAGTTTTTCAAACATTTTTCAAAAAAGACTATACGTACTCGAATGTACTTCTAATCGGTGATAAGAAGAGGTTGTTAACTTGTATTACTCGCAACTTAATGCAAAGTGCTCATATTTACTCTGTCTTGTTTACATAATGTCGTCCATGGTCTGATAAGATACTCAAGAGTTTCACAAATATGCTCGGATGATAATTATTAGTATGTTCATACTCATTGATAGAGGTATCTTCATGCTCAATTCCATTCCAAATGCATTTATTTGATTCTGACTTATTTCATAGTCGTAAGGATTAAAATTATACTCAATTATTCAGGTTCCCTTTTTTATATTTTATTTAAACAATTCCTCCCTTTTTCCCTTTATCATAATCGGTTTTGCATTCTTTTTGAATTGCTCAGGATAAAACTAAAGAATCACATTGACCCTTTTTTCACGAGGTGTACACTTATCGATTATGAATCATTGATCTGAGAAAGAGAGAGACAGAGACAGAGAGAGACAGAGACAGAGAGACAGACAGAGAGGCACAGTGGCGGATCCAGGGTGGCGGGTCCCCACCCCTGGAAAAAACATGTAAAAACACGTTAATATTACCTTTATTTGGAGACGGGTCCCCTCCCATGGTGCTCAAGTGCTCACTACCCCCCCCCCCCCCCCCCCCCCCCCCCCCACTGAGTAAATTATCGGCCCGCGCGATTTGAAAATTGTCGGGGGCAAAAAAAAAAAAAAAAAAAAAAAAATGCTCCTTACTTATCTGTACTATTTAACAGCAGGAGGGATTAGACCGCCCTCCAAGGTCACTGGACAGATGGTTATCTCATCAAATCAGCTCTCAGTTAACATAAGAAAAAGAGGATCATGGGGGACCAATGGTCACCAATTTTAGGCATTGTTTGCTGTAATAGAGGGAGCAAGTAGCTACAAGTAGTACAGTGGGGTATTTGGGATAACAGTTGCAAAAGAAAGGCGACGTATATTTCGAATACTGTATGGACGTGTCCGAACATTATTACCCCTGGAATATACCACTCTACTAAATTACCCAACAACTTAAAGTCTGGGTATAATCCTACCACCCCCCCCCCCCCGCCTCCCTTCTCCCAAACAAAATTTCCTCCTTTGTACTCTATATAAGTGCTATACTTTATCGTCCATTTTCAGGGTTCAGAGCAGTCGAACTCATAACGGATTGCGTCTATCAAAACATTGACACTTTAAACAAAATAGTTTGATAGTCTATCAAGCTATGGAATTAATCACAGTTTGTCGAAAGTAAAGTCAAGGTTCAAAGGTCAAATTCATGAAACATGCAGAGGTGCTTCATTTCATGTGTCATATACAACTTGAAATAAATAGCATGGTTAAAAAAATAAAATAAAATAAAATAAGAGTCGGCAGACCCAATTCTATATTGATAAGAGATCTAAGCAAGAAATTAGTTCAAACTTGAATAAGATTACTGAAAATGGAGAAATATTATAACAAATTGAAGAAAGATGTATTGGCGAGGGTCAATGTAAAACAAAGGCAAACCACAATATTTCATTATAAATTGATATCGTAGGGCCTATAGGTTGAAGTTGCTCGATCAATCAACGTAATCACGACTCGAGAGTCTAGGAAGTTAGGTGCCTTTTGATATTTCTCCGTTCTCCGTCAAAAGCAAAGCGACTCTTACTCACTCTTGAACAATTAAACCCTTAATTAATTCTATATCATATCAGAAATGAATGTCTGAACGGTACCGTATGACACAAGGGGCTCCACATCTTATCATAGCAGTCGGCGCCGTCCTGACGGGGTCGCTATCGGCTGTGTGTAGTTTGAACCTATATGAATGCTCAGGGCGTGCGGTGAGTGGCAATTATTATCGCTTTTGTATAATGTTCTCAAACAATATTGATTCCATAATTCTTTTTAATGACGCGTTATCTCGCTAATTTGTTGTACGTGTCGCAATTAAAGATTAGGTCTTGCTCTTTGTTTGCATAAAAATAAAGCCTTTGTGGTGTGGTCTGCAATCTGAACGGATTAATCACACTTGGTATAAAAATATTGACGAAAAAAGTGAAGCAAATCAAAAGCATATAAGAAATTGTGATTGGTATTATCACACGTTCTGAAAAATCATATATATTTGGTGGATGGTTTGAAATCCTTAACCTAATTTTAACAATCTGGGAAAATACCACCAAATCAATATCTGCCTCTAATAGAGTTGTGATTTTGTTATGTTGGTGAAATTGTTTGCTTCTCTCCTACCTTAAAAACGGTGCAGAGAAATAAGAACAGGGGAGAAGTGACTGGTTTAAAATAAAATAATCTCCCCCCCCCTCTCTCTCTCTCTCTCTCTCTCTCTACTCCCTCCTCCCCTCTATCTACCTCTCTCTCTCTCTCTCTCTCTCTCTCTCTCTCTCTCCATCTCTCTCTCTCTCTCTCTCTTTCTCTCTCTCTTTCCGCTCCCTCTTCAATTTTTGGAGGATGTAAAATGCGCATTTAACGTAATAGGATAGCAAAATAATGTGAGCTCATTATTTTCGTCAGGCTGAAAGCATCTCGGTCCCATATAGCCTATAAAGCTGTCTACCTCATGCTAAAAATGATGGAACTATTGATTACGAAATCCAAATAATTTTTGAATTTCTAAATGATAATGAAAAAGAAAGTTAAATATTGATAAATGTTACAAAGATAATGTAGTCTTGTTGGTATGTGTAGTTTATACACTGTTGGTCATAATAGTGGAATAATTATTTTCACCCCGATTTATTGAATGATTTTGACAATGATTTATTCCTAATAGATCTAGATAATAGTATACATTCTCAGATTTTATTGAATGACAATTGTGCAGTGTCTGTTTTGCGTGACTGCTAAAGCATGGGTGTGCTACTATGCTAATCAACTAGGGGACCTACGTCCTTAAGTCATAACTGACAGTAATGGGGATTAATGCCTCATAAAAGGGCATTAATAATATAGCACATCGACAAGGTTTTGATCCCGGGGGCTCACAGTAACGAGACCATTGCTTAGCCAATGAATCATGACTGTACGCAGCGGGTGCTAGGGTACGTCGACGCCCCCACAAAAACAACAAAACAAAGAAAATGCAATAAATTTTCAATAATTCTTTGCATTTTCCCCCAGTCCCCAGCAGGAAAAATTCCTCTGTAGGGCCATGCATTATGGTTCGAGGCATGCCCACATAGAAGATTTGTTATGTTGGGGGTCGGGGCAAAACTTCGATGAATTATTGAAAATTTATTGCATTTTCTTTGTGTTTTGGTTTAAAATATGGGGTAAAAATAATTATTCCACCACGTTCTGAAAAATCATATATATTTGGTGGATGGTTTGAAATCCTTAACCTAATTTTAACAATCTGGGAAAATACCACCAAATCAATATCTGCCTCTAATAGAGTTGTGATTTTGTTATGTTGGTGAAATTGTTTGCTTCTCTCCTACCTTAAAAACGGTGCAGAGAAATAAGAACAGGGGAGAAGTGACTGGTTTAAAATAAAATAATCTCCCCCTCCCCTCTCTCTCTCTCTCTCTCTCTCTCTCCTCCCCCTCTCTCTCTCTCTCTCTCTCTCTCTCTCCTCCACTCCTCTCTCTCTCTACCTCTCTCTTGCTTTCTCTCTCTCTCTCTCTTTCTCTCTCTCTCTCTCTCCATCTCTCTCTCTCTTTCTCTTTGTCTTTCCGCTCCCTCTTCAATTTTTGGAGGATGTAAAATGCGCATTTAACGTAATAGGATAGCAAAATAATGTGAGCTCATTATTTTCGTCAGGCTGAAAGCATCTCGGTCCCATATAGCCTATAAAGCTGTCTACCTCATGCTAAAAATGATGGAACTATTGATTACGAAATCCAAATAATTTTTGAATTTCTAAATGATAATGAAAAAGAAAGTTAAATATTGATAAATATTACAAAGATAATGTAGTCTTGTTGGTATTCCACCATTATGACCAACAGCGTATTTTAGTGTGAATTGTGGGTCTACTTTTTGGAGATCCTGCAATGACCCCCGGAAAATGACGCCGGAAAACTACCCCCAAGGACAACACCCCCCCCCCCCCTCCAAGCAACTACCCGAGGACAATTCCCCTACTCCTATAAACATAACACCCTGGGACAATTACCCCCCCCCCTTCCCCCCCCCCCCCGTGCATTAAAGGGGAAGTTTACCCTGATAATAAGTTGGTTTTAATAAAGCATAATTTTGTCGGGGGGGGGGGGTAATTGTCCTCGCGGGGTAATTCTCCAAGGGGTAATTTCAGGGAGGGGGTAATTGTCATAGGGCCGTAGTTGTCCTAGGGGTAATTTTCCGGGGGAGGGGGGGGTCATTTTCCTTGAGTGGGGTGATTGTCCCGATGGTAATTGGCCGGGTGGTGATTGCCCAGAATTGTCCTAGAAACGGTTTGAGCTACGCTTTCCGGGTTTTCGCCTCCTTCCGTATCTGAATTAATTACTGTATACTCTATGTTGAAATAATTGTTACATATATCATGTATATATACATTGTGTTTTATATTGTGCTGTTGAGAAGGAAATAAATGTTAATAAATACAAATACAAATACAAAACTATGACTTGTCAAAGATGGCGCTCTTTGATTAACGAAAAGGGATCCTATATAATATCTCTATGGACTCACCCAGTATCGTCGGCTGAATTAAACCTACATTTTCTTTGTATTGTTTTGGTTTGCTTTTGTATTGTCTTGGTAGTTAGCTTATTCGTGTTTTTATTTGATTTGTATTTCAAATTGTGTTGTTTTTTTAACGTTCAATAATTTTGTGTTAATTTTGTGTTAATTTTGTGTTAATTTTGTGTTAATTTATTCATCTATTAATTTATGTTTGCCTTTGATCATTGTACGTTTATTTGTTTGCTTGTCTCGTTGTTTGCTTTTGAGTAAAAATATTATTACCTCTCTTTTTTTTCTTTCTTGTCTTTCTCGCCTGGCTTTCTCGCCAAAGAATCCTAGCTCTGCCAGCCACCGATAACGTCTTTGAACTATCACTTATTATACACGAATCTCTTCGTTCCTATACAGTTTCTTGAACTCAGGTCTCTTCACATTATACTTTCTGGCGATACGTTAAATTTTGTGTTTGTCCTTGGTGTGATTTAGATTACACTATTTCTTACTATTAAAAAATAAACGATCAAAAACATTTGCAAAATATTATTGAATAAAACATTGAACTAAACTGAGTAACGCGTCATCGGACTGTGTGAAAAGTGTAGCCTACCTCTCGAATTTCACATTTCTTCTGTTTTTCTTAACTGCACGCACAGTACCCCCCCCCCCCCCCAGGGGGATACAGCCCAAAATAACAACATAAATGAAAAGTACACACATGTGAGATGATAATGTGGCACATACTTCTTCAATTTTGGTTCGTTACGAATATCAGTTTTTACAATCAACTAGAAAAGAAAGAACAGAATATCTCTTTCAAATGCATTCCCTTCATCCTAGTGAAAAGGCACTATCGACGACTTCCCGCCATCATTAGATGTCATTTTATTGTCAATATCCGAGAGAGATAAGTAGTTTTTATCTCCTGAGTTTCCTTTGACGTTTTCGGTATCTTTTTTTCCAGTGAGCCTTGTCCCTTCTTATTTCCTACCATCGTATCATCTCCAGCTAGCGGTCACTTCAAGTTCACAGCTCCTATACGTTTCCTCGTAGCTTAGCGCAAGGTGACGTAAAGAAAAAAGAAAACGTTGTGTTTGTGATTTATTATTACCATTTTGGTCACCAATTTTGAGAAATTTATTATAGTTCTATTCTGTTAGTGCCAACCTTTCCCAGTTGTGTCCGGAATTCATAAGTGACTTCAGACAATATTTTAAAGCGAATATTATTAACGTTGACAGGACGATCTTACATCTTTTCTATCAGTCTATTATTCAAAGTGTTCTTCTATACAATCTCATTTATTTTTATGGAAATCTCACACAAGCAGACAACACTAAACTCGAACGTCCTAGGAAAATTGCTCAACGTATTATCGGCATTGAATTACCACCCCTATCAGTTTTGTTTGAAGATCGCTTATTGACTAAAATAACTTCTATTATGAAAGACCCATCACATCTACTATTTTCTTGTTTTACTTTTAACCGCTCAGGAATCCGCCTGCGTGTACCAATTACCCGTAGAGCCAGATACAGAAATTCTTTTATTCCAAATTCCATGCACATCTATAATGCACAAGTAACACGAAATTCTCAGCTTTAAGCGAAATAATAGCGATTATGATTATTTGTTTACTTTTTATTTACCCACCCAGTAAATAAGAGGACACATTTTTTTTTTTTGGTCTCGAAATTTAAAAATTTGACATTTGGCTCCGTTGGGAGGGGGGGTAAGGTCACTTTTTTAGGTCAGCCATGGGAATAATTATTATTATTATTTTTTTTTTTTGTAAATATTTTTTTTTTTTTAATTAAAAAAACAAATCCAAAGGGGGGGGGGGGGGTGGGTTACACACATACAAATACCAAAGGGGGATTTAATCCCCCTCCCCCACTGTGTACGTGCCTGCCCTGGGGGCTGAAAGCCAACGGCTACGGATTACTACTTTTATTGTAAAACTTACGGTCTTCCCTAGCCCTGGGTGGATGCCATGCATGTTTGCAATCCGCACTGCTTGCAGATGCGTTATGAACGCCCTCTAAGGCCGAGTAATTGTAGCAGCAGACAGATCGTGCGCTACATCAACATCTTATGCCGATCCATATCCTCAAAAAAATGTGTTAGAAAAACAAATTTGAATATTTCAATATCTTCAGTGGAACTGGAAGAGAAAGAGATTTCAGAGATGAGTCTGAACGACCTTTTCATGCAGATACTTGAATCTGAACAGAAAGCAAGAGAGAGGAAAAGCATCTTGAATGAACGTGAGTGTTCGATTACAAAATACAAATAGGGTCTAGGCTACAAGTACAATCAGCCAACCCAATCCTACTCTGACTCGTTACCAAGTACCGTACCACCAGTAACCAGTGTCTATACTCTCCGGACGGCTGTGCCTGAGCAGTGCTTGGCAATGGCTGTCCTGTATTTTGTAATTTCATGGGGGTAGACTTGAATCTAGTATTAGTAGTAAAAATATAAACGTCCAATCTGTAGCAAAGGAAGTGCCTGATTCCGTGGGTGTGGACGTTCATAACATGTTAATCATGATCATGAGCAGTGGAGTTGAAACATATTTTAAAGCAATGACAATGTTATTAAAAATCTGGCCAATGTAATTTATCATGTTCTTTGTTACTTGGACTTGGAACTTAGATCTAATAAATCTACTTTTAATTAATAGGTCTAGAAATATCTATACATTTGTATGTTTTGGGTACCAACCTCTGTAGACTCAAATGGTCGAAAAAACATTGCTGCATTAGATCCAAGACTTGTAATTTATCAATGATCTAGAGTAGGGTCTAGATCGATCTACGCATTCATGTGGTGAGGCTCGTTAGATCTCAGTAATTTACCTGGATCTATGCATAACTTTATTTTATCTTTCAGTCCTGTAGACTTGCACGATTGTCTCCCTTGTTTTTACCTTAAGTAATGTTGTATAAACGGCAAACACATATTAACCACACCTCCAATTTTTTACCTGCTATTTAAAGGGGAAGTCCACCCTGATATTAAGTTCGTTTTTATAGAAGCAGAATAATGGCAGATCATTGATAAATTACAAGTCTAGGATCTAATGCAGGTCTGGGTCTAGATGCTGTAGACCTATTAAAGTGTAGCCTTATTCACGTTTTTTAATTGGTAGGAGATTGTTCTAGATGCATAAACACAGGTACAACTAGATTACCCCTTGGCAGTATACCTACATGTATGCCTCATTTAATAAACACCTTTCTAACAATTATTATATTATTTCATATAATTACAGTAAAAAGCAAGATATCATCTGTTAGACAACAACTTCAAGCAACTCGGACCAAGGTAAACATACTCCATAATGATGTAGCTTCCAAGGCAAGTAGTCTTTGAATTGATAATTCAATCCTGAGTTAAGATAGTAGATACATTTTTTAAGGTGGACAAGAAGCGGGCTCTTGACTGTTCAGACATTTAACAAAGTCTCTCTTGTACATGTCACCAAGCAAAGTCTCTCTTGTACATTTCACCAAGCAAAGTCTCTCTCCTACATTTCACCAAGGAAAGTCTCTCTTGTACATTTCACCAAGGAAAGTCTCTCGTACATTTCACCAAGCAAAGTCTCTCTTGTACATTTCACCAAGCAAAGTCTCTCTAGTACATTTCACCAAGCAAAGTCTCTAGTACATTTCACCAAGCAAAGTCTCTCTTGTACATTTCACCAAGCAAAGTCTCTCTTGTACATTTCACCAAGCAAAGTCTCTCGTACATTTCATCAAGCAAAGTCTCTCTTGTACATTTCACCAAGCAAAGTCTCTCTAGTACATTTCACCAAGCAAAGTCTCTAGTACATTTCACCAAGCAAAGTCTCTCTTGTACATTTCACCAAGCAAAGTCTCTCTTGTACATTTCACCAAGCAAAGTCTCTCTCTACATTTCACCAAGCAAAGTCTCTCTCGTACATTTCACCAAGCAAAGTCTCTCTTGTACATTTCACCAAGCAAAGTCTCTCTTGTAAATGTCACCAAGCAAAGTCCCTCTTGTACATTTCACCAAGCAAAGTCTCTCTAGTTCATTTCACCAAGCAAAGTCTCTCTAGTTCATTTCACCAAGCAAAGTCTCTCTATTACATTTCACCAAGCAAAGTCTCTCTAGTACATTTCACCAAGCAAAGTCTCTCTGGTACATTTCACCAGTGCAAGGCTACATACAGAGGCATCACATTGGAAATTGTAGGGATGTCAAAATAAAAGGGTTCTTGTCATTCAGAAGAGTCCATGTTGAGTATTAATACTGCTCAATATTACTGGCTTTCCTTTGTTATGTTTAAATAAAACTAGATACCAGCATATGGTGGGTTACTGGATTGACATTGTCGCCCTATAATGGAAGATGATCACATCTGACTTTGTTTGTTTTTATGTTATGTTTATTTGTTGCTGTATGATTCAAGCCACAGATAAAGAGCATGGAGGGGAAAAAACTTCTAAACGGGCTACAATATTATTCTATTATTCATTTACTTATATCTTTATCCTGTCATTTGCCTTGCCCCTCTCCCCCCCCCCCCCACAAAAAAAAACTGATGCTTTATGAGTTTACATCTCATACCAAATTTTTCACACTTTTGAGCAGGTCCAAGAACTATCTACAGAGGAGCTTGACTGCCAATGGATTGGCACAAAAGAAGCTATCCTTGAAGAACAACTAGCAGACCAAATGAAAGAAAAACAGATGTACAGCAAACAACTTGTAAGCTTCATTTATTTTGCCAATCATTTTACATTCCTATTACCAGTTACCACATCTTACTTCTGAATAAATACATACATGCACTCATAAATGTGATACTGAATGCCTTTTAGCACACCATACACGGACCATACATTTCAGGAAGATGTCTGAAATCAAAAGATTCTTGATTGATGTGATAATTTCCTTATTTTGTCTATGTTTTCTTTCTTTTTCTTTTCTTTTTATTGTTTGTTTGTTTGTTTTTGGTAGGAGAAGGGGGAAGGAAAATTTCATTGTCCAAATAGTAAATGAGGTTGATAATATGTGAATTTCTCTTGCTCCACCCCCCCCCCCTCACTCTTTCTGTCTCTCTTTCTCTCACTCGATCTTCATTTTGTTTTGTGCGCTCTGTATATATTTTCCCCCTTGTTTAAGATGTCTTATACCTCTTAATTATCCTACCCCCCCCCTCTCTCTCTCTCTCTCTGTATCAGTCATATATTTGTGCTTGCTCCAACTTTTTTGTCTCCGTTGTTATATTCCTTATCCTTCCTTATTAGCATCACAGCACGTCATCCCGAGACAAGATGAAAGAAGATTTCTTGTCCGATATTTCAGCCTTCATTCATGACTTTGGGTTGGCAAGCAGAGGCAAAGAAGAGAGGCTGACATCAGTCAAGGAACAATTGAAGGAGATGAAAATCAGACAACACAAGCTTCAAGAAGGTCCATATCCAATAGACCATTTACGTAATGTAATCAAATTTGATGCATAAATCTTTGATAATGAATTAAGTGCCTTGTTACAAATTATTTCAATCACCTGTTATAAATAATTGTATTTCAACAGGCAGAATGCAAAATTGCATACATACAGGGTAATAATAATAATATTCCGCTTATATAGGGCTTTATACAATGTCTCTAAGCGCTTTACAGATATCCTATTACCCCGGTCATTGGATCAGTGCTTGCCTTCAAATATAAATAATAAATAATAATAATATTTAATTTTTATATAGCGCTTAATACAAATGTCTCTAAGCGCTTTACTTTGTGCACAATCTCCACTCCCTGGGGAGCATTCCAGCCAGGTGTTACTTGACGCTCAAAGTGTTAGGTAGGACAAGCCATCATGTTTGTCCTATCAAACGCAGTAAAAAGTGTTAGGTAGGACAAGCCATCATGTTTGTCCTATCAAACGCAGTAAAATTGATATATGCAATTCGCATTCTGACAATTGTAATATAATTATTTATAACGCGTGAATGAAATAATTTGTAACCTGGCACTTAACAAAAATTTGTGCATTAAATTTGATTACATTATGAAAATGGCCTATTCAATTCTTACCTCAGAAATACGAGTAGTTCATTCAGTTTGTGACGTAAATTAAATGCTTAGCCAAATTTGGTATGACGTTGCATGCAGCTTTTGGCTAAGTATTTTACCCTAAGTTTAACGAAGTGTGGCGGCATATGCTTGGCATATGGTTTTCATATGCAGGTCCATAATACACTGTGTGTGGATGATCTGGATGGGATTTGAGCCATTTTACTTAGCTCAAAGTAAAAAAAAAAAACAATAATAATAACACATAATTCAATTATTGCAATAAATGGGTACCCAGATATTCAGACAAGAAGAAGTCAGATTACAACACGACAATTACCTACCTATTTTCTAATCCAGACGCGGTTTTATGACGCATCCAAAAGTTATTCGCCAATGACAGTTTGGCATTTTCTCCGATTGTGTAAAAAGAATCGTTTCAACAGCCATCGGAACCCACCATCATTCTTACATGTACATGTATAATTATGTGCTTTGCCTTCATTTATTTTTATTTGTCCAGACATTGACACCTATACCAAACAGAGAGACATGCTGAGATGTATTGAGAATGAGAAGAAAGCAACAGAGCAAGTAATAGCTACACTCAGAAATGAGTTACATGGTAAATCTGATTTACTGATTCTAATTAAAAAAGAAAAAAAATGATAACATGTGCCTTATTGTGTACAAATGATATTAATCTTAATTCTTAACCCCATTGGGTGGTATTCCGGTAGCGCGTACTAAGTTAGCGCGTACTTAGTTAGTTCACACTTGTATGGAGTGCCTGTTGCAAACTAATTTACCCTGTACAGATTATTTTAATCCTTCAATGAAAAGTGTCCAAAAAATTAATTTTGCAATGAAATGGGAAGAAAAAGATAATATGAGTACGAACTGAATTTCAACAAAGTCTTTGGTAGATTATCTTTGTCATGAATATTGAAGGAGGAAGATGAAACCTAGCATTCCATAGAAGTGTGAACTAAAATTCTTGTTTAGTCTGGACTTAGTCCCGGCTTAACTTATGAGAATATACCACCCATAGGTGTCAAGAATTAGAGAACTTGCTACAAAACGTTCAGCTGTCACATATGCGCTTATTGTGCATTGGTGTTATTCAATTTGGAATATTTTGAAAATGCTACATTTTACGAAAATGATCATAACTTTGTAGTTTTCGCTTAAATTCTTTTGAAATACACAGGATGTATAGGGGATACTAATATACCATTACTTATGAAATTTCATCGAGGATTGCATACTTTGCCAGATGTTGCCAACCAAAAGCTCATTGCATTTTTTGGGGACACCCTGTATAGCAACACAGTTATGTCCTCTCTATGTTCTGTTGTTTGGTGGGTAGATGGACATCATTTATTACTTATTGCTCTTTGGTATTGAATTCTTTGCCTTTTTTTTCTTTCCTTCTATTTTCTTTTCTATTCTTTTCCTTTTTTTTCTTTCTATTCTTTTCCTTTCCTTTTTTTTCCTATTCTTTTCTCTCTATTTGTTTTGATTTCCGAGAGAGAGAGAGAGAGAGAGAGAGAGAGAGAGAGGGGGGGGGGTAGGGGATAATTAGCATCTGAAATATACATTTAATGAATTTGCAGAATTTACACTCAGGTATTTTTATAAGTTTAGAAAACCCATCTTCTTTTATAGTTAAGAAAGTAGATGGTTGGTTAAAATTGGTATGAGATGTGCAACCATCAAAAAAGGTATTTACAGGCTTATTAGGGGACATATTATGCTCAGTGCTCGGTGCCAAAGAGTATCATTATTCATGGCGTCATTGTGAACATCTCAATGTGTCGCTGCGAAAGAGCAGGCATTTTATTGAACACCACAGTCTCATTAGTTTATCATGTATTCCTACAGGTTTGGAGGAGACTATGGTGTCTGAGAAGAACAAAACAAAAACGCTAGAGGATGAGAAAGCTTTTGTATCTGGCAAACCACACTCTGATCCAGAATTCAAAAGGTAATTAGATCAAACTGTGCTTTCACATGACTTGATGCTTGGTGTCAACTTTCAGGTTATATCACTCGTGAAAAATAGGAAAGACAGGAATAATCACGTACAGATTACACATGCATACACAGTAATATATGAAAATAATGAAATCTACACGAATGGATAAATGAATAAATGAATGAAGGAAGGAAGGAAGGAACTGAAGGAAATTACATTCAGAGCAGAGGAGCAAGCAGAAGGCTGGCTAAGATTATTTAAAAATATTAAAGGTATTACAAAGTTTTGGTATGGGGTCATGAATTTGGTTGAAATTAACATATTGGAAACATATGCAATCCTACAATATTCAGTGATTGTTGTCACGGTTGAAATCGAGTCTAAAGTGATAAAATTGTAAGTAATAAATTATTTTCGTTGTATAGCTCCCTCTCAAGGTCAAGATATTAATTTAGCTATAAAACAGTGTTTCTTGAGTAAAATCGACCGATCGGCTATTCCCGTTCGGAAATTATATATCACAACTACATATTCTGAGATTTTGATGGTCACAGCTACCACTGAAGGGCCGTAGGCGCTATTTGAAGAAAAAAAAATTGATATTCAATATTTCTCAAAAACAGAAGTGGTTTAGGGGCTAAATTTTCTAGTGCTTATAATACATCCACAGGGGCATCAAAATTTTTCAAAATTGTAAAGAAATTTCCCAAAACTTTGTTTTACCTTTATGTAGCACAGCAAAAAAAAATCAAGAAAATAAATATGAATATTACATATAGGGTAATGCAAGATAGAATTAAACTTATTTCAGGAATTAAGTATTTGAATTTTTTAAGCAAAGGGGAAGCTTTGTCATCCAAAGGTATATTTTTTTCTAAAGATGGATTTTGAAAACTGAAAAGTATCCATACAGTCGTACAAATGTGTATCAAACTGTCTTCTTTTTTTTTTTTAAATTGGACTAACTCATATGCCTTTTATTGTAAGAGTTTCCCGTGTTGTTCAGGCAAATTATTTTTTAGTCTATACTGACTTTTCAATGATTCAACAGTTTCTACCGGCTTGATTTCAACAAAAGAATATAGTATTAGGGCTAGGGTCACAATTGGGGTTTAGGATTAGGTTTGGAACTAATTAGGTCAGTAGATGAAATGTTTCATAGTCTACAACCAGTTCATCTACTACCAAATTGGTCTCTTCGCATATGGTCTACACCCAGCGTATCTACTGTCCACATTGTCTAATATTCGTGTTGTCTACTTATCATTTGGTCTCATAATCATTGGATGATTATCATTACTTATGATTCAATGATTATTAGACCATATGGATGAAATAAGAAATGGGCATTAGACAAACCAGAAATTAGTCTGTATATTAGACTAAATGAACAATGGACCAAATGGGTAGTAGACTTATTGGAGATTAGACCAAATGGCTATTAGCCCCAATGGTCCTTAGACTAAATGATCAGAAAGCGAAATGATTATTAGGATTCCATGACATTTGCTCCGGCGACAATTGCTCCGCTGTAAATTTCATACACTAATCGAATGGCTAACTTCAACCCTGGATTCAACACTATACCCTACCCTAAACCTAACCCTAAACCTAACATAAAACCCTATTGAAACCCTTACCCTAACCCTACATCTTAGACGAAATAAAGCCCGGAGCAATTGTCGCAGGAGCAAATGTCGTGTCACCGATTATTAGACGACATATAGTAGACGAACTGGTTGTAGACCAAACAGCAATTCACCTATGAAATTACAGTGGAACAACTCGAGGGTTCAGTGACACAAAGACTTAACTCCATATTTTGCCAAAATGAGTATTTGATATCAAAATGTTCAGAAAAATGTGGGCTTTCCAGGAAAACAAAGACTTAAATCCACCCAATGAAGTCAATGGCTAGTGAAACGTAGACTTAACTCCTTAAGGCCCAAGTGCTCAGTGACACATAAACCACTTGTTCTCAAAGTGGCCAAAATGGAGTTATGTCTTTGTGTCACTGACCCCTCAAATTGTAGTTGAAATTCATGTTCCTGGCTCCTAGGCTCCAGAGTCAGCTGGATGCAAGCCGTGACGAGTCGCTGGAAGGGTTGTGCCAAACATTGCGGCAACAGCTTGATCAGTTGCAGAGACAACAGTGGCAGCAACAACTGAGGAGGCAACATCCTTCTGGTGCCGGAAGGGCACAGGCCAGATTCAAATGGGCAGCTCAGGTATGTTAAGAAAATAAGTGTACTTTAGTTTAAGTTCTGTTGTTGTAAGCTACTTCCATCATTTTACCTCTTATTTTTTGTTTGCACTTTAAACAATTTATAAGAGTTAACAGCTGTTTGCCCCAAAGCAGACAATATCACTTCCCAAGAGTTAACTATAAAAAAAGTGTGATAGATAATTAAATTTTTAGTAGTCAACACACTTGAAATTCAATATCATCTTCTGTCTACTATCTCAATACCTATTTACAACCCTCTCACTTTTCCTTTTCACTGCATGGTCCCTATTTCATTTTTTTTAATGTACCTTTTTTTGGTAGCTTTATGGATTATATTCCTCCTTTTATCTCCCTTTGACAGCTTCATATTTCTCTATCTCTCCCTTCCTCTCTCTCTCTCTCTCTCGCTCTCTCTTTCTCTCATCAACTCTCTCTTTTTCTTGTGTTTTGTCATCTTGTGTCTTAACTCTCCATCTCCCCCTCTCCCCCATGACCGTAGCCGTCCATGCCCAGAGTCTCACCATCACCAGCACCCTCTTCGTCATGGAGGACCACCCTAAATCCATGCTCATCTCTTCCCTGCCCTCCAAGAAAGACTCCAACCCCAGACATGGATACCAAAACATCATCTACATCATCATCGTCGTCTCGCACCAGCAAACCAAACTTAGCAAAACTCACGACTGCTCTGAAATGTAAAGTGGAGGAGAATTAGAAAAGAAGTTATTCATCCAGATATGGATATGGAGTTGTCTTTGTCATCGCCACCATCATCATCGTCTCACTCCAGCAAAGGGAACTTGGCAAAACTGCTCTGATTTTCAAAGTGGAAAATGAGGAAAGAAATGTTTAAGAACTCAAGGCGTAAACATAAAGATATAATCATTACCGACCATTATCATCGTCATCATAATCAATGTGAGCTAGCTCCAAATTTTGTAAAACCGAAAATTGCTCTCTAAAATGCAAAGGGGAAGAAACCTCGTGAGAATTGGTCACTACTTCAAGCATGGACACCAAGTTGATGATGATCACCATCATAATCATCTCGCACCAGCAGACCAAACTAAGCAAAAATTTCAACTGCTCTAACATGAAAAGTGGAGGAAAGTTAGAAGGGAAGGGCAAATACTCAAGAGCTGGACATGTTCATCGAGCAAACAGCAGCAGCATCGTTCTCATCATCATTTCTAAATCATAACCTTGGGAATTTCTTGTTTCAAAAACAGTTTTCCCAACAGCTAAATTCAGTTTCTTTAAGTGATTGCTTACCTACATGTAAAACTATGTATTTGTTTTCTTGACATTTGTGTTTGTTTGATAAATAGCAATACTTCATCTTCGGCACTAGCTGGCATCAGAAAACTCACCAATATGCAAATTATGTTCTTGTTTATCAACATTAGATCATGAAAAATTAAGATTTTGTTTTTTCTTAAACAATAATTTTGCCTTCTTAGCAGTCAGAATGCTCCTTGCATTCCTTACTACCGGGTAATAATATTTTGTTTGTTAACCATGTGTAATTGGATTGGTTAATAATTGGTGTAAATAACTAACGTCCATTCAAAAAGAAATAATACACAAGCACAGGTCAGGTATGTTTAATGAATAAAAATCTTCTTTCATAGTCTTTGTGACTTTACATATCAATACAGTATTGATAATGGTATGCCTAACACATATGAGCATAACATGATAAAATAATAGTACTGAAAATGAATATCTAAGCATCTCTAAGATAAATATTGTTCTTAAAGTAAAGCCCCTTACAAAAACTAAATATTTATAATTGTGTTCAACAATTTATGAACAAAAGTTGTACAATAAGCTTTTATATCTTTTTTATTACACTTATAGTTTGGTTGATCATAAATTCATAATCACTCAATAGAACTGGGGGGGGGGGGAGAATTTTGAGATTAAAGGGAAACTGAACCAGAAATAGCACAAAATCCCCTCTAGCGCCATCTCAAGTCAACTTTAGCAGTACTGTCCCATAGTTAGCTGCTTCTCCAGCAGCCCTTTATGTTCTCGCACAAGAGTCCTCTGTCTGCGAAGTGGGAAATAGGTATCGAGTTACACACTGTTGGCAAGTTGACCATGAGATGGCGCCATGCAACAAACGTTACACTAGGTCAGAAAGTTTATCAGTTCAGTATCGCTTTATACCTTCATATTATTAACACTTACTTTTTCCCTTCAATGACTTTTAGAGACCAGCCTTGGGTCTGATTGTACATGTAATGTGCATACATATTTTAAAGGGACTTGGTAACATTGTCTAGATGAGAGAAAATGGTGCTAAGGTAGTGATTTCAAGATAGTCTTATGTCCTATTTTCAAGGAAAAACGGTTGGGGAAAATTAAAAAATGGTTGGGAGAATTTACTGTTAGAGGGTGTTGCATAGTGACACCTTCAAAGAAAACCATAAATATCTTTGTGGTTTGAGAATTTTCTCAGGATTTTTTGCCCGTTAGATGGTACAGTAGAAGGAATATAATAAATAACATTTCATATAAAAATTACAGTTTTGTCATCAACCTTCAAAAATGTTAAGAGTCACTTTAATTTTTGTTTGCTTGCTATGTTTGTTCTCTCCTACTGTATATGTGTAGTAGAAGTAGTCTTCAATATTTCTCCCTGCTGAAATTATGATCAGAACTTTATACAAAATAAATGTGTTCTACAACCAATCAACCTGGCAGCTTCTTCTCTCTCTGATTTCTGAGATTTTGTAAACTCACTACAGAAGTACAAACACATTTATAAATGAATGTATACATACACATATATCAAGAGTTCAGTGACACAAAGACGTAACTCCATATTTTGCCAAAATGAGTATTTGATATCGAAATGTTCAGAAAAGAGTGGGCTTTCCAGAAAACACAAAGACTTAACTCCACCCAACACCCCATTGAAGTCAATGGCTAGTGAAACATAGACTTAAGTGCTCCGTGACACATAAACCACTTTTTCTAAAAATGGCCAAAATGGAGTTACTTCTTTGTGTCACTGAACCCTCGACATAAAGTTTATTTGTTGAGTTTAACTGATATTTACAAGTAAATACATGGGGAACTTTTTTGTTATTTTATTAAGAGTCTGAATGTTTTCATCTTCATATGTTATCAGTAAGGTATGTTCAAGTAGTTAAAGGTTCCTGAAGATGAAGACAGTCTGCAACTCTAAATATAATGTTTTTTTTTCAATAACTATACTAAAAAACTGATGGTGTTGACCCCTACTTAACAACAGTTCAATAGCATTTAACTTGTTGAATGCTAAAACCTGAAATAGACTTTGGCTAGAGTCTATGGGAAATGTTTATTACCCTAAAAATTAAAGTGTTTTCAACAGATTTGACAGTGCAATACACAAAATAGGGTGATTGCATTATTTCTGAAACATCAGTTGACTCTGGAAGTAGTCCGAAAACTTTGTAAAATTTGTGTTTGACAAGGAATGCTATTGAGCAAAGCCTTGTTCATTAATAAATACATGTATCTGTCGGCATACCACAGATTTTCCCCTTTTGGATATTTATTAAATTTTCATAATACACAACAAACAAACAAAATCCCACTGTCCTTGTTTGAGAAAAAAGTTCAAACGACGAAAAATGTAAATAAATAAATCAAAAACGTAATTCAAAGTGTTTATTTTAGTGACACTGTACCAACATACATACTTGTATTCCCAAATACAAGGAGAAAAATGAATTAAAAATAAAAACTACATGCTACTTAAATTTGCTAGCAAATGTAATGTTTTGACTTGATAAATATAACTTTGTATGAAGACAGTGTCTCTGTATCCAGGAGCTTGCCCAAAAGGCTGCTGTACAGGTGTCTACAGGGTTGTCTACAACCTACCAACAACAAAAAACATCTTTATGAACTTATAAATAATGTGTCTGTAAGGGTTTTAATTCTTTGCATTTTCCTTAAAAAACTACTGGTTGTTGTAAGTGTCAAGTAGAGATTCCAATCTGTTCAGTGAGGATTTAATTCCTTACAGACTTTGGTCGTTTAATAGAACAAGCAGTGGACAGCCACAGTCGACTTTTGTCACACATACAGTCTCATGTACCATATACTCCAAACTACTGGGCAGTCTGGGGTTCTGATCCATGGCTAGTGAACAGTTAACAAGTGAAATAAAGTCATTTGGCAAGACATTGATCTACATTTGCCACACTCAACCCAGGTGACGTAAATGGGTACCTGGCAGGAATTAATTCCTTGAAATGCTAGAGCGCCGTTATAGTAGCCGTGCTAAAGCCAGGGTAATAATCGGGAGCACCAGGAGTGTCTAATCTGACAGACATGAGCGCTATACAAGAACCAACTATCATCATTATTATTATTATTAACAAGCGAAAGAAAGTCATTCCACTTACCCTCGTACGCTAGGAGATGAGAGAGAAGCACTCGGCACTGCCAGAATTTCTTGCAGTCTAGTAGCGCCTCGGCCAGTGCGATGAGCTGCTGCCCAAAGTCTTCCTTCTCCCTGGAGACTTCCAGGACAGTATGGCCCCATCCAAGACCTGTATGGATGGAGGGCAGGTAGTATACAGATATCGACTGCTATGATAGGAAATTGCCCGGGGGGTAATTGTCCCAAAGGGTAATTGTCCTCTAGGGTACTTGTCAAGGGGGCAATTGTTGGGGGGATTGTCATGGGGGTAATTGTCCGTGGGGGGGGGGGGTTATGTATTATCATTATTATTATTATGTATCAGTTATGTACTATTAATGCCTCTCTCTCTCTCTCTGTAAAATTGGTAATTGTGCATGGAAATTAACCATTTACCTAGAGCTATTACTTTATAGCATGTATATCCTTGTACCTTATAATATGAACATCTCAGTTGCCAGGAACTTTATCAAGGTGTTCAGTATCCAAAGAATTGAAATGTTCCACTTGATACTTTCTGAATGCAACTCTTCCCTTTCCCTTCTCTCTCTCTCTCTCTTTCTCTTTCTCCCTCTCTTTTATTTTTCGGTGGCAAACCATTATTCAATTATGCATTGTTTACATATGTATATACATTGTATGAACATGTTTTACTTATGACGAGGACGTCAATTCAGGCTTTGCTTATGACAACCCCTTTTTTCTATGTACGATGTTATGTGACCATGTTAAATATTCAAATACTTGTGATGATGCACATGGAAAATAAATGAACATCAATCAATCAATCAATTATCCTGAGGGTAAGGTAAGCATCACATTTATAACAATTACTGCTAAATTGGTTGTTTACATAATTCCAAATAGAATAGGGGTATGGCGCCATTTTGGTGGTGTGACTGAGTTTTAAAGCTAATCATTGGCAATCCTGTAGTTACCTTGGATGACCGTAAATGCCATTGCGGGATCAAAGTCTGCCAACACTCCAAGTACATCTCTTACAGTAGAGCTGTCCACTCTCTCCAGGAGACCTAGCGACGGATCACGAGGTGATGCCTCTGGTAAAGATGCTAGGACTTCGGTCAGAGGTAGTGTGAGATGGAGCAACATCTGAAGAATGCAATAGGCATCTTCCCTGGGGTGGACAAGGGGTGATGGCGGGTCCTGGACCTCCATAGCTTGGTTTTGGGTCTCTGCTGGTCCCGATTGGTCCTGGACCTGCATAGCTTGGTTTTGGGTCTCTGCTGGTCCCGACTGGTCCTGGACCGGCTTTGGTTGGTTCTGATGGGCTTGCTGCTGTTGTTCTTTGGCCAAGAATTGGGAGACAACAGACAAGCCAAGCTGGACTAGAACACACTCATCTTCATACTCTGGAACATGATTGCCTATAATGAATCAGAGACCATACTGATATATATATATATATAATGCTTGGTGAAAGTTCAAATTTATAGACAATGAAACACATTACATAACACCTGGCACTATCGCCAACCAAGATCACTTTGCAGCCTATACCATAATTCAGCATAAATTAGAGGATTTTTAAAAAAAAAATTAAAAAGAATTTTTGACACATGTAATACTGATTCTATTGACTGGGCTGTTTTGGAGAAAAAATAAGGGTACTTAATAACTCATTCTGACACAGCATTACTCTCCAAACAAATTTGGGGGGATATTATGGTTAGAGATTCATATCGTTCAACATTTTGTAATAAAATAGTAAATATGGATACTTTTACCCAGTTTTAATCATTTTTCCTATATAAAGTTCAATACAAGCACATATTCATGTGTACATGTATACATCTCACATGAAACCAGAATGATATTTTCCTGCAATGTAGCAAACTGTAGGAAAAATAATTGTAATGAAATATCATCAATTTTCTTTGATTCCCTATTCTCCTGCTCTCATTGAAAATGGTAGTAATGGCACCTAATCTAGATGAAAAAGGGTTTACCTTTTAGTGAAGCAGCTCGAAAACTAGCTGCAAATGCACAAAAGTTCTGAGAAGACTGGTTGCATGATCCCATCTCCAACCTCTTTTCAATCCCTACCACAATATGGGGTGTCTCCTTAAGGACGAACCTGATTTACACCACTCTAATAGCACCTTTCCTAGGATGGCCACATCCTCACACACCTAAAGAGCAGGAGGGGAAATAATGAGAATTCATTTATGTTGTGGTTTTTTTTAAGGGGGGGGGGCTTAACACTGAGAATTTCGAGACAAGCAAAACAAAAGTTAACAGGTTTTTCAGGCGAATACTGGATCCAAAGTAGAAAGAGGTGAACTTTTTTATGAAAATATCCATTCCAAACTTGTTACATATGCATATCTTCCCAACAATTACATCTACATACACCTTTGCTCTCTCAATGATCATATTCATAGAATTACATGTTATCATTATTCTTAGAATAATTATATATTATAACCCCCCCCCCCTCTCTCTCTCCTCCCTCCCTCCCTCCCTCCCTCCCTCCCTCCCTCCCTCCCTCCTCCTCCTCCTCCTCCTCCTCCTCCTCCTCCTCCTCCTCCTCCTCCTCCTCCTCCTCCTCCTCCTCCTCCTCCTCCTCCTCCTCCTCCTCCTCCTCCTCCTCCTCCTCCTCCTCCTCCTCCTCCTCCTCCTCCTCCTCCTCCTCCTCCTCCTCCTCCTCCTCCCATGCATTACATACCTCAATCAACTCTAGGGCTTCAGACAATGTGGATGGGGTTTTGAAGACAATCTCCTCCATCTCAAAATGATGTTCACTTTGCAGCAAGGTGGTTCCTTTGGCCTGTCCTGATGATACCGTCTCCTGGAGGTTCTTTCCACCATCATGGCCACAACCATCACACATGGCATTGGTGTTTTCTGTGACAAGAGGTGTCCTTTCCCGGGCCTGTATGTAACACATTCAGAGCATGGAGGAGAACATGGTAACTGCAAGCACACAAAACTACAGTCCAACCTGTTTTAGTGACCACCTGTCTACAAGGACCACATTTTTTGTTTCCCTTTAAAATTGTTTCTCATTGAGACATGTACTAAAGGAACCTGTCTACAAAGACCACTTTTTGTGTTTCCCTTGGGCAGTCGCTATAGACAGGTTTGACTGTAGAACCTAAATAACTTATTGGTTCATTCAAAATTTAGTAATTTGATTGCGACACTTGTTGACAGATCACTATGCAGTACAACTGAGTCTCTAGTCCAGACAAGAGACACTGTCACCTGACGGTTCTCGTTCTAGAATCATCGCGTGTACTATCACAGTCCACACTGGTGTTCTCTGCGATAAGTGATGTCCTTTCCCTGGCCTGTATATACTTTAACTCTTATCCTGCCATAATGAATACAGCCCAGAGCCACAGGGCTAATCCCCATTGTGCCAATTAAGCCACAAATCCCCCCTGTGCCAAGTTTATTTTGAGATAATCTGATGCATGCAATGGTACGATCAATAGCGCGTGTAAAGCACTCAGCACAGTACAATGCGCATGAACAATAACTGCTATTACGAATGCGAGCAAACATGCATGAAGCAGCGAAGCGGTAGCTCGTTCGCGTGAATTAAGCAACCAATCGATAGCGCGCTCGTGTGTACAAAACACTATAACGGTAGCGTGCATGCAGCCTTATGGCAGGATATGAGTTAATAAAGAAGAAAGAAAATGGGTCTGAATTATGACACTTGATAATAGATCACTTCATAGTACAGCTGAATCTCTTGTCTAGACATGAGACACTGTCACCTGAAAATCTCTTATTTGAATCACCACATAGAGCAATGATAATCTCTGGGATATCACATCCTTTCCATTGCCTTCACCAGACATTTCAAGTAAAGATAAGAAAATACTTCCAAGTGAAGAACTATATGACATGCACTGCCTAGAGTATTCACACTTTGTAAATAACTGTAATTTGGTAAACTTTAAAGGTAAAGACCAGTTTTGGAAGCTCTTATTACCAATCATGTGAAAGAATATGTTTTGACTAATACGTGATGATACAAATTTTGCCGAGAAACCGCCTACTAATTGATACATTTGGTAAATTATTATATCTATTTGGACCTGATAGATATCACGCACGTGTCACGCACATGTCACATAGTCCCATATACATCTTTCTGTGTACAGTGCTTGTAACTTTACCAAGACTGGGCCAAATTTCTTATCATTTTGATGATTCCAGAACCTTGCAGTGCACATCAATACTTATAAGCTAGATGATCAATCTTTTCTGATCGATTCCACAAAGTTTCTTTCACAATGCAATCGCATGACCATAACTGGTCTTTATCTTTAACCAGTGCAGTTGCTTGAGAATGCTTCAACAAATGTTTAATTGTATCTTTAGCAGGATGATATCACTGTACTTACCATGATTTCTGATGGTGCATAATAGTTGTGATCATGCGATACTGCCATGTAGCCATCAAGACCAACAAAGTGTCCCTTTGTGAACTGAGGTGTTGTGCCGTTGGAGTTTCCAATGTTGCTGTGTTGATGTTGGAATACACCTTGTGGTATTTGTTCAGAAAGATGAGGATGCAACGGCACTGAAGGGGTCTCAAAGACTCTTGGCTCCTGCTGCTGATCAAACACTGGGATCAGCCATGGTCTAAGGTCCTTGACACCACAGCTGAAGTTCATGTTTGGGATATGACCGATTCCAAAGGGTGTTGTCACGATCTGAGGGCAGAAGTTGGAGGGATGCAATGCCGTGCACGACTGAAGGAAACCATGCATACCAAGTGGTGTCTCGAAAACTCTTGGCTGCTGCTGCTGATTAAAAACTGGGATCAGCCTTGGTCTAGGGTCCTGGACACCACAGCTGAAGATCGTGTTTGGGAAATGACCGATTCCAAAGGGCGTTGTCACGATCTGAGGGCATGAGTTGGAGGGATGCAATGCCGACTGAAGGAAACCCTGCACACCAAGCGGTGGTGGGTTTCCAGGAATGGGTACAGAATGACGTTGCCTCTTCTTCAGGTTCTTCCTCGTTGCTTTCCATTGCTTTTCATATTCCAAGCCGTGACATGATGCATTTGAAGGGTTCAATGGGCCAGGACACTCCTGCACATCTGGACCTTTGGGCATTAGCCCTACATTGTAGATCCTGCTGCCTTTTTTATCCCTGTCTGCCTGACTCACCAACCAAGCTTCCTCTGGAACGAAGCACGCCCCAATCGTCAAGTCCTCCTGGGCCTCGCTGACTTGCCAACGGCCGTCCAGACCATTCCTCCAGAGGATCTTCTGGACGTGCCACCATCTCTCCTTGGCACTCCATTCTCCCATCGGCATGAAGACGTTGCCAGTGTTAGACTCAACGACACGAGAAGGAAGCCACACCTCAGCTGCAGCAAAGACGGTTTTCTGCCCTCCTGGGTGGGGGCACGGGATGACCACCAAAGGTCCTCCATGGTGAGGTAGCTTCAAGCTCTCCTGAGCACCAAGTCTTTGATACTTCTTAGACAGAGACTGAAAAAAAAATAGAGAGAGCCATTCGTCATGTTGTTTTTCTATCTATGCTGACACATCCACTACAACAGGAACTGTGTTTTCAAAGAATTAACCATCCAATGGCCCCAAAAGCTACTGATTTTTCTGATCATTTGGTTACCCGTCTGAATTACATCATTATCCTCTATGGATCTATACCCCAGACTACCACTGTACGAGTGACTGCAAAAAGGATGTTACTGCCACAAACGATAGGTAGCTCTTGCGGCCTTCTTTCGGGCAGCCAATACTATATATATATATATATATATATATATATATATATGTACACTATACACTTATGTGTGACAAAAGTTGACTGTGGCAATCTACTACTCTTCATTCCTTTAGTAAAACATAAATGCCTGGCTGGGATTTGAACCCTATATCCCTTGTGTCCGATGACTTATCCACTAGACCACAACACCTCTACAATGTTAACTGAATTTCAACACCACAAGTGATTATTTGCCATAATTCTAAGGTGAAAACTCTCTTACCTTTTTTCTTTGTTGCATGTTTTGAAGATTCCTTCTCTCTAAATCTTGGGTAATAATATCACCATCTGTAAACCAATAGACAACATGACACAAACTGACTTATCTTCTGGTTCTATATGATACAGAACAAATTTTGACATGAACTCCAGCCCAAATCAATGACAATCTCTATAATTATCACCTCCATGTTGTAAATGCCCTGAAACATCTGATCGGAATGATTTGTAAACACTTTTTTTAAAGTTAAGTGGCAGTAGCAGTGAAATATTCCATTACATCGAGTAGACTCTGGCAGATCAATTAGGGACTTTTAGATTTACATGACGAGAGCGTGGACTGCAGCGTGTGACATTGTGTTAAGGCACTGGGCCTTGCCTGGCAGTGCCTAAAAAGGACGTCACATTACCTTAAAAGGATGTCACACGTGGCGGTCCACGTTCTCGTCGTGTAAATCTAAAAGTCCCTAATGGTTGCCATTAACTCAGTTGAACAAATTTAACATGTCCTGCACTTTTTATTTTAAATAGGACATAAGTGTAATGTGAATCATCATTTACTCTTTCATCACACTTAAAGCCTTACTATGTTTTGTTGCATGCAGCTACTTATTTTTCATACCCAGCTTGCCAAGAAATGACGCGTTATACAATTTTTTTACTTTGCTGGAGAACTGTTTCAAGACTTTGAGGTGGACAAAAACAAGACTAACTAGAATCACCTTGACTTGATAAAGCTGTACACTGTGACACATCAGGTATCCCATCACTTCTTCCTACATCTTTCAGATTGTCCCTATCACGGGTGAGATCTTCTGTCGCATCCAAACCCAGCTGCCTGAGCTGCGCCACCTGGCAGTCCATCAGGGGTCCAAACCCTGGACAGGTCGGCCAGGCTCCTGCAGGGATGCCACACTCCTGCAGAGAGCCTTTGCCAGGTCCTGGACATGTTTGCCTGGTTCCTGCAGCAGAGATGCCAGTACACTCCTGGAGAGAGTCTTCGCCGGGTTTTGGACATGTCCGCCAGTCTCCTGCCGCAAAGAGTCCACACTTCTGCAGAGAGCCTTCGCCAGATCCTGGACAGGTCGGCCAGGCTCCTGCAGCAAAGAGTCCACACTCCTGCAGAGAGCCCTCGCCAGATCCTGGACATGCCTGCCAGGCTCCTGCAGAGGTTCCATACTCCTGCAGAGAGTCTTCGCCAGGTCCTGGACATACCTGCCAGGCTCCTGCAGAGGTTCCATACTCATGCAGAGAGTCTTCGCTAGGTCCTGGACATGCCTGCCAGGCTCCTGCAGAGATTCCACACAGCTCCTGCAGAGAGCCTTCGCCTGATCCTGGACCATGATGTGGAGGATAGTGAATGGGTCGACTTGCTAGCAAGAGAAGGGAGTCTTCGTCCAGGAGGAATTCACAGAAGCTTCGTCTCACCTTCGGTGGGGTTCTGGGGCGATTGACATCTACTGTCTGGCTCCTGTGTAATTAATAATAATAGGCATTTCTATAGCGTCATCTATCTAGACATTCTATTCAGAGGCGCATGTATTATTACCCCGGCTTTAGCCTAGCTGTCATTACAGCACTCCAGCATTTCAAGGAATTAATTCCTGCCTGGTACCCATTTACATCACCTGGGTTGAGTGTGGCAAATGTAGATCAATGTCTTGCCAAAGGACATTAGTCCCGCGGTTGGACTCGATTGAAGAGCAAAAGAATAATGTGCGGGCAAACAAACTTCAATAGACCATATGGCAGTGTTGACAATTACATGTATATTTCTGTTCCCAGGGGCTCTTCAGCTTTTGATGGTGTGAGAGTGCAATTTTCTCAAAGCAAATAATCAAGTACTTTTAAGTGCTTTTTACAAGAACTTTCTCTCAGTTCACCAGAACTCTATGAAAAAGGTTTTGAGAGCTAAATTGCTCACTGCACAGATATTCATCCTAGTGTTCCTACTCACTAAACTGTAAATTAGCTGTTGTCATGTCAGGCATGTCTTAGGAAATATTTTGAACTGTTGCGCAGATAGCATTGTGCACAAAGGACAAAAACAATTGTAAATACATTAATCATCTGATCTACTGCCAGCAAAAAAATACCAGAAACAAGAAAATATGGGAACTACGTCCACATCAGCATTAGATAGTACATGTATTCTCCAAAAGTGCCCATTTGTATACCCCTTCCTTTCCTTTTTCCCAAACTTTCTTCACCCTTCCTCCAGTCCCTCTACACCAAAGCAGAACTTAACCTTCCACCAAAATTTGCACACATTAGTAAACTGATGTTTTGCCAAGAAAATCGCTAACCAAGGACTATTTGGATAGCTCATAGATATCTATAAAGCCATGGATGCAATTCACTGCAATTCTTAGCCCAGGACCATTTCTCTTCTGTTCTCACTTGACCACTTAAATCCCCACCTTGTTATGCTTAGCCCCGTCAAAGGTGGTGCCTCCCCCGCTTTTTGCCATGGCCAGATAGCCAGGACTCTACAATCAGTTGGGCTAGTCCACTTAAAGCCACACTGTACTACTTGTAGCTACTTGCTCCCTCTTTATAGAAAACAATGCCTAATCGGTAACCATTGGTCCCCCATGATCCTCTTTTTCATATGTTAATTGAGAGCTGATTTGATGAGATAACCACCTGTCCAGTGACCTTGCAGGGTGGTCTAATCCCTCCTATAAACTAGTACAGATAAGCTTTAAATAGTAAAATTGAATGTAAAGATGAAGTGGGATAAGCTTTATATTCTAGTACTATTGGTAAAGCAAAGGGAGTAGTATGCCCAACAATAGAACAGGGCTAAGCAAAATTTTGCGAGTGAGTTAAGGGGATATACTCACCCCATCTCCTTGTCATCGAGCATGGCGAAGCGTGAAGGTGATCCTATAGCGTTGCCAGTAAAGATGGGAGACCCTGCAAGTAAGGAGAGGCATTCCTCGTCTGAGAATAAAATGTCGCCCTCAAGAGGGCACATGGCTACAAACTCCTGCAGGAGATCATCTGTAATCATTGAATAAAATCAAGGTGTTAAATCATGTACGGTATGAAGACTGCGTGTCAGTTACTGGTATGTACAACTCTGGCGACTATTGCTGCAAGGTCAATATCATACCCTAGAACAGGGGGGGTCTCTAAGTTGGACTTAAAAATTATGGAAAGCCGTTAGCATCTATGAAAATATTTTGTAAAAGTTAATTTTAAAAAGGCATAAAATGTTGATTCAAATCATTCATATTTTCTATTATCAAGGAGATTTTATGTTCTTGATGTGGAATTTATAAAAAGTCTAAAAATACTTTAATTTTCGCTCTTGAACATGTTTTATTTTAAGGCTTCAAATGGCTCTCCATAATATTTAAGTCCAACTTACAGTTAAGTTTGACTTGGGATCTTTGTGAAACACACCCCAGAAATCTTAACTTCAACCCTGGACCAAACGCTACACATAGTTATATACCCATAACCCTAACCATAAACCTAACTTTAAACCCAACAAAGCTCAAATTGGCTGTTGCCAGAGCATAAATAATTATACATGTGCAAAATATTCTATACTTGAATACAATCAAAATTACTGAAAGCATATTGTAAGCTATCACTACCCCCAAAGTATGTTTGTTGGAATATTGAAACTGCAATATTCGGTACACTACTTGTGGGAAACAAAAAATACAAGCCAGTTTTCAGAAATTACAATTACAATTATATACAAATTTATGATAAGAATAATAATAATTTATAATGTGCTTATTCCTGATGATATTGAGCACTGAATACTACCAGTTCGAACTGCTTTTGCCATCTAATAAAAACAAGGCATTTAAGTATTCTGCTCTTTATCAGGATCCTATTTCATCACCTGGGTGTAGAGTGGCAAATGAAGAATTATGTCTAACAATAGGATGTTAAATAATGGAGGGATTTAAACCCTGTACCCTGTGGTCTACTGTTTGGTGACTTCTTCTCTGGACCTCAACACCAGTTATTGATGGTTTAATCTTGAGCAAGCGTAGCCCAGTTCTGTAGATTTAGTTTTTTGATATATATATATTTATTTACCTTTACTCACTTGATTTGCATTTAGCTTTGAGAATTATTTCCATAAACAATGTCACAATTTTTTCCAACAGACTTCTGGTGTCAGATCAATGTGATTATAGTATGTCTGGACATATACATGTAGATCCTTTAGTTGTCTGTGGCGGATCAGGGGTCGACAAAAAAAAGGGGGGAAAGGAGGGGGGGGGGGGGCAAGAACACTATTTTATTTTTACAGCCAAAACTAAAGCACATTTAAAAACCTGATAACCTTTTTTATTTGTAATTGTCAATGAATTTTCAAACTTTCTTTTTAAAGCCAAAACTAAGTCTTCTTTTGTTTTGTTGCTTGTCAGAGAATTTTAGAGCCCCAAAAAGCACACCTAAAAACATGATAACCTTTTTTATTTAATTGTCAAAGAATTTTCAAACTTGTGTCTCCCCCCCCCCCCCCCCCCCCCCCCCCCCCCCCCCCCCCCCCCCCCCCCCACCTTCAACACCCCTGCCAGAAAATGTTGGATATACCACTGGGTAGTACAAGTACTCACCATCCAAACTGGTCTTGGTTTGTTGTTGGTTACAGCTTGATCCTCTTCCTGAAAGACTGCCCATCGAATTCCTCCCTGCCTGTGAACAATTGCCATCATCCTTCCACAGCTTTTCACATCTACGGTAGTTCTCCTTCACACGTAGCCTTTCACTCCGCCTCAGGGTCAAACAAATGGAACTCGATTGTGCTTTCTCTTTCTGTGTTCTTCTGGACCTTTTGGATTTTGAGACTTGTATGGTATCATAACTGATGTCACCGCTATCACTTGGTCTTGTCCCAGTTTCACCTTCTTGGTGAATGTCTGGGTTAGTGATCAGGTTATTGTTTGCATCCGTTTTTTGGTAACCGCTTTCAGCACAAGATCCCTCTCCAGGGTCCAATGTCATACAGAATGTGGTTCTTTCATCACTGAATCCACTATCACTTTGTAATTGCCCTACACCACTCTTCTGCAAAACCTCCGAGTCTGTGATCACGTTATTGTTTTCATCACACGATCCTTCTTCAGATCCGTTCACATTTCCAACGATGGTTGTATCGTGACAATCTGTACACTCCAAGTAGGTGCCTAGTTGGGCAAGGTATTCACTGATGTTCATCATGCAAGAGTCGTTATCGTCTATGCTGAAATCTGGATTAACGAAAGGTAAAAGTCTTAGTTGATTAGGCTCTACAGATTTTAGCAGATCTTGTTTTGATGACAAGAGACCACTCTTACGTTGTTTCCTCAAACTATTAAAACACTTGGTTGGTTGCTTCACGTTCTCAGATCTCAAAGACATAGTCTTGGACTGTGAGGAACTCTGGGTATTAATTGCCCCGCCCTTTGGTGCAACTTGACTGTTCTTAGGTCGGCTGTGAAACTTACAAGCTGGACTACTTGTAACAGATGCAGACTTTGTCCTTTGTGCTTGGCTACTCTTCTTTGGTCTGCCAAGTCGCTTAGTCTCTGCTCCAGTTGCAGAATCTGGAGCCACTTTAGGTGCATCCTTACACTTCTTAGATTGGCCTCTGTGCCTAGGTTCTGTGACAGGTGATAAAGTAACAGGCAAACAAACAGTTTGGGATGTATCCTTACACTTCTTAGGTCTGCCTCTAACTCTAAGCTTAGGATTTGCAGGAGTTAATGAAGAGACTAGCATAGTTTGCCACGCGTCCTGACTCTTCCTAGGTTTGACTCCACGCTTCGACTTTGATAGAGGAGCTGTCATTCCATCCTTTTGCTTAGGGGGGCTGCATCTATTCATGGGCTCTGCAAGAGTTGACACTGAAGTTGGAATTGTTTGAAGTGCATTTTTACATTTCTTAGGCCTGCCTCGATTTCGCAGCACTCCTGTCACTGTTTGTGGTGCATTGGTATGCTTCTTAGGTCTGCCTCTACGTTTGGATTCTAGATGAGATGTCCTTGTCTCGTCTGCACATATTGGCTTCTGTTTCCTGGCCTTCAAGAGAAAAGAAGAACTGGATGAAGTTGGCAGGGTTCTTTTTCTATTCCCCTCTTTCTTCTTCCTATACAACTCCTGTTCCTTCCTATATGTTCTTTTTCTTTTCATTGTGCCTTTGATAGGACTTCCTTCTCGGGTTGGCACACCTTTACGTATTGGATACAGATCCCACTGTCTGGCTAATCTCCCCCTATTATACCAATCGCTGAACTCTATCAAGTGTAGAACGGTGCTGTCTACAACAAAGTCGCGGAGATGTCTTGGCAGCCTGTGCCTTCTGGTGGGTGCCTTCCAGGACTTCAGGAGTTCCTCACAACATTTTCTCCCACCGCCTCTTTTAAACTTGTTATCATGTTCAGCAGCTGACTGACTACGTGTTCTTCTCGGCCTACAGGTCTCGCATAGGCTCTGGAGGTGTACTTCCGGCCATGATGACCGAGGTGCCTGTATGTCTCTCAGGACAATTTTGATTCCTTTGATCCTAACTTTTGAACCGCCATTTGCTTCCCCTTCTCCAGATGCAGTCTGCTCTGTGAACTCTTGAGATTCCATTGGACTGTCCATGATTAAATTGTCCTTCTGCATAGATCATTCTAAATTATATCTTTCTAGAGTATTGATCTGTACAACAATCTTCCAGACCTGAAGAGAAGAAAAAAATATGTTTCATCTTTAATAATAATAATAATACATAACATTTATTAGGCGCTTAATACTGATGTTTCTAAGCGCACAGTGTTCTGATTAAGAGAAGACTATAACCCGTAGAATTAAATTAGAAGAAAAAGCAAAAATACAAAAGTAACATAGATAAGGTAAGAAAAACAGTGGCAATCAACTAAATAAAGACAAATATGGTGCGCACCTCCATTGACCGATGCACAACTGCAATTTACAATTTGAAAAGATAGGTTTTGAGTAGAGATTTGAATTGAGATACAGAGGGGGCGCAGTGAATAAAGGCGGGCAGTTTGTTCCAGAGAGCGGGGGCAATAACTGAAAAGGCGCGGTCACCATACCGGGTGTTAGTGCGGGGTCCAGGTGTTAACAGTAATGTGGAAGATGAACGAAGTGTTCGTGACGACGTACGGGAACGTAAGGATATGAGATCGGAAAGGTAAGAGGGGGCTAAGCCATTGATAGCTTTGTAGCACAGGAGAAGAACACAAACACAAACAAAATCACAAACACACAATCACCAGCTACAACTTTTCCAGTTGTATTAAAAGTGAGGGGGCACAGTGCCCCCCCCCCCTCACTTTTTCAAGTACCCAAGAAGTGCCCCCTTTTACATACGAAAAGTGCCCCTATTCCATTATAAAAATGCTAATAATTTTTTTTACAATAAGTGCCCCCTTCACCTCCGATAATTGCTCTTTTCATCTCTAATGAGTGCCCTTTTTCACCTCTACATGTAATAACTGCCCCTTATATTTAGACACGTGCCCTTTTTCCTTTCTAATAAACGCTCTTTATCCTTCTTATAAGTGCCCCTTCCCCTTCTCATAATTACACCCTTTTCATCTCTGATAAGTGCCCCGTTTATTTTTACATGCGACTACCGGTATTTTTCTTTTTAATAAAAGCTATTCCCCCTTCTCAAAAATATGCAAATTTTTCTTTATTACAAGTGCCCCTTCTCATATCTGGTCAGTGCCCCTTTTCACCTCTGGTAATTTCCCTTTTAACAATGATACGTGCCCCTTTTCCTTTCTGATAAGGGACCTATCCCCTTTCACCTCTTATAAATCCCCCTATCAAAATCTGATGGGTGCCCCATTTCCGTCAACAAATGCCTATTTCCTATTCTCATAAGTGCCTTTTTTCATCCCTGGTGAGTGCCTCTTTCCAGGTGTACTAAGAAGTGCCTCATTTTCACCTCTGATAATTACCCTTTGTACTTTGACACATGCTCCTTTTCTTTTCTAATAAGTGTCTTTTCAATAAGTGTCCTCCTTTTCCTTTCATCATTAAACGTCCCCCTGATTAAAAGCGACTAAGACTCAGAGTAAGAGCAATTTCCCCCAAAGCTCGCTTGCTACGCTCGCTCTTAAAAATGATATAATTATGCTACTTTAATATCAAAGGTCATTTCAGTCTTCCGTATTGAAAATGTGCTTATAACTCCATCAGGATTCTTTTTTCTTCCTCTTTATAAGATGTAATCGCACTGCAACCTAACATTTTTTTAAAACAAATCTTAAAAATTGTCCTCGCACGCTTCGCTCGCAAATGAATATTCAGACATCACACCCAACTGCAAAGTACAATGCTTAAGCTATATCTTTTATGGTGTATAAAGAGAAACAAATATTGAAATCACCCCCGATACGTCACAATGTAGGGGTAGACCTATATTTATATCAATATCTACAAAATTGTATATATTTTTTCGCTTTGATATTTCCCGTTGTAGGTGCCCTTTTTTGTTGGTGCCCCCCCCCCCCCACTTTGGAAGTCGCTTGGCCGCCCCTGTATGTAGGCCTACAGTGTATATACATGTACATGTAGAGTAAAGGAGCCCGTTTTCGGCCACTTAAGACAAAATCCTATTTTTAGGACTCTTTACTTCCTATTTATTATCATTTCTTGTTCAAATCATGAAGCAAATATTATTATTATTTAAACAAAAAAAGAATCCCAGAAAAAAATCACGAATTGCCATGACAATATTCATTTCAATTTTCACTGTTTTGGAGCCCGTTATCGGCCGAGCGTTTCAGTTTACGGCCGCATGTACAAAGTCAATAGGAAGCGCTCGCGCGCGCCGTGCGTTTCCGCGCTGATGTACAGCACAAGCGGGCGGAGCAGGTATCCCACGCCGGAGCTCCCTGGTGCTCGCCTGGCCGAAGACAGGCACAGCGGTGATCGGAAGTTGGAATCTGAATTAGACAGAGATATCGTGTGTGCGTCGCGGTGTGCGGCTGCATTGATTTAATACATGCGATGACATACTTTTGAGCATGCGACTCGCACAAAATCGGGCTTTAAATCTGAAAAATACTTGAAATAAAGCTCATTTTAATTTATGGTACCCATATTTCTTACAGACACGCGTAAGATACTTGATTTTTCAGATTTGGGTAGCGGGACCGGCGATTACATCGCTAAAATGTGATATTTTAGGATATATTTTCCATTGCAAATGTGGTTCTTCAGTGACACTGGCATGGTATGGTATGTGTGGGATATGTGTTATGCTATTTATATGCGATGTATTTTAGAGTGATTTTACCTTGCATCCAACCAATCGGCCGAAAACTGGAGCTGGCCGATTACGGGCTCCTTTACTCTACTTCAGGGACAGGCAGGTGCCCTGAATAGTTCAGATGCTAAATTGTCCATCTATGCAGCTTGCTTTCAATTAGGCCTACTATTTAAAATCATTAACTGTCCTTAATCTAGTGGTACTGATAGTGAAAGTAACAATTACCATTACCCAGGGGCGGCCCAGTAGCTTTTTGCTAAAGGGGGGGGGGGGGGGGGGGGGGAGGTTTGACCAACAACAACAAAAATCCAAAAATTGTGCCGTTTTATTGTTTTACTTTTTTTTCTTTTTCACTTGGCCGCCCAAGGGGCCGGAGGGGGGGGGGGGTTTAAAACGCCAAAACACCCCCCCCCCCCCTAGATCTGCCCCTGTTACCGATGATTGTGATACACAACCTGTCTGGACACAAAACGTCTTGGTAGGGGTCTACCAAGTAGTACCAGAGTCCAGACGTTAATTTCTGTCGATCGACACTGAACACTGCATTTTGGCGGCCCAAGCCATGCAGTTACATATTACAATTAGACCCTAGGGCAAGGGTACATCAACGAAGCTGACCACCCATGCACGGGGCATGAACTTAGAGTGAGCCAACTCCAGGAAGCTCCGACGTGCCGATGCATCGGCGTCGGAGCTTCCTGGAGTTAAGAGTGAGCTAGAGGAATGATTACACTGACCTATTAGTCAAATAAAACACTATTAACAGTTAAACCCCCGAGCTCACAATCATATGACTCGTGAGTGACTGTTTCGTAGATTTTGTAAACCACACTGCTTAGCTTAGCCTTAGGTGGCAGAGCCAACTTTCATACATTCAACACTTTAAAACGATTTACAAATTAAAGTTTAAAAAAATAACACTCACTTAATGAATTCAGGCCTGTAGTTTCTAGAATAGTAACATCGGGATTCAGATGTACAACCGCTGTAATTTAGATCACTAGATTTAGATCTAGATGGAAAACTAGAAGAATAAGGTCGCGGGTCGATTGCGTGCTTCTAATTTTATTTCTAGGCCGTGCTCGATTGGTTACGAGAGCTAGAGGCGGCTCCGCCGTGGCGCGCGCCCCATTAGCAGGTTTTTAGTCGGAGCTGAGAATGAGACGAGCTATACTATACTAGCTCAGATCAGAGCGAATGTTGATGCTTGGTTGGTGCATTGCATGCCCGTGAAATGTTGGGCTCCATGTGGCTCCAAGCTTTGGCTGAATTAGACGTCCGCATATAGTCATCACTGCGGTAACTACTAGATCAGCATCATCAACATCATCATCAACATCATCATCATCATTGCCATCAACATTATCACCATCATCATCACCTCACCATGGGCTTAAAGGTAGGCCTATAGACCAGTTTTGGAAACGCCCCTTTCAAAAAATGAAATGGAAGCTCTTATCAGTGGCGGATTCAGGGGGCGGCACAGGGAGCACGTGCACCCCCCCCCCCCTCCTCCGGTAAAAAAAAAAGGGGGGGTAGGGAAGGGGGAGGGAGAAAAGGAGAAAAGGGAGGGGAAAGAAAAAGAAGGGGGAAAAGAAAGAAAAGGGAAGAGAAAGAACTTAAAAGAGGGGGAGTAAGAAAAGGGGGGATGAGGAAAAGGAGGAGGAAATGAAGAAAGGGGAAGAGAGAGGAGACAAAAGGCGGAAAAGGAAGAAAGGGGGAATACGGAGGGGAAAAGGGAAAATAATGAGAAGGGAAAAGAAAGAAAAGGGGGATATTATAAGCAGGTGTTTTTTTACTGGGAAAGGGGCGGGAGGGGGCACGCAATATTGCAGTGTGTATAATATGGGTCCCTCTTGCCAGGCGTGTAGCACCCCCCCCCCCCCCAAAAAAAAACAAACAAACAAACAAACAAAAACAAAACAAGCACAATAAGAACAACAAAACAGAGATGGAAAAAAGGGGGATCAGAGAGAATTTTTGTGAGTTTAAAGGTACTATGTCCCATTTGCAGGCCCAACAAATTAAAAGGTTAAATTCCAACGGCATTTGAAGACAATACTAATTTAATACTTCCCTAAAAAAAAAGAGGGGCTTGAAAATATCTTTAAGTGGGAAAATAATGACTATTAGTTGTCAAATCGACTTAGGAGCTATAGAGCCGGTAAGTAGTAGTCTGATTTTTCAGACCATTGTACAAAATGGTCGTACGTTTTATGCTGCGCAAAAATTCAATCAGTTTAATTTTGGCCTTTACAAGAAGTTGGTTATTGATCTAGACAAATGCTCATGACCCTTTACAGCTCATTTTATGTATGTTATTACCAAAGATGAAAAAAGTCAGTCAGTCACTCAATAGTGTCTGACAGTGGAGTCTAGCAAGTAAACGGGCTTACTTGCATAATTTGAATATTAGAACACTGCTAAAGTCTAAATTTCAAAGAAAGGACATATTCATAATTCCTGCAAAATTCTACAGAATTTGATGTTGGCTGCAAAACGGACATCTTATCTTTAAAGGATAGAGGGAAAAAATGAAAGAGAATTACACAAAGATGGAAGAGAGGTGCGAGAGCATGAGAAATTGCATTTCTTTTAAAAGAACTATGGAATAACCATGAACCAGGGGCGTCGCTTAGGGGGCGGGGTGCGACACCCCCCCCCCCCCCCACACCTGACAGGATATTATCGGTCAAATTGCGTTGCTGTCGGGAAAAGAAAAGGGAAAGGAAGGAAAGAGAAGAGAAGAAAGAAAGCGAAAAAAGAAGGAGAGGAAAGAAAAAAAAAGAAAAGGAGAAAAGGGAAAAAAAAGAAGTCGGTAAAATTTCGCTGCTGTCGGGAAAAATAAGAAAAGGGGAGGGGAAATGAGAGGGAAACGGAAAGAAAAGGAAAAAAAGAAAGAAAAAGAAGGGAAAGAAAGGAAAGAGAAGAGAAGGAGAGAATAAAAAGGAAACAAAAGAAACGGGTGATGAAAGAGAGGAGAGAGGCCGGGGAGCCTGAGAGAAGAGAGGTGGGAGTAAGAGCGAGAGAGGGGTGGATGTTGGATGGAGTCACCACGTCGAGGGGGCAAGAAAGATAGGCGCATAGATAATTATTTGCTGTGTCGAGTCCGTTGTGTCGGTATTCTTGCTCGATCCCCCGCCCCCCCACCCCCCCCCCCACTCCGAGAACGGACGGACCCCATGCGTGTTACCAAAATGTCCGGTAAAGGGGTACTTTTCGTGCGACAAAGTCCGGCCCGAATTTTGGGGTGTACATTGAGCAGGAACGTCGGGAACGTTACAACAAATCGTTTTCTTTCTCTAATAATTAAATGTATTGTCAAGGGGGGGGGGGGGGGATTGAAAAATAACTTAGTTCCTGGCCCCGGGTTTAAATTTGTGGACATTGGGATTAATATATTTGTCGGTAATTGGTGGCTAGTATTGTCGGTAATCGGTGGCTTCTACACACCCCCCCCCCCACTGGAAAAGGTCTAGCGACGCCCCTGCAAGCACCCTTACCTCACTAGACGACCTCTTTCACTTTTATTTGACCGGGGGGGGGGGGGGTGCGCGATGTTTCACTAATATAAGTTGAACCTTACAAGCATCTTTGAAAATATTTTGTAAAAGTTATTTTAAAAGGCATAAAAGGTCTATTCAAATCATTCATAATTTCTATTATCAAGGAGATTTCGTGTTCATGATGTGAAATTTACAAAAAGTCTAAAATACTTGTATTTTGCTTTTGAATACATCTTATTTTAAGGCTACAAATGGCTCTCCATAAGTTCGACTTGGAATCTTTGTGAAACACTTTGTGCCCCCTTGCCCATATCTGGCTGGACCCGTACTACGCCAACGCATAGTAATTGCGATAGGTATATAGGGCCACATGACCCCCTCCCATCGAGAGACTAAAAAGTGGGAGGGGACAAATAAGAGAAAAGTGAAAGAAAATGATAGTGGAATCGTTACAATTTGGTTTTCTCTCCCCCACCCTCTCCCTCTCTCTTTTCCCTCTCACGCTCACTGTTTCTCTCTCTCTCTCTCTCTCTCTCTCCTTCCCCCTCTCTCTTCCTCTCCCTCCATTTCCTAAGAACAAAACAGGAATTAGTGTAAATAAAATTGACAAAAAGTCAGAAAACACAAATTAAGCACGTAAACATTCCCTCATTGTCTTTATTGATAAATTTATTAAATAATTTACCCATACCATGTACATATTTACATTAATCAAATCCGAATAAATTAAAGAACATTACATAACACAAATTTTTTTTTTAATTCTCTCTGTACTTCAACAGTAATATTAGTGATGTGTAGGCCTATCGACCTTCAGAATTGTACATATTAACTAATAACGAGTAGATTTTCAATTTCCAAATGTGAGAATTTTCTGCTGAAAGACTCCCCAAATAAAATCTACCGGGTAATCAGTTTTCACCAAATTACCATACCAATCAATTATCATCAGGAGGAATATTCAATAAAATCTAAGAATTTGTTTGTAATTTATAAGGATTTTAGTTTTAAAAAGCCATAAAAGGCTACACACATAAATCGACTCTTTCAGGACATGATTTTCCATTCAGTGCAAAATTTATCACTTTTTCATCTTCAAATTGGCCCTCAATTTTTTAAATTCTACTGCTACATTATTCTAATAAAATGGCACGTCTCTGTAAACAATATGCATGGTTATGAGCTGTGTTGCAAAGTTTTATTGCCAAAAAATTGCCAATTTGTTAGAGAAAAAAAAAGTGACTTTGAAACTCTCAGCGTGTTGCCAATTCAGGGATTTTAAAGCTTATTTTCGTTTA
The DNA here is from genome assembly GCF_000002235.5 of Strongylocentrotus purpuratus. NCBI lineage: Eukaryota > Metazoa > Echinodermata > Echinoidea > Camarodonta > Strongylocentrotidae > Strongylocentrotus > Strongylocentrotus purpuratus. The sequence goes on along the minus strand of NW_022145600.1, from coordinate 22,194,740 downwards.
AATCTAGTGTCAAACACGAGATGGTCCAAATGGACACAATGTGGGCAGAAATTGTTGCCTTTTCTTTTCCTACATCTTTTATGCTCTGATGCAAAAGTTACTGAGCCTGCTGGATCACAAAGTGTGGAAACCTGGAGGGTGTTTCACAAAGATCCTAACTTGAACTTATCTCTAAGTTGGACATAACAATTATGGAAAGCCGTTAGCATCTATGAAAATATTTTGTAAAAGTTATTTTTAAAGGCATAAAATGTTGATTCAAATCATTAATATTTCTTATTATCAAGGAGATTTCATGTGCAAATTATAAAAAGTCCAAAATACTTGATTTCGGTTTTGAATATATTTTATTTCAAGGCTACAAATGCCTCTCCATAATTTTTAAGTCCAACTTAGAGTTAAGTTTGACTAATAGGATCTTTGTGAAACACTCCCCTAGTGTTAAAAAGGTTCAGCACTTTCTCTGAGGCAAAAACTACAAAAGTGTAAGAATCTAACTCAAAGACTAGGGAAAAATTCTTTAAGAACATTGTTGAATATTGAAAATACCGGTAGGAATTTTGGCTAAGATATAGGCCTAATTTTTTTTTTTGCAGTTGATAGAATATGGCCCTACCGTTACTTAATCAAAAAGCAAATTGTGTGTTGATATACTGCACATATCAGTATGTACATGTATAAGGTATGACTTTGATAGCTCATATTTCATGACTATACAAAATTTATAAAAAAATTATACCAAACAAATATAACTTTCTTATGAAGAGAGATTAAAGACAGATCTCATATTACAAATACAAGAATACAGATCATGAACCATCCCATGTTTTTGTCGTTTGTTTGTTTGTTTGTTTTTGTTTTTTTCTCCTTTTCTTTTTCTTAAAGCTGAACCATACAAAATGCAAGTCATGAAAAAATGTTTAACAGAATTATCCGACTGAATAGAAAATCACAATTACATGTACTTTACTTCATCGTGTTGATATAACCAGCTTTGGGCTAGTAAATATGTTTTTTTTTTAATCAGAAAACATAGAGAAGAAAAAAGAAAATGCTTTCCGAAAAGCAAGTACACTGCTCAGCACCAACGTGGATATACACATGTCGGCTGCATTACTGTTTATAAATCACAACTGACATGGCTTCTGAAGAATAAATTATTCACTCACAAATGTATTTCTCAGCTATTCTTACACATTTTGTTGTGTGCAACACAGGAGTATACAACACATGCTCCAGCGGCCATTGCATTGTGGTCAATATCGTTCATTTATCTAATTCACTAGTTTAACCTTGCACCCATACACTTTACAAAACCCAACTCTAAACCTAAACCATAACCTAATTGAAACCTCAGTAGCAACTGGGGGTCGGCCTTAAGGACTTGAGCCCCTCCCCCAAACAATAATAAATGTCTTGATTGTAAATGAATTGAAGCGAGGAACACATAGAAAATGAAATCAAGAACACCCTATGCCCCCCCCCCCAAAAAAAAAAATCTGAATATACAACCTGTATATATTACCAGTATATACTAAAGCTTTGATTAAATAAATAAATAAATCTCAGATAAAAAAAACATCAATCATCAGTGGAGCATAAGTCGGAAATTAGTTTTTCATGATCTTACATTTAGTCTGAAATTCCTTGAATTCTGTGCAATATTTGAATTTTCATCATTATCAGAATGCAAGATTACCTATTATAGCGATACCATGTTTTTATTGCACAGTGCCATCTTATGGTCAACCTGCAAAAAGGGCGTAACTCAATACCTAATTTCCACTTCGCAGACAGAGGCCTTGATGCGAAAACCAACAGGGCAGCGAGTTATGGGACCATACTGCTACAGCTGACCTGAGATGGCGCTAGAGGGGATTTAGCAGTAGTGCTTCTAGTGCTTCTAGTGCAGTATGGCTTCAACAAAACATGTTCATTACACTAATGAACTGTTCATGCAAATATTCATGTACATGTACATTCACAAAGTAATTTAGGACCGCTTTACAATGAAGGTATGGATTTCATTGTAAGCAATAAATATACATCTTTTTAAGTTACTTATCAATTTCAGCTGTCTAAGACATAATTTATATCATTTTAAATAGTCAGTACTGGACAAGAAAACCAAATATACAATAAGAACACACTGTCTGATCAGAGTCAGGAGCATTAAACTCTCAGCCTTTTCACACATAGCTAAAATTCATCGTATCTAGAGCTGATCTAGAGCTGATTAGCTTAAAGCTGTTTAACTCAACAGGTTTAAACAGCGTAAAGAAAATTTTCCGTGTGAACATATCGTTTATACGATGTTTGGATAGATACGAAGTCACGATTCATACGCCCTTCAAAGCAGGCTGCAGATACGTAGTTCGTATCTAGAGAGCTTAACATTTTGTGTGTGAATGGATATACGTGTTTAAACTGGATGGAGCGTGTGCTTTGTTTAATATGATTTGACCTTCAATGCGCAATGGTACTACTGCGCATTTTAAGAGCAGCAGTTAATCACAAAACGATCAATGATCGCACCACAATATCTGTGTGTGAATGATGTCGTATGTAAAGCTGATTAGTTTAAACTTTAAAGCGCTTTAAACTAATCAGCTTTAAAGAATTTTAGTCGTGTGTGAAAAGGCTGTCTGTTTTACAAGATGACACAAAATATAGATTAAAGAAAAACACAATGCATGTAGTATATCTGATATCCATATACAGATTAACACATAAATGTATTTTGCAAATAACATATTTCAAAAAAGAAACCAAAAAATGAGCAAAATGAGGAGCAAGCATGATTTTTTTTAATTTGTTAAATCTTTGTTCAAAATATTTCTAAACTGCACTGTTATCTACCAGTCTAAAAAGAAAATTCAATTATTATTTTGCCCGCAACATATGAAAAAGTGCTATGAACAAAAATATAAAACTCATTCTGATTTTCACACATGTTCATGCTAACTTTTAAATCTGGATAAGAAACTACTGTTCCATCTTTCTTGTTCTTATACTGAGTTGATTAGAGCTCTCCTAGACAATATAATACGAGCAATAAGCAGAAACATACACTGCCAAATTCAGCAGGACCCTATATCCAATCACGTCCAGGCAATGTATGTCAACCTCATCTTCTCGCATCTGGGGGGCGTTTCACAAACCTTGTCATCAGTGACACACGACAGTTTGTGTTATAAGCTACCGAAATCCTTGCTTCTGATTGGTTATCAGCAGGATTGTCACTGATTTTTGTCATTTGTCATTGAAAAAAGGCTGTGTGAGACGGATCCCTGGTTTCTCTCGTGAGCCCTGCATATCAACAATCTCCTTCCGGAAAAACAAAACGGCACATGTGTTCATTCAGTCTAAGCTCCAAGCACCATTGAATTCATGCAATGTTCATGGCTTCAAATAAAATTCAAGCAAAAATTTTGTTTTCCCCATGCGCAACTTCGCAATCAAAGAAACCACCACCATGCATCCATTAAAAACACTCTTCTGTGAAAAAATCAAAAAGACTGATTGTTCTTTTCTAGTTTGTTTCACAGTGCGGTTCATGCAAGGGCAATCAGTAATTGGTGAAAGAAGCAAAATCAGTCAGGATATGCCAAAGAGCACGGAGAGTCTTGATGCTTGAGATGGTCCAGTCACACCGCCAAATTGAGCAATAAATATTTTTTTGTTGTAATCTGAGACATTCCAGGTATTGCATTTCCTCATCTTCGGTTTGTTATCTAACTGTTGCTGGTCTGGTCAGTGTAATTGCGGAATGAGCATTCATGCATGGATTGGAAGTGCAAAGTGAATTTGAGATGAATCATGCTGTTCATACTGTCCTGCGAATCATCTTCTTTTTTTTCATCAGGGTTTAATCTCATTAACGCTTCCATCAGCGCAAATCAAGTTGGTGCTGGTGCGATGATCATCTCTTGATTTGGCATTTGCAGCTTGTGATATTCATAAAGAGGTGCTAGGTTCTTTTCATAAATTATGATTTTTTTAAAAGCAACCTGGTGCGCTAATATTGGTGGTTACACGTCTCATGAACTTCCGGTCATCAGTGCACAGCTCTCGGTCAAGGATGGCTGGTTTGAGGTTGTTTGTTGGACATTCATAGTATGGACACCGACACCAGAATAACAATTCAGTGTTGGTCATCGGTGTTCTGTCCGTGTTACACTGATAGAAAGTACCTTCTTTCATGCTTCTTGATTGCAGAACATTGGAAGTATGAGAAAAATTACACCAGACCTACACATTACACCAGATAAAGTGTTGATAATCAACAATCCACCAGGGTTAACCTGCTACATGGGTTGGTTATTTCAGGCTTGATTAAACACTAGCACCATATTAACATACATGATAGTTTTCTATAAAGCAGTTGGTGGCGTGCTTATATTAAAGCAAATTGAGACAATTAAACTTGATTATGGTGTTAAAATAAATGATAGCACCAGAAGGATGTTCAGTGAAATAGTCCCATGATAAGCACTTGCCTGAGACATCCAGTGTTCCAAGAAGATTAAATGATATAATTCAAACAGCAAGGCATCCCGAGGCATTAAATAAAAGCACCAAAGTCATGCTGATAGTATTTGGGTGGAACATCATGGTGTTGAAATGGATTCCAAACAAGATGTGGCATGTTTGCATGACATGATTAAGAAAGCATTGGTATAACACCAGATGAAAGAGTGTTGAGGTGTCTAGTGTATCCCATTCTGGGTGCTGGATCCAGAGATGATTTGGTATTTCAGAACCATTGGGGCAGCCTATGAGAGAAACAGGGAGAAAAAAATGGTAGTAAAGAATTAAGCCATAACTGTTCCCTTCTTACACATTCAGTAAAAGTTTGCCTATTTCTGCAACAAACTTTTGCCTGATGTTATTCTGTTTAATAGCTTTTTTCAAAACGCAATATCACTAGCCCCTTTTTTAAATTATTTTACATAGAAATATCACAAGTATTAGATATATCCTTATTAATGAACAAATATCTCTTGTGAGATGAATAATAGTCAATGAAGTACACACATCTGGAGCTGTACCATCGTACATATTTACGATAATATCATTCACCGAAATCAGAGGGACATTAAAGGGATAGTTAAAGGTAATACAAAGTTTTGGTACAGGGTCATGAATTTGGTTCAAATGAACATATTGTAAGCGTATGCGATCCTACAATATATAGTGGTCGTTGTCGCGGTTGAAATTGAGACTAAAGTGATAAAATTGTAAATAATAAACTCTTTATGTTGTATAGCTCTCTCTCAAGGTCAAGATATTAATTTAGCTATAAAACAAAGTTTCTTGACTAAAATCAACCGTTTGGAAATTATACATGGCAAATATTTCCCAAAAATTTGTATTACCTTTAAAGGTAATGCAAAGTTTTAGGAAATTGCTGTTTAACATTATCTTTTTAATGCATGAAGTCACTTCCTTCGTTTAATCATTATTGAACTATAATATATATCCCTCTACATTTTATAACCTTATTGTATTTGTTCTTTTATTTTACTGTAAATATGACACTACTAGTCTCCAGACTTTTGCCATGTTCTTTTAAAAAAAACAATTAAACCGAAATTGAAATGAATTGAATTGAATTGGAATCTTTCAGAAATGAGAATATAACTTGCCTTTCCTTTCCAGTGTGATACCCAGATGTACTTCATAGGCTCTTCCTCATATAGTTCTTCGTCTTCACAATACAGCAAAACCTGAATAGAATAAAAATTACATCATATTTAGCTAGAAACCTTTCTGGGCCACTATGTTTACTCTTTTTAGACAATTGGGCTTAAAGATTATAATAATAATAATAATATCTCACATTTATATTGAGCCTAATTTGTTTCTAGGCGCAGCACATATCATTACACCGGTGATAGGATTCAGGCTTACCCGCAAACACAATAAATGCACATTTTCCACTCCCTGGGGTGCTTTCCAGCCAGTTGCCAATTTACAAGCGCCACTTGCTACTGGGTGGAGAGTGGCAAATGCAGATTAATGTCTTGCCAAAGGACACTAGTGCCGCGGTAGGATTTGAACCGCGGACCTTGTAATCCACAGTCCTGTGACACATCTACTCGACCACAACACCTCTACAATTCTAAACATATGTATTTTTTTGTTTGTTTAGATATTATGTTTATAATTGCAGATTCAAAGGGGATCTCCCTAAACTTGGAGTCCAACAAAGATTTAGAGTATAGAATAGCCAAGAATAAGGGTAGACTTGCTCTTCACTTTGGAAAGTGGTGAATAGACTTTAACTGATGTTCAGAAGATGTATTAACAATTGAAAGACATGTTCGTACAGCATTTTTATTGTGTTTGTTTACATATTCATTTTTCCATTGCCATCTGCATTTAATATCTTTGTTTATATCTTGTTCATTAAATGGCTGTAACATCCAATCAGTCAGTCATGATAACAAAAGGCCTGTCCTCATCAGCTCGAGATTGCCATAGCCCTGCTATTTTTTATTTGGGAAATAATCCCAAAGTTACAAATCGCGTCCTCATCAGCTCGAGACTTGAAACTCAAGTTCGAGAAATTAGCTTGAGATATTTTGCTCAGCGTTCGCGCATAGTGCGAGTCTTCGGGCTGGCGAAGACAACCTGAAAATAGCGGGATATTTTGCAAACTAGCCCAAGATATCTTTCGATGATTATCCTAACCAAATATCCTGATAATTGCAACTTCGGGCTGATGAAGATGCAAATTAACTGGATAATTTGCAATCGTGATAGTTCAAATAGCAGGATATTTGGCAATCTCGAGCTGATGAAGACAGGCCTACTGATGCTAATGTTGATGACAACAAAGATCAAGAATACCTCAGAATCTTTGGAGACATCAAGTTTCTTCAACAGTAGTTTCTGTAAATGATAGACACATGTCCTGACGGAACATCGGATGTACTTCTTATCTAGCTGTGTGATGCCGGCATCTTCCTCAGCTCGACTGGGTCCATTTCTGAAATAAGAGAAGAATAAATGGAAGGTTAATTAACATGGTTGTAGAAGTGAGGGGATTAATGTTGTTATAGTGAATCCTGACTAAATGGGTACATTCTCTTTCTCTCTCTCTCTTCTCTATCTTTCTTTCCTTCCCCTTTTTTCCCCTTCATTTTTTATTTTTTCATACTTTATAAGTTGCTTGTCAGACAATTTAGAGTGAAAAGATACACACACAATACACGTCAATATCCCAAGTGAGAAAGTCTCTCCAAGGTGCCTGGCAACACCCTTCCTCACTCTTCATCTCCCCCATCCCCCCTCATCATTCTTGCCCCTAACTTGCCCTAGATAAAAGGCTTGTTTAGGCATTTAAATAACACCACATGAATCTGGATTCATAAAGCACTTCATGTGAAATAACATCTACAAGTACATTACAGAAAAAAGGCAGTTTTTTTTTTTCATCATACAAATAATTCTTTATTTCTTTAATGTTTACTTCTCAATTTACATCAACTGTACTACTGAATGTGCTGAATTTCTTTCTTTTGCAAGAAATTCAGCTGATATACCTTTTCTTTGAAATCAAAATCTACTATTAAATATCAAATGCGCTGAGTTTCTATTATATCTGGTTAATTGCCAATTACTCCTTCCAACCATGATGTATCATTTTTTGTAAATGCCAATAGTCTTTTAATCCATGGGATAAATACCAAGGGCTGTTTCATGTAAGGCCTAAAAAAAAAGATGTTGTAATGCTCTTTAGGTGCCAAAACATGGGTCAGAAATATTTTTTTCTTTTTTATTTTTTTTTCTTTTTTTTTCTCCCTCTTTGGGCTTATATTTCTCAGTTTTGAATGCTTAATATTTTTAATCTACTCACCCAAGGTATTCAAGGCACAATGAGACTTGTTCATCGTTCTTGTAGAAGTGACCTCCCGTCGGGTCAAGCTTGCCACTGAAAGACTTCTGCTGGACTTTACTTTGGACCTTGTCTAAACCTCGTGATTTGTAAAACTCCATTTTTCTCTGCTCTTCCTCTGTAATAAAAGCATATTGTGATTTAAAGGTCACAAACAGTTTTGGTGATCACACCCAGCCTGTTGCTTGAATTATTTTGTGGTGAACCTCATGTGCAGGCTCTGTTTAGAACCAGTAACCTGAACGACGAGCAAATATGACGTTAGCACGTTAGTACTCTATAGGCAATCTATAGCCTCTGTTTTATAATTTTTTTTTGTCAATAACAAGTTACAATAACTGTTATAAGCTACTGAAATCATGGCATTTGATTGGCAGAGCCGCAGAGAGCAAATTTGTCACAGAAATTTGGCATTTGTTATTGATAACATGTTTTACGAAACAGGTCACTGTACTTGAAGACCATCCACTTTAATAAAATGACTGCTTTTCTTGTCTCCCCAGGGCAGTCTCTCCATACACATTTCTCGGTACTTGCGCTGGACATACTCACTCTCAAAAAGCTTTGGGACTAATTTCAGAACGACATCCTGCATGGTCCGATCCGGCCGGAGGTTCAGCACAGGTTGGGTTTCATGGACTTTCTGATTGCACATGGGACAGATCTTGGAGGTTTGAAGATACTTCACGATGCAGCTCTTACAAACTAAGGGAGAAGAGAAAAGGCAATGGACATTGACAGGACATCTTCAAAGGGTGACCCGTCCCTCGGATAGGACGTTAAATGGAGGCCCCGTGTAGAGAAGAGTCACTACCTTTCCAGTACAGTACGTCAATACTCTGTAAAGAGGGATGTACTCAAATGGACGAAGAAGAAGATTCAATATTTGTTCTGGTAATATTTGCTCCAGGCTTTATTTTGTCAAAGATACTGGGTTAGGGTTGGGATTGGGTTTTATGTTAGGTTCGGGGTCAAGGTTGACATTGAGTGAAGTGTTTGATGCATGGATGGAGTTCGGTTACAGAAGGAAAGCGACAGCGGAACATTTGTCTCAGAAACCATCAAAGATTTATGTCAGAGATTGTGTCTAGGATCGAGTGTAAACTCCATTTCATGAAGAAGCTCTTACAAAATAACAAATAATTTACAGTCCATCAGGTATAGCATTTATTATTCATATTTGGCTTGGGGGTGGAACACAGATTTGAGCCATGCCCGCCTAACGGTCAATAGTCTTTTAAAAAATGCCCGCCTACCGGTCAATAGTTTTTAAAGAGATGCCCGTTGCCCCAGATTACAGGCAGCATAAATACATTTTGCTGAGATCCCCATTTGTTTACGTGTAAAAAAAGTTTCTCTGTGCGGATTTCATACAATGCTTTTTGTCTGCGATTTCCGAATGATCATAACATTCAGGCAACTTTCCAGCGAAGATTTACAGACAGTGCCTCAGTTTTCTGTGATATTTTAACCAGTCTTTACTCAAGAAAAGGATAAGGTAAAAATTCTTTGTAGATATGTTCGTGAATTCGGTATATAAAAGATATATCGCCTGCTTTAATATTCGACGCAAAGCTGTTTCTATACTGGCTCTCGGGGATGGTCCCCTTGAGCCTATAGAAACAGCAATACCTCTCATAGCAGTCAATATATCTATAACAACAATTACTAGTGTTAGATCATCAAACCACTGGACTACAAAACCTCTGCTATGCTTTGAAATTGCCAATACTCACAGGTATGTAAACACTCTGTAACGGTCGTAGCATCAATATAGTAGCCAGCACACAGGATACACACGATGTGCTGATTCAGTTCTCGGATTTTCAATTTGATGTCCTGCATACACAGAAATTAAGCAGAGGGAAAATAATCAACAGTTTAATAGTAAATGTCTGTATACAGAGTCAATTCCTTTGGAAGCAAATTGATAAATGTACATAATAAAAATCAAAATCAATTTTGAAGTTGTGCTTTATTTTCTAATGAGTTTAATGGATCAAGTTCTGGTGTGCTTGAAAGAAAATGTTCAGCTTTGTTCATAGATTAATAAGCTTCTAAAATTGAAATGAATTGGGAGATTCGAGGTTGATGGGTATGTAGAAATATTTTGATCTCTTACATGTATGTCGCTCACTTCTCCGTTCATCCTGATTTGTCTGCTGACCTCCAACCTTCCTTACCCCATTGGATGAAGACATATAGGTCACGTTGGTCTTAGTGCCATCATGAATCTGCAGTTCATTGGGGATAACAGGCAGAAAGAAGATAAACTTCCACCAATGATCACAATCAGCGTGTATCTACAGGACTTCAAATAGCGTTAAGCTTCAGACTTCTCACAGATCATTCCTCTTTTGAGAGATCTGCGTCGGCTAGCAGTTTGCCAAAACATATAATTCAAGATTCTGCTAATTGTCCATTAATGTATATAAAGTGATATTGGGTCAACCCTCTAGGTAAATTGAAGAACTGTTACAACTCAATTACACAAACATACTCACAATCTGCGCAGCTCCTAAGATACTCTATTATTGCAAACCCCATCAAATAAAACATTGAAATCCATTAAAATAACATTGGGAGACCGAGCATTTGCATGCACAAAACTCTGTCTGCATGTTATAAATGAATACCGTTATTATTAATCTGATTATGATGCTAATGCTAAACGCTAACGGAATAATGTACCAGTCTCCAGATTTTCCAGGGATGTTATTTCCTTCCTGAAAAAACATAGCACTTTCTTATAATTTGTTTTCATGAAAACATGGTATTCTTTCCTCTTCATCTTTTATTTCTCTTATCTAATAAGTAATATCCCTCTTCCTCTTTCCTTTCCATTTTCATTCATCTCCCTCTCTTTTCTCTTTTCTCTTTTTTTCTTGGGGTTGGTTTCTTTTTTATTTCATTCTTTCCTTTTCTCTCTCCTCCCCCTCCCCCTAGAGTAAAGGAGCCGGTAATCGGCCAGCTCCAGTTTTCGGCCGATTCGTTGGATGCAAGGTAAAATCACTCTAAAATACATCGCATAATAACATAACGCATATCCCACACATACCATACCATGCCAGTGTCACTGAAGAACCACATTTTCAATGAAAAATATATCCTAAAATATCACATTTTAGCGATGTAATCGGCGGTCCCGCTACCCGAATCTGAAAAATCGAGTATTTTGCGCGTGTCTGTAAGAAATATGGGTACCATATAATGAGCTTTATTTCAAGTATTTTTCAGATTTAGAGCCCGATTTTGTGCTAGTCGCAAGCTCAAAAGTATCTCATCGCATGTATTAAATCAATGCAGCCGCACACCGCAACGCACACACGATATCTCTGTCTAATTCAGATTCCAACTTCCGATCACCGCTGTGCCTGTCTTCGGCCAGGCGAGCACTCGGGAGCTCCAGCGTGGGATACCTGCTCCGCCCGCTTGTGCTGTACATCAGCGCGGAAACGCACGGCGCGCGCGAGCGCTTCCTATTGACTTTGTACATGCGGCCGTAAACTGAAACGCTCGGCCGATAACTGGCTCCAAAACAGTGAAAATTGAAATGAATATTGTCATGGCAATTCGTGATTTTTTTCTGGGATTCTTTTTTTGTTTAAATAATAATAATATTTGCTTCATGATTTGAACAAAAAATGATAATAAATAGGAAGTAAAGGGTCCTAAAAAAAGGATTTTGTCTTAAGTGGCCGAAAACGGGCTCCTTTACTCTATTTCTTTCCCTCTTTCCTTTCTTCCTCTTCCTTTCTCTCCTTCCCTTTTTTTGCCATCAGCAGTTGGGGCGCTGGTTCAAGAATAAGGATCGTCTGCAATAATGAGGATTGTCTGGATTTTCGCTGACGTTTCTGATTTCCAATCCACGCGTTGGTAATGCGAAAAACGGATTCCGCAATGATTTTCTTGAGCTTGATCATTGATTGATGCATTTCACATTGACTTTGAAACTTTGTACATTTACTTTCACGGTACGAGTGATAAAAATCCTTGGGAAGACGGACAACTCATAAAAGCAGACGGTGAACTGGGGGTATCTTATTACGTGGAATCCGTTTTACGCATCGCCATGCCAGCCCCCGGAACCCGAAACCCGTACAGCGCCGAAGAAAAAAAACATATCATCAATTAAAGCACGTGGGACTGTAAACAAAAAATTGCTTGACTAAATAGCTTAAAAATCACAGTTAAAATGACGAAAATAATATACATTTTAAACAATTATCAGTTAGAGATATAGATGAATTTAAATAGATAATTTTCAATATGAAGTAACTCACAAAAACCATTGACTTGTCATCTCTAATTGTTGAAATTCAAAGAGAAATCATGATTTACTTCGTGGCTCTAGCGTCAGAAACTTAGTAGTCTTGTACTTATCGTTCTAACTTAGTTTTTGTGTATGCAGGAAAAACCAAAACTTGATTTTCGTGTAGGTTAGGTGGCCTACTCGATAAATCATTTGGGCCTATTCATGGAAATAAAATCTAAATATTGCCAACACATCATGAAATAAATCTACTTGATTTTTTGTCAGGTTTTATTTTGTTTATACACATTGATCTGAAGTAATGGGTGACCCAAAAAGCAGACCCTACACCTCCCCCAAGGAAACGAAATACCTATCGGTACTCTTATCCCCCCCCCCAACCCACTTATTCTGCGGCTGGTTGAGTCGTTGCAAATTTTTTGAGACCCCCCCCCAAAAAAATGTCCTCTTACCCCCCGGCCCCCCCCCACAACCATAACGCGACAGCGATGTGCCCGAATTAATAAATGTATTAAAATATTTTCTTCTCTTTTTTTGCTCAGTCATCCGTGACAAATAAAATAAGACTAGCTAGGGTATCACTAGGGTATTCATGAAATGAATCTGGGCTAACTCTGACCAAATTAGACAACCCTCCCCAGCTGCAAAAACTGTCAATTTTTGTTATTTTACCCTAACTCTAACTCTAACCCTAACCCTAACCCAGGGGCGGATCCAGCCGGCTGCAGGGGAAGGGGCCAAAGAGGGGGCCCAATTTGTGAGAAAATATTTAGCGGCGAAACAGCCAGCCGGTGAATAAACGGGGGGGGGGGGGGGGGGGGGGGGGGGGGGGAGGGGGTTATTTTTTTTTTTTGCTTCCAAAATTTGAAAATATTTGCTCAGTGGGGGGGGGGGGGTAGTGAGCACTAAATTTTTTATTATTTTTTTTTTTGGCTCTCGAAAATTAGAAAAAATCACTCACCCCCCCCCCCCCCCCCCACCATCTCCAAAAAAAAGGAAAAATAAACTTGTTTTTGTACGTTTTTTACGAGGGGAGGGGGACAGGGCCCCCGGGCCCGCCCTTTGATCCACCACTGCCCTAACCCTTACCCTAACCCTAACCCTAAACCTTCAAAAACTGACCGTTTTTGCAGCTGGGCCGACTCCTTTGAAATTTATTTCAAGGTCACGTTGATTATTTGGTTGAACTGGTTTACACGCACTGTACATTATGTAGTTAGGTCTTTGCAGGGATCTTTGACAAGAATAAAATCTTATGCATTCGAAAAAGACTAGGTAAAGTCAACCATATTTTGTAAACAAAACATCCCTTTTGCGCGTCAGATCAGCTGAGCTTGCAGTTCACCTTTCATTAGATCTGTAACCATCGGAACATTCGAACATCGTCTTCGCTATGCGACAAGAATCACCAAATTCGTGAAGTGTGAGAGGGAAAGAGCAGTCCACTTTCAAGTTTAAGATTGTTGAACTCGGTAAGATTCGTGCGTACTGATTCTGATTCTTCTTTATTTTATTGACTAGACTCTAGACCTAAGCGGTAAGCCAAGATCTAAGTTGGGGTGGGGATTCTTGAATGAAACTGTGATATTTGTCATGAAGACATGATCATGATCTAACAGCTGATCATGATTGTTTCTCCTAGTCATGTCCTCGTCGATATCAGACTCAGAGACTGGTTTATTTTCAGCTTAGCTCAGACGAGGTCGTGTTGCATGTTGGGCCTGGGGTCTCTTAGACCGAATTTTCCGTCTCTTTCGTTCGTTAGCCTCTTATTGGGGTAGGGTCGGCTCTCTCTTTAGAGACGGAAGCCGTTTATACACATGTCCTTGCTAACGCCACGGCCAGTTCTGGTCGTAGCGTTTTGCCCCCAAAATCCCCCAAAATGTCATTTTACCTCGAGCATGTTATATTGTAAATTAGGCCTAGGCTATAATAAATCAGTTCCACTTACCAACTTGACTGAAATAATCAGTTTAATAGTCCCTTTTTAGGAAATTATGGGTCAAAATCGAAATCCATTTTGAAAATCGAAATCCATTTTGAAAAAAATGGATTTCGATTTTGACCCATAATTTCCTAAAAAGGGACTATTAAACTGATTATTTCAGTCAAGTTGGTAAGTGGAACTGATTTATTATAGCCTAGGCCTAATTTACAATATAACATGCTCGAGGTAAAATGACATTTTGGGGGATTTTGGGGGCAAAACGCTACGACCAGAACTGGCCGTGGCGTTAGCAAGGACATGTGTATAAACGGCTTCCGTCTCTAAAGAGAGAGCCGACCCTACCCCAATAAGAGGCTAACGAACGAAAGAGACGGAAAATTCGGTCTAGGGTCTCTTAGTGAGTAGTCTTGATCTTCATATCATAATTATAAATCCTGCAATGACCAGATGATACTATTACTGATTGCATCCTAGTATTTTACTCATACTTGATACTACCCACACGTTGTGCACTGTATCCGGACTTGGTACTTGGTAAGTTGGTTGTTTGGTCCCCAGGGGGGGGGGGGGGGGGGGGGGAATACTCAGATTCGGTTTGGACAGGGGTCTGCCGCTAAAGCGTCGTAACCCCTACCCATTATTCAGGGTCTCTTTGGGTCATTTTTTCACACTTTTCAGGGTTTTTTGGGGGGAGGGGTTGTTTTGCAAATTTTTGAAATATTGATAAACGGATCTATTTCTAATGGTATTTTTGTTATTAGTGGGACCCATGTTTAGGGATTTTTTGTTAAAAAAGTGACCCATTAGAGCGGCACCCTCGTATATCTTAATATGTGAGTACCCCCCCCCTCCCCCAGGGGGTTGGTCCTCCAAAATACAGTTTTAACTGGAGGTGCGGATGGGGTGGATCAATTCGTAGATGGGGGGGGGCACAGTTGATTTAAACCAGCAATATAAAGAAAATTACACACATTATTTCCTCATTCTTTTAAGACTTGTTAGACAAAGCCATATAACTATATTAAAAAGGACAAGTATTTGTGATAATACTGCACATGATAAATAACCAGATTAGAAACCTTGTGGTTTTTGTAGGAGGGTTGAATACAACTGCCATCATATATTTTTAATTTGTTAAACAACTAAATATTCCAGAATAAAATTGGATGTTGCATTTTGATTAAGGAGAGAGACACATGAAGTTTCTTCTTCATTCGATATGTAATTATTCTTCTTAGTTTGAAAATACATTCCTAGGGATTCCCTGAATTCTACTGGCAAAGACCGCAGAGTTACAATGACAAATGGCTCGTATAACAACCAGCAAGAAATAAATTATTGTCCTTAAAAATGTAACATGTCAAGGAATTAAAATATCTCTCTTAGAGCAAGGAGATGTCAGTTAGAGGGAGGAGATCATTTCTCAGGAGGACAACCCATGTTATATATATTTCTCCCTCCCTCTCTCTCTCTCTCTTTCTCTCTCTCTCTCTCTCTCTCATTCTCTCTCTCTCTGAAAAATTGACAAAATGACAAGAAATTCATGGAGCAAGTCTGAAGCCTGCATAAAATTCTAGTGCTACATGTATTTGGGTAGCTCAGAAGCATGAGGGTACATTTTAGTCCACATTTTTGTTAAAATCTATATCACAGGATCATTATTTGTTGTCGATCCATAAAGTTTAAGCATGTAGCCTATCCAGACTCGCCAGACATGCACGAGCAATGTGTTTATTATTTTATCAAGCATGCAATATTATGTACACACTACCAGCATAATTCATGGCTTTAGAAGTGACTTTATTTAACCCTGGATCCGGTATTTTGTCATTGAATAAGAGCATGCATGCCTTCAGTCCATGCCATCTGTCCATCTGTTACTTGAAAAAAGGTTACCGGTAATTGGAATCGATGCCTTCGTAGCAGTGCATGCACAAGCAGTTCTAGAAGAATATATATTATATATGCGGTACATGTTTTTTTCATTTTTTTTGGGGGGGGGGGGGAGGCCTGGGGTTCTTGCATTCATTTTGTACATACAGATGCCTTGAAAAAAAGAAAAAAAAATTATTTGCTTATTTATTTCTTATTTTTGGAGGAGGAGGAGGGTCTTAAAAATTGCCCCCTAGCCCCCTGTAGAATTGCTACCTCGGTGCATGGATCAAACTAAAAGCAAAACAAAGCAACAACAACAAAAAAAATCAAAATCAATAGCTCTGAAATGCACATATAGTTGTACCGGTAATGTACATGTACTTACATACCGGGTACTCCTCACCAGTGATATCTGTTTGTTACTAGCTGGCGTTTTGAATGACATGATTTGAAGCGTATTATATACCTCACTTAAGAAATCCAGCCATCTGATTGGTCGAAATTGCAGTCATGGTTTTAGCCATTCCGGTAAATAAACGAAAAATGCCAAACCCCTGTAATAGTTCTAGAGTAAAATCCCTGCAAAATTCCAATTACCTTGGTTACCGGGAAAATAGTTCAGTCTTGAGCGAGAGCGGATACTATACATTGTGTGTGGACGTGGATCGAAGTCCCCCGGCCCCCAACGCAGACGCAATAAAGCTAGCTGTGTAGAGGAATGATGAGAGGGGACTCGGATCACGATAATATGCCCTTATATTTCCAAACAAGGCAAAAATGGCTGAAAAAAAACTTTATCTAGATTTCAACTTCTTGATGATGATCAATTGCAAGACATGATTAATTCCGCTGACAGCAAGAACACCAAAAGGGTACGTGAAATTCTCCTTAAAAATATTGAGATTATTTAGTTCTAGATCTAGACTGCATATTTATGCGTGCAATCTAAATGGGAAGGATTTTAGCACACAAACTCGAGTGGTGCGTGATCAGACACCCTAGACTAAGGGTGCGTTTAAGCTCAATTTTTGAAGGCAGAATGAGCGATTTGAAACGCACATCGTAAACGCTCATCATAATCGCAGTTCCAGGGTGTACTGTTTATGCTCACTTCTCTGGCTCCTCCAGGCAATTCTCCCTGGGTGGCCTTAATTGGCCTTGCAGCTGGATTCGCAAACCTGCACTGTGCATGCTACGTAGACCCACTACGTTGACCCCATTTAAACGCATTTACAAATTGTAAACGCACCTTTTTGTGAGGTTACGATCGGTGATCGTGATCGCCGTTTTTCGGTGATTCTACAAAAGTGAGAAAGGATGCAACCGTGTTTTGAACTAAACGCGTAACAGATGCCTCATTCTGGCCAGAAAAAGTTGAGCATAAACATACCCTAGGTCTCGATAGCGTAGGCCTAAACAAACTTGATTACCATGATTGATAAGTCACACATGTATTCTATGACTCTTTTCGGTACATAAAAGTATTAATTTGATTACCATGATTGAGTCACACATGTATTCTATGACCCTTTTCGGTAAATAAAAGTATTAATGACTGCTTTAATTTTCGGGACATAGTTGTTTTTATACGAGGTTACAATCGATTGTAACCTCCCCTTGAGCGTATAAAAACAACTATGTCTCTCAAAGCAGTCATTAATACTATACTATTACATGCATGTGTATCATCATCATGACAAGAAGTGAACATTTAACCTTGAATATTGATGCATAATTGAACTACATATCTATGCCAGGTCAAGTAGATATAATCCCTACACTCAGACTGAGATTAAAAGGCTTCACTTAATCTTCAATTTAATATAGTTTCAACAAAGTCTGGATCGCTACACATAATTACAGAGGCATGTATAAGGAAGAGGTGTTGTGATCTATAGAGGTGTTGTCGTCTATTGGATAGGTCTGTGGGCCATTATTACATTCAGTACTTGAGTTTGAAATATGAAATATGAGTATTTTACTTAGTTTTCGGCTTACCGTATTTGCCGGCGATAAGGCCGCACCGCCGCATAGGCCGCACCCCAACTTTGACATTTCAAAGAGGGAAAAAAAAAAAAGAAAAAAAAAAAAAAAAAAAAAAAACAAACAAACAGACAAAACAAAATAATCATCATTTTCTCGAAAACACTATTTTTTTTTTTACAAACTGATACCAAATTTATCTTTACTGGAAGTTTAGCTAAAAAAGTGATCGCAGGCAGATTTGGTGTCCGATATACATGTACACCCCTACCACAATGTACAGTGTAATGCGAAATTGCGAAACTGCATGAAATGGAAAACAAAATGGCGACTTCGGATGGATGTTCGCGTAAGATGTGTAGAAATGTCCTGTACCATAGTGGTATACCGTATTTTCCGGCGTAAAGGCCGCAGTATTTTCGGGTGAGAAAAAATCAAAAAGTCGGGGTGCGGCGTATACGCAACAACAACAAAATTCAGCGGTCAAAACATCACGTCCATTTGCACGTATGGGACTATAGGAACGGTAGCATGACTAGACAACGGTACAGGACAATTCTAGAATAACTCCACACAACTTACCGACATTTTTATGTTGCATAGTTGACATGAAGACGAAAAAACTTATTTTTCTAAAAAAATCTGCCGATAGATCTAGATCTAAGTCCGTACCATTGCATCGCCAAAAAGTAAACAAAGGGACAGGCCGTTACTTACGGAGCTAGCTGCCGCGCAACGCAACTGCGCAGGTCGAAAAATGCTATTTCGGATTACACCGCACATCGAGGAAGGGGTATTGTAGGATACCAAATCTGCGTACGATACAGTACTAGCTTAAAAGTCGATGAAGATCTGCTAAATTATGATCATTTTTGAGTTTAACTTCTTGTTGATTTATAAGAATATTGATGAATTGGTATAGTTTGTAAAAAAAAAAAGAGTGTTTTACAAGAAAATTACGATCTTTTTGTTTGGTCCGTTTTTTTTTTTTTTTTTTTTTTTTTTTCCCTCTACGAAATGTCAAAGTTGGGGGTGCGGCCTTTACGCCGGCAAATATGGTAGTTATTTTACCGTGAGTAGTCCCATATGTGCAAATTCGTGCTGGTTTTGACTTTCGTTTTTTTTTTTTTTTTACTCTTTCGCCGTAAAGGCCGCACCCCGACTTTTTGATATTTTCTCTTCCAAAAATTATGCCGCCTTTTCACCGGCAAATACGGTAAATAAAATACTTAGC
This sequence comes from Strongylocentrotus purpuratus, assembly GCF_000002235.5. Classification (NCBI taxonomy): domain Eukaryota; kingdom Metazoa; phylum Echinodermata; class Echinoidea; order Camarodonta; family Strongylocentrotidae; genus Strongylocentrotus; species Strongylocentrotus purpuratus. Next base: position 22,175,524 of record NW_022145600.1, on the reverse strand, counting down.
CAATTTTGGTATTCAGTTCAAACTTTTGGCAAGTATTTTAAGGTAAATTTAAGACAGCTCCCTACCAGATGATAACCTGTGCACAATTATGTCAGCGCGCATTTATTGTGATGCATTAATTGTGCATTACTTTTGATTGCCCGTGTGATTTCACAATGCTGATCAGTAAGTATTTTGCCATAAAGTTGGCTTGCAAAACTAAGTTGCTTAGATGTGATCTGAAAACAACTTTAGACGTTTTAACTGAAATTGGCTTACAAAGAACAAGAAAGGTCATCTTTTTTTCATTCCAAATTTGAACAGGTTAGAAAGATTCCTATTTTGCCCACATTTTTAAGGGGGTGTCACACCTTCTGAACCCCCCCCCCCCTCTAGTAACGCCCCTGATGTGACTTCAGCATGTATATAATCATGTTTACATGAACCTTGTCATAGTTGTCTTTATGTTCATGCAGGCGGATAGCCTTGTGATATTAAAATAATCTTGATTTATGATGACAAAAAAAATATGCACCATGCCTACCAAATAGATGAAATTCAAATGAACAAGGTCATTTTGAGATGGAGGGTGAAGAAGAGCTTGTAGTGTCTTATTTTGATGTTACTCCCACCCCCTTTTTTTCTTCTCCATTTAATTGAGGGGGCGTGTGTCCCCCACGCCCCCTTTTAAGTTTAAGCTATCCCACTGATCACAGAATCAAACAAACTTAAAAATCTGTAATACATGTTGGTGAAGAATTAGCTAAGATGAGTAAGGAAGTCAAGTCGGTTCATAACTTCATGTAATATTCAGTCATTGAAGGGCCATATTTAATATTTGTAGCTGTCAGACATACCTTTCAGTGAAAGTGATTTCTAACAAGTCATCTTTCACGTGGTCCAGTTACACTTTCATGCACAGGCCTACACTGCCTTCCCTGAAAAAATAGAACTCTAATTTACTTTTATTATAATTGATGTACAAAAAAGGTTGAACGAACATCTAGTCTGATAAAGCATAGAGTGGCTACAGTTTGTATACAATGACTTTCAATGTATAACATGACTATTGTGTTAGAAGTACTGAACAATTATTTTTCCAAAGTTCAATTTGTACTGTTTGTGTTTTCCTAATTGTGTCCCAGTATAGCCTTCATATGAACTAAAATATTGCTCTTATTATCATGGTTTCAACTTTCAAGGTGCGTTCAATTGTTTCAGGCTGTCCAGATATTTTAAAATCAACTCAACTGAATAAATAACCAGTCTAGATGACCGAGCTCTTTCAGCTATTCAAACAAAACTGTTGAAATGTGTCTGGAACTCACCGAGACAGTCAAACAGACGAAAGGTTGCAATGGATGGCCATTGAGAGTTTAAAAGCCATATTGGCTGCCAGGGTCCTGTTGCACAAAACTTACCATTGCTGGTAACTTTGCCATCATTGATAACTACCATGGAAACCTTGATTTTGATTGGCTGTTGAGCCTTGTTACCATGGTAGTTGCCATTGATGGCAAAGTTACCATCGATGGTAAGTTTTATGCAAGTGATACATATGGACCCCCCCCCCCCCAAAAAAAAAAAAATAATAATAATAATAATAACAATAAAATAAATAAATAAAAAATAAATAAATAAATAAATTTTTTAAAAAATATAAAAAAATAATAATAAATAAATAGAAATACTAATAATAATAATATCAATTAATAAAATATATGAATAGATTGAAAATGGAAAAAGTAGATACATGTGGGCATTTCCATGTTAAGTGGGTACTTCTGTGATGTAAATATGGTCAAAATTGTTTTCACCCCTAGAGCAATCAAATTTCTCCCTTTGCTTGTCCAATATCTATATTCTATATTTTTATGAGGGAAAAGATAAGTGTGATTTCATGTTAACTTTGCAGAGGTCGTAAAGTAGGACATGTATTGGGGGGAACGTATGTAACATTGGACAGAAATTTGTAACTTAAATTACCTCTGATTTATTATTTGCTCAATATATAAATGCAATGTTCATTCATGTGAGTTAAGTATCAATAAAACATCAATTTAACAATCATCTCAGATTTTGCTTCTTTTTTTAATTTTTTTTTATAGCTTTTTTTGTGAATCAGAAAAACAAATATTTAAGGAATGTTTGCAATGTATCATGTATTATTGAATGAATAAATCTTTCACACATGTTTTAATGGTGCGTACTCTATTAATTTGGTGTCACTGTGTACTGGATGTTGATGCTATGTTCATATATTCCAGGATAAAATAAAATCTAGAAGTTATAATTGTTGATGCATGTTGGAACCAATTAATAAGAATAGGGAACGTATGTAACGGTTGGACAGAACAGGCATCTAAACGTTTGTTTGAATTCTGTTTTGGGACACATATTTCATAATCAATATATTCATAAGCGTTGCATAGGTTAAAATGTTTCATTGTATTGATCATTTTAAATTGTTTTGTGTTTAGGTCATTGTAAATTCATTTTGTTTCAAATCACTGCCTGGCCAATGTTACATGTGTTCCGTATCAGAACTTCAAAAGCTGCAGATTTATGGAGAATAAGTGAAATGTGAATGGTCTTTAATTATTAAGTATAATGAAATCAATGAATTTGCCAACTGATATACGGTTTGTAAATCTGTAAAATAGATTAATTGATAGTTTTGAAATCTTATCTCACCTCTCATTAATCTTTTGACCAACTGCAAAAGCAAGCAACAAACTTCAGTGTACAACTTAAATTGTCCATGGATGAACCATTTATATAAATTTATAAAATTATGAACACCTGAATTGCAAATTCAAATTTAAAAATGATAAGATAGTAACTATAGTCACATGGAAAGAAGTTGGCACAATATAGAATAAAAGGCAAACACTAATCATTTCATTGAAATTGAAATTTCACAAAACCTTATATACAAATTTAAAAGTAGTCTAGGTGATGTCTTTAATAGTCAGTAGCCAAAATGTGTCTCGGACACAGAGCCCAATAATAACAGACTATTAAACAATAATATTGAGCATGCATTTCACTACATGTAAGCATTAGCTTGTAATCAATTCCCATCAAGACTGGGAAAGTAGTTGACACAATATAGAATAAAAGGCAAACACTATTCATTGATATTTCACAAACATCATGTCGTTAATTACAAATTGTCTATACAGGATTTGTATGCTTTTATTCTAGAGTTCTTTTATCTGCTAACTACAATGTGTATGATATTTACCTTTTATATTTCTTAATTTTTCATAAATGCTCTATTTAATTCTATTTTTGCTCAAAATTATGATCATTCATTTCAAGTAAGTTCAAATCAAATACATGTATTTATAACAATCATTTTGATGTAATTCAGATCTGAAATTCAAAAAAGATTTGACACTGCATACTCAATGGGTTATTTTGCATATTATAATGCATCAATTCAATTGAGCATTCATTAAATATTTTCAGTAAATAATTGTGTCTTTGTGCCAATTTTCCATGAATTTTATTTGTTTTCATAACACACAAGTCTATTGAGGTGATTAAAACCTTACTGAAGTACAACGTGAGAACAATAAATTAGCACGATCCAGCCATTTAATCATGTCTCCTTTTTAACATCAATACACGCAGTTCTAGGTTTTCCTCTTACACGAGAGTCAGAGAATATTGTAAGGATTTTAAAACCGATGGTTTGGGACGATATCGGGTGTGCTGGACTTTACACAAGTTCTCTGAAGAAGTTGGAATGACTCGATTCATTATTAACCAATCTATGAGTAATAAGACATTCATAAATTGTATGGAACAAGTCATGATTCTGGGGAGAGTTCTGCAAAGGTGAAAAATTGTAATCTAGTGCTGCTGATGTCTTCCCGAAGGACAGGGTTAGGCATTTTCTTCACTATCTGTTTTCTACATTCCCGAGACACATCCTCACGTGCTGGCCATATAAATAGCCCCGGATGAGACTCCGACTCGGCCATGTACTTGATGACAAGATCTTCTCCCACAACATCTTTCACCTGAAATCAAAAGAATTAAAGATGAAAAAAATCATGAGTTTAAAATCCATTGTGCTAATTCAAATTTAAATGTATTTGTATTTTTTTTTCTTTTTTGACTTGTTAAGATTTTCTCACGTTAATAGTAATCATGCACATTTTCACTCCAAACAGATAGATATTTCCTGGTTTTGAAACATGAAGGCATTAAATGATTAACAGAAGGATTGTAAAATATCAATGCAATGATATGACTCAGGTAATGTAGATGCAATATTTTGTATAATTTAGTGTAGGCTCAATAATGAAATAATTCTTGTGTATAAAATGTCATCCATTGAAAAGTAAAATAATTTTTTTTTTTAATGCGACCTTTTGAAGAAAACACAATTTATTGAAGATAACCAACATTAAGTAATCAAGCAAGCTGTTGGTAAGTATAAATTTGTTTTTTTGTTTTTCCTGATTTAGGCAACTGCAGTTGCTTTTTTTGCGTGAGCTAAATTGGGTTGCGGTTGCACCTATTGAAAATGCGAGATCGGCGAGAGTTACCAGTGTTGCATACATGAAAAGCTACATATGGGACTGTAATGTAATAATATCACTACACGTTAAAATTTAGCACTAGCAGACCAGAAGAGGAAAATATAATCGTACACCACTAAAGTTACACATGACTCATTTTCGGAAACATATTATGATCTTTTACTGTATTTCAAAAAGATTTTGAATAACAAATACGTACCATTCCACGATTTTCAAAGCCTAATCTAATTACGATCGGATGTCGTCTGCTGCTCACGTCCGACACGTACGTAAATAGGACAGAAAACATGTTCTGTCATACGTGCGTACGTGTCGTTCTAACTACCAGCAACCGTGAACGTACGCACAAACTGGACAGAAGTTATATAGAGCTACACGGCCCCGCGATTGTAGAAGTCAGCGCATGGATTGCAAGTACAATCAAACGTTGCAGTGCCTTGGTTCACTTGACTGATACGTGGATTATCCATGCGTCATATTCGCGGACGCCACGGTCCGGTTTTTTAGTTGTTACGTACGTTCGTGAGTTGGACCGAATATTGCACTCCAAATTTTGAATAGATTTTATCTCTATTTGCGTTTATTTTGACGATTTTTTTCTTGGTCTACATTTCAACCTTCATCAAAAGAGTTGCAAAGCACATAAAACTGTTGGGTGACACAACTAATAATTGTGGGAAAATTCACTCTGAACGTACGTAACACAGGTGGACAGAATCTCTCATTCAGCCAATGTAATTTTCAACTCTCTCACTCTCCCTCTTTAAAGCTCAATCGCCGTAACTATGATCAATGCCGTAATCCACCCGCATCAAAATCTCTTTTCAAAACATGAAACATCAATTTCTTTTTAGAATTTTTATTTGCATCACCCTCAAAATCACACCACTCAACATTTACTGATTGTACTTTGGAATTTTTAATAATAATCATTAAAGAAAAGAGGACAACACAACCAAATGACATTATTAGTGCATGGAATTGTCTTTTTTATTTCTTTATACCATCAACAATGAAAATAAAAACACAGAAAGCCACAGGATATTTATTTAATTTTTCTGTAAGCGCTTTATTCTTTCACACACAGAAGTACCCTATTACCGTGGAAATGCCCATGTACATGTAGATGGATGGATAGAATTAAATATAAAGAAGGATAAATGATAAATGATTAATTAATTAATTTAGAAATAGATAATCAAATGTATTTAAATGTACTTAAATGAATGAATTAATTAAATAAATATGAATAGATACATGAAAATAAGGTGAACAATATTTAACAAAAAATGAATAAAATAACATGATATACAAAAAAATTCACTTCAGATCCCCAGATAACTAATATTAAATACATGTATGGGTCTCGTGCATGCACTCCTCCAAAAGTTTTGCTTTAGACTTCAGGAAAAAATATCAGCTATTAAAACAAGAACTTTGTAGACCTGTCTGGATCTCATTGAGACAGACAAACAGAGAAAGGTTCAAAATAACAACCTTTAAGAGTTCAACAGCAAAATTGATGGTCAGGCACAGGTACATACTGTATGACCACCCCCCCCCCCCCCCTGCTTTCCAAATAAAAAAAAAAAGAAGTTAAGCCCTTTAGTTGCCAAAACAGGGGTCGGTCGGTTGAAGAAAAAAAATGTAGGTGTTAGATAGAGACAAAAAATGAAAAAGTAAGAAATAATTTATCATTTAGTTATGGTTTATTTACACATTGAAAATGGTAGCAGATGGCTGAATTGCTTACAATTTACAGAATATGCATTTAAAAACATAATGATATAAGGAAAGAAAGGAATAACAAAATAAATGAATAATTAAAAAAAATAATGTGAAAAAGTAAGTACATATGTAAATGAATAGCTGGAAATATGTAAATTGATGATAATAATACTAATAAATGAATTTAAAAAAAAAAAAATTTAATCACTACCAATTTTATCTTTAGGGGCTAGTGCACACAAGCCTCCTTCAGTGTATAGAGAATCCAGGGGGCGTTTCACAAAACTTGTCATCAGTGACAATTTTTGTTATAAGCTACTGAAATCCTTGCTTCTGATTGGTTATCAACAGATTTGTCACTGATTTTTGTCATTTGTCATTGAAAAAAGGCTTTCAGAAACGGGTCCCAAGGCATCGTTTCAAGAAACCACTTAATTTCAAGAAAGAACAAGTTTGCCAACATTCCATTGAAACGCGCCTATTACAATTAACACGCTTTTCAATGGGATATGTCAGCGAAACAGTACTTATGAAACGGTGCTCTGGATGACAAAGCGTATTATGAGATCTGAAGACAATAGGGCTAGGTAATCCATGAGACACAGACTGCTAGACACCACATGGGATATGTGTCATTTATGGGTGGCCTCATTAAGTACCATGATGGAGCCAGGAGCCAATGAGGTATTAATAGTTATACTCCAGATTTAGTCCATTGTTTTGAAAGATGGACCTTCCTCATATATGTTTGTTGTGAAGGTGTTGCTGTTGGACATCCTCTTGTGCATGTACATGTATGTTATTGTTTCGACTTGGTTAATAGCTTCAGGAAGGAAGTTTGTCCTCTGGTGCAACTGATGAGTAAAATCATATTATCCCGGCTTATCGTGGGGAATTGAAACCATTTATGTATTCATCCAATAACACATGTTATTAATCACCGAGAGTGGACTTACACTTTTAGGACTAGCTGGTCTTACAAAATGGTCGATTTCAGTAGTCCAGAATCTGACAGATTTATTTAATAGTAATGACCGGATATGCCATCTACCATTTTTGCTGTCGGCCGAGGATGGCTTTATCCTGAATTCCAGGGGAAAAAAACACATGGGGGCTCCGGGAGAAATTCGCCCCCGAAATGCCAAAAAGAGCCCCCATATCATGGAAATTCAATACCTCATGATCATACTCTTCTGATAATCACTATGAACATGACTGACAAAGAAAGCGGACAAAATGTACAGTTCCTCAGGTAGACAAAGGAACATCCCTTCACTGCTATTATGTACAAATGTGTAGAACAGGTGTCACATGTATATTCACCTTTTTACATAATAGCAGTGAACTTGTTCCTTTGTCTAACTGAGGAACTGTATATTTTGTCCGCTTTCTTTGTCAGTCATGTTCATAGTGAATGTTGTGGTGTCGTGGTCGAGTGGATATGTCACCGGACTGAATCACAAGGTCTGTGATTCAAGTCCAGTCGCAGCACTAATGTCCTTTGGCAAGATATTGATCTACATCTGCCACTCTCCACTCAGATGTTAAATGGGTACCCGGGAGGATGTGAAAGTTAATGTGGTTAGATGAGCAAGTGTGCGCTTGTAAAAATGACGCCTTGCTGGAATGCTCCCCAGGGAGTGGAGGATGTGCATACATTGTGTGCGGGTAAGCCTGAATCCGAAGACCGGGGTAATAATATGTACAGGTATCTGTAAAGTGCTTTGAGAGGGCCTGTGGTCCTGAAAAGCGCTTTATTGTAAAAAAATACTTACAGTGTATCTGTCGCTATTTGAGGATTTGGTGCTGTATACTTCATGTACAAGGAAGCGCGATAGCTCAGTCGGTAGAGCAGTGGTCTCGTAATCCCGTGACCCAGGTTCAAAACCAAGTCGATGCGCTATTACCCCTTGGTATGGCATTAATCCTCATTACCAGGTCCCTCAGAGAGGACTTAAAGTCATCGGTCTTCTGGTTGCAATGCTAACAAGCATTTATTGCTTTCTTAGCTGTCAGATAAAATAACCGACACTATCTATCTATTACATGTACATTTAAGTCTAACTTTCCTACAGTGATATTACAGTATTTTTTGTTGTTGACCAGACCTCTTTCAATTTTTCAGAGCGCTTTTGGAACTTTCGAGAGCTGAATCGCTCATCTCTCTTATTTATTTTTTCTGCTGATTTTACTTGTATTATTCTAAATGTGGGTGAGGAAAATGTATAGCTGCAAATAAGCTGCTGTCATACCTTAATTACAGTCAATGTATAACACTATGTGTAAGTGTGTACACATATCCCGGCCCCCAGGGTTGGAGGGACCACATTCATGTCCTCGAAATCTCTGGTAAAGGGGTACTTTTCACGCAACAAAGTCCGGCCCATAATACACAAAAATCTTGATAGCGGGGTGCTTTCAAAGGGAGGGAACATGCATATGCGTACCCTAAATAACACTGAGGGGGGGGGGGGGACATATATAAATATATTCAACACTGACGTGACTCTCCTTGCTTCTGCGCTACCGCATGCAGGGCGACGACAAGTGGGGCATACCCATAACTCACCAGAGGAAACAAAACAAAATTATCAAACACAGACAGTTCTTTTATGGGTTTTTTCTGTAGTGTTAATGACAGTAAAAAGAAAAACAATGGTGTTTCAAAATGTTTTTTAGACAGTGTAAATGATCCTAATGATTGCTAAATATGAAATATTTATGCTACATCATTAGTCACCTTGAATTTGTTATGACTCAAATGTGTACATTCTGTCTTTGAATATACCCTTTGGTGAGGTACCATGCTTATTGTGCCTGCATTTTGGGTGATTAATATGACCATGTAACATGTTATGAAGGTATGGACTATGATTTTGTTTATGTATTGCATGTCTTTAGGGCTTATAGAATGCTGCTGGATTTTGGCTGCTTTTTAAGATTTTCACCTCATCTCTGTTTGTCAAAATAATATTCTATAAGCTGATGATGCAGAGAGATATCTACCTAAAAGAAACAGAGGTGAGATTGCAGCTGGCATAAAATAATCATTGTCCTGATAAAATTGACCCTCAACTGAAATTCTATAATAATAATAATAATTAACCGTTCTTGTATAGCCCATAACACATAGTATTAAAACATGTCCCTAAGCGCTCTAGAGAAAAACACAACAAAATACAAAGACAAGATGTACTGGGTAACAGACAAAATGGATGAATTAAATGTTAAATAAGTGTGTCTTTAAAGCAATCTTAAACTTAACAATGGAGTCAATGTTTTCTAAATGTTCCGGGAGATTGTTCCATAAATATACCGGTATATCCTGTATGACATGCTAATGAAGATATTATGTGGTCTTTTCTCGACATAAAGGAGTGGTACATGTACATACAGTGTATATGTGTTTGGCTCGATCCCAGCATAGGAAACACTATTCCTTTTAAGACCTAATTGGCCCTTTAATCATGCATAGAATGACTCATCTTGTGTTTGGGTCTGACTTGAATCATACTTGAATTCAGGCCAAGAAACACCTCGTGGAAATGGGTACAGAGAGAAGGGGAGGGGTTCCCAGGCTGTATAAATATAATACAGAGTGGGAGAGAGAGAGAGAGAGATCGGGGGAGGGAGAGAGATAAAGGGGAGGGGAGGGAGGGAGGGAGGGAGGGAGGTAGGTAGGGAGGTGGAGAGGGGGAGGGAGGGAGTGGGGGAGGGGGGAGAGAGGGAGAGGCAGACAGAGGGAGAGAGGGAGGGAGGCAGAGGGAGAGAGAGAGAGAGAGAGAGAAAGACAGACAGAGATAAATAGACAGACAAAGTGAGAGCAAGGAAGCAATGAAATGAGGAGTAATTAAGAGCTAGGGTTGTAAAGAATGAGACAGGGGGAGAGAGAGAGAGAGAGAGAGAGAGAGCTGTTTTGTAATTATGGTTCAAAGATGGAAGAAAGGGCAAAAAAAAAATGAACGAGATAGAATAATGAGAGAGGAGCAGGCCGTTAACAGGGAGGGTGAGAGGCCACTAACATTTATTATAAGGCAATGATACAGAGAAAGAGAGAAGGGACTGTCATGCAATATTGAAGAGAGAGCGCAAGAGAGAAAAAGGGTTGAAGTAGGGTGACCTCTCTGTTGTGCATGCCAACGCACATGTACACACATGCACATCAGGGCTTAGTTATACCCCGCTATCATCAGAGTGCATTTCTCATTAGCCTTGCTGCTAGCTACCGGTGATGCGCGTGTGCATCCACCCATGTATACGTATGCTCTCTTTTTCCTATGTGCCTCTGTTTGCTAGCTGTTCGGTCATACCCTGCGTAACGGCCTTTCTCATTACTCTCTACGCATCAGCTGCTAGGGGGAGACTTCAATAGCAGGAAACCGGTGAAAGGTTCACAGCTGATAATCCCTTTCATGTTTTGTTTTATTATACCCAGGATCCAACAGTGGGCAATTTTTGTTGTATCCAGAGCTAGGGAGATGCATATATTCTAATTTTATGCAATATCGCCTGCCATCAACCATCTTCTGCCCTCGTATACGCCGGTGTCTCTGTCTGTGTCTCTCCATCGTGTGTGTAAAAGTCGGCTTTACCCAGAAGCAGTCTGGTATGTTAAATTCATTTTTATCCTCAGCTTAATAAACTGTAGCTGTATCGAGCATCCCATCTGCGATTTTGTAATGCAGGCCATAAGGATGCATTTTTTAATGACTTTTTATATGTTCCCATGATATGATGTTTCAAATTCGCAACTATAATGATGTTAAGTGATTGCTGGCGGAGAATCTCTTTTGAAAATGCCTTTTTTTTCCTTCAATGCATACATATGTATTTGTTTCCCTTTTGATCATCGCTCAGCATTTGTCAAATATTTTTGCCACAATTCCTTGGAAGTGAATTGATAGAATATGATGTTATTTTTATGAGATGAATGGAAGACACCTGTGTATATATTTCTTACTTTTAATTTACTCAACCTTTCAAGAAATGCTTGGATTTTTTAGTAACATAACAATTGACAGTGGATGGACGCATATAAACTATGTTAAGATTATAATGTCCATATTTGCTTGACAGCGCTCCAGGGTGATTCCTGCATAATGTTTAAGATCTGCCTCCACCTCATAGACATAGATAGTCTTTGATAAGTAGCTTTGGGGAAGGCATCTGCAATACAAACAGGCAGTGGCACATCCACGGTTCTATTTTTAAAAAATCATTAAAAAGGAGGGTACATATACATGAGTTCTGAAAATCTCAGACAAGAAAAAATTGTCATGTTTTATAAGTGTTGATTTATTCAATTTTTTTGCACAAATGAGAAAAAAGAGGATAGGTTTATCAGATTTTCTGTTAATTTGAGGCATGCTACCAGGAGAAAAGAAGGAAATTTTTGTGTTCCTCCTCACCCGTCCCCCCCCCCCCCTAGATCTAAATCTGCCAGTGCACCAAGGAAATAATGCCTGACCATGTACATATGTAGCTTAGCCAAACCTCAATAACGAGACCTTGCCTTTATTACATGAGTGGCATGAGCCATGGGGCATTTACGCACATGGTCACCTCATGAATATTCTCAAATTTATTGAGCAAGAGGTCTTATATTCAATACCTGTATTGACCAGTGGGCACACAACGCTTTTCATCCAGTCTCATAAACAATTGCCTTATTGTTGTGTCTTATATTCCAAACATATGAACGTTTTGGATGATTCCTTAAATGAGTCACATACCGGTATTTATTTTGTATTTTAGACTTAGTTTATCAAAAAAATCATTAAAGATGTGGTACCTCGATCATAATGTCAAAAAGACTCCTAACCGACTGCATATATATACCAACCAACTTTTAGCCATTGGGTGTAATTAATGTAATCTTTATTCGGTCACCAGTCATTTTGATGGTGTGGGTTCCGATCCCACCGCTGCCACCATGTATTGAAATTGGTTCAGATATACACGCGCATGTGTGGACTTTATTAAGTCATTCCATCCCGTAGGATACATACATGTATATCATAACAGTATGTCGGTCTGGTATCGGTCTTGGTGATATGACTGGGGTATGCATGAGGCCTTGTCAAGATGTTGCATCTACCGCACAGCTCATCATTGATGAAGACAGCAAGATTCAATGGTATCTAGGGTCACAGCACAGAAGGCAACTATATTGCTGTCATACCTGCCTACGTATGAATGGGAATGTGATTGCGTGGAGGGCACATGTATGTGAGGGGTGGAATAATAATCATACTGCTGCTGCCAACAAGGAATATACATGTACATGTAGATGGGCAGAGGCATATCCAGGGTTTTGTAAAAGTTGGGGGGGGGGGGGGGGGAGGGGGGGGGGGGCTGAATCTGGAAGAAAATGATTCGACTTGCTAAAAAGGGGAAATAGTTTGTTTTTTGTGCACATTTTTTAAAGGGGAGGGGTTATACTTCGGGGATCGTGCTCCTAACGTAGGTACACGATTGTCTGGGTAGGGAATGGTTTTGCCCACCCCTTAATATGCCAGTGCAAATACATATAATATAGGTGTTAAGGTTATGTGATGTACGTTTGAATGATAAAGACTCACATTTTGTTCCCATCTCTCCTTTGATCCTCCTTGTCGGTCCCCTCCCCCTCCCCCCCCCCCCCCCCACCATGCTATTACTCTACTAGGTCTGCTACCATCAATACCATACATGCTCATCATGCTAGAACTTTGTTTACTGATTCTACTATGCAAATTACATAATACTAATTTTGATAATATTATATTCTCTATTACCACTACTATTATTTCTTAATTGTGGGGGGGGGGGGGGTGTTCAGACAAGACATTTGCAGATTTGCCAACTTAAATGAGTGTGATGTAGAATCAATAAAGTTCTGTGTCCTTCTTGTGCATATATATTTGTTTTGTGGGTTAGTGGTTACAGTTTACAGCAAGTTGTCATCCTGTTTGATTAAGGTGGAGATTGTTTTTAAGAAATTAGATAAAATAAGACACACACCATTAATCCTTTTCCAGATCCATGCAGTCTAGAAGTATTGATGAATGACTAAAGTCAATTCATTGTGGGATGCACACTTAAATATATGTTTAATAATTGTATGTGCAACAGTAGTGGGCAATTAAATCCTTTTCTGTTTGCGGCAGCTCGATTATATTTTGATGTTGTTTACATGTAACTGCAATTTTCTCACAGTGATATTAAAGTATTTATCATTTTTTTACCAGTGCTCTTTTTCAATATACCAGAGCACTTTTGAAGCTTTCGAGAGCTAGTTAAATTGCTCACTGCACCGTACAACATTCATATAGCAGGCAAGAATAGAATCTTTAAAAAATGATAAAAAGTTACATGGTGTATCTGTATCTATCGGCCCATATCAGTCTCAACATTTTTATTCTGAACTTCAAATATTCATGCATGATGCATGGGATATATTGATGCCCGTAAAAATAAAAATGTGGTCTATTCATCAAAGAATAGATTATACAACAAAGTACAGGCCTACCTTGAGCAGATTTGTCCTTTACAGATGACTGTAAAATATCGGCCCAGTCTCAACATTTTTATTCTGAACTTCAAATATTCATGATCTATGGGATATATTGATACCCGTAAAAATTTAAAATGTGGTCTATACATCATAGAATAGATTATACAACGAAGTACAGACCTTCCTTGAGCAGATTCGTTCTTCACAGATGGCTGTAAAATATAAACGAAGGGCTGAAATGTTAAAGACCCTATTCAATGAAAATACGACTTTATATCATTGGAGTCGTAGCTCAGTACAAATATATAGGAATAAACAATATTTTCCCTCTCAGTATTAGACAAAAGCTAAGCAAAAAAAAAAATCTGCCCCCTTTGAATTGCGGGTCAACAGCTAATTTGCTGCATGTTGACCCGAATGGCTCTCCTACATGTAGCTGAGATGATGAGCCATTTTTAATTGATGCACAGTCATTGGGAATATGTATAATCAACATAAGACCATGTCATCAAGTCTAGTTTTGGGTTGACAACTTCTGAATTTGAAAGCTTCAGATATTGAGTTTTCAGAGAGCTGTTTCTCCTCGGACAGACACCAAAATAGCATATAGCTGTGATTATTGTTATCTGTGGCTCATAAGCTTTCTGTTGATACATCATTTTACAGTTCTGACAAGGTCTTTAATCATACCCCAATGCACAAAGCATTCCTGTAGGAAATCAAGTCGTCAAAGTATCACACAAGCATTGTTCTGCCTTATCACTGCTCCGATATTTTTATCAACAACAACAATGCTGCTATGTGACACATCAAGGGTCAAATCAAGAGGGCAAGATTATGTGTTACAGGTGCGCTACCGCACAGCTGATTCATGTAAACAGAGCCGTACGTGTTGCGTGTGTACGTCCACGTAGTCGCTTCCCCCTAGCTGTCACATGCAGAGCTTGCTTGCCTTTATTCCTCTCCTTTTAGAATCTAATGCGCAGTCTCCTTCAAAGCACCCATCGTTCATATGACGTCTTGTTGTACATATATTTAGCTGTTGTGTCTTGTGTCTTCTTCCTCTTCATGGTGTCACTTATCAACGTCCCATCAGGAACCAAACAAGAAGTGTTTGGAGAGTGCTCACTATTGTTATAGTTAGTCCTTGTTGCTTTTCTCTTGGTTTCGGAAGAAGTTGTCAGATGACCTGTTGTGAATACATATAATGTGAGTAGTTAAAGCTGCACATTCGCTATTGTTGGTTATCATTTTTGTAAGTATCTTGTTCTCAAAGCTGAGTTTATATGTACAAGTAAAGAAATGTAGTGGGCAGAAGCCTGTCTACACTAGTTTATCGAGGAGGGATTAGACCTTCCTGCAAGGTCACTGACAGGTGGTTATCTCATCAAATCAGCTCTTCCATGATTAACATAATAAAAAGAAGATCATGGGGTACCAACGGTCACCGCCTAGGCATTGTTTGCTACATAGAGGGCGAAGTAGCTACTTAGTGCAGTGGGGCTTTAAGGTTAGACTTGGCTGGGATTTATGTTCAAGATTTAAGGTTAGGTGTAGTGATAAGTTCAAAATTTGCAGTAAAAGTAAAAAATTTGATGATTCGTCCCTGGAGCATGAGTTTTATCTTCTTGTTTACTAATGCATTTTAAGTTGTTAATGTTTCCCTACCTAATCCCTGGTTAACAGTCATTTATTCACCTGCTATCTTTATGGATGGAATCTACCTTGCATACATGTACATAAGTCGTTGCTCTGTCAGGCAAGCCCCTGGCAAGCTTTTAAGTTGCGAGGAGAAACCTTGTTCCAAAAGTATATGCACAAAATTAGTAATCAGGTCTGTTTGGCAGGGCATAACATAGAGTTAGAAATTTGGAGCAACTGTTGCCGGAGCATGTGTCATAAAGTCTCTATTCTCCATTCATTTGGCATGGTATACAATAGATATGAATATTCATGAGAAGTGTTTACATTCACATGAATTCTTTAAATAAGCCATGAGCTGACAGAGGAGAGGGATTCACTGCGGAAGTATCGTTTCCAGGGACGGTTCGATCTAAGACCCATGGATTGGCTGCCTAAGTACGAGGTAATGACAGTCGTGTATTAGCACCTCTATCGGATATCTCATGTAGTCGTGACAGGACGTTGCAGCAGACGTTTCACCAAATAGCCAGCCTTCGTTCAGAGTGAAAACCTTGAATGAATTAACGATGTGGTTTGGGGGAATTGATTTGTAATTCAGAGAGATTCATGCACAGTATACAGATCTACACAAATAGTATAATGTTTACATGTGGATGAGCTCTGTAAGCTGGCGGATTAAAAGTATATTTCCATTTAATATGACTGTTATAAATACTTTGCTACCAAGTTATATTTGTCTTGAATTACACCACTTGCAGTTCAAATTCCTGTGATGGTAAACCTTCTTTAATCAGAACTTTAGAAAAAAGAAAAGCAAACATGGTGCAATTCGAGCTATAAGATATTGTGGCAAATAATATGACTCATTTTAAGTCAATGTCAATTTGTCCACAATATGATTGTGAATAGAGGGATATTGTGCAATTGAACTTGTTTTAAAAGTTATATTTTGCTAGTTAAGTTTGTATTATAGAGTCATATGCATGTAGTTTTTAGTTTCCGTTAAATTTGCCTCGAACTTTAGCTCATTGGCATTATATAACCCCATTAAATCGTAATAAAAAAAAAAGCTGTTGTAGAATTTCTTTCTATAGACACACCTTACCAAACGGGAATCATGATCAACTGGTTCTTTTTTCATGAAAATATTATGCAGTCCGACATCTGTACCTTGTTATTTTCCATATTTTTTGTATCAAAAGTATTATTTTTTTTCAAAGAAAAGAATCCCCTCTGAGAGTCTGAACTTGGCAAATTAACAGCGGCGTCAAAACATTGTTCAACTTCTGGACTGCCTAACGAGAGGACAATGCATTTGCGTACGCCAGCCCCTATTTCTTGTCTGACGTTTGAGAAGTCTTTGGCAGATCGCCTAAACTGGCCTGTAATTCTGTTCCCCCGGCGAACATCATCCCTGACTAATCGTCTTCAAGATGTGATAACTAGGGTTTTTGATAATCAAGGGCAATTTTTATGGGGCAGCTTAGAGACCTCCATTTGATTAGCTGTGCAGGGGGTCAAAGGAAATATGGATTGACAGACAGTGTGGAGAAAACCAGTGTTTACTTTTTCTTGGCCAGGCAAAGTTTTGGGGCTCAGTTGGAGCCATCCTGACTATACTTTAAATATAGTTTTAATTTAAGCTTAAAGTTGTATCTGGGAATTAGAAAGAAAAAGAAAAAATAATTTTAGTTTCAAAATATAACATCAGGAATCTCCATGTTTGAAGAATACATACATCCCTAGAGGTTAGGAAAGTTGGGGATGTTTATGAACTTCATGAACAACCAAGGCCCTACAGATTTTCAAAGTTTTAGCCAGTTTTTTAACACACAATTATAGCTGTAAGAAAGTAAGAAAGATGTTTACTGTAGGTTTATATAGACTAATTGAGCTATAGTTTCCTGTAGATCTTTTATAATTAATTACATTTTTTCGAAAGGAGAGCATGTAGAAATTAATAGAGTGGAACTGAAAAGTTGGTCTTTGTTCTTCTAAGAAAGCTTTTTTTCATTATTGGCAATTAGGAGCTTGGATGATCTTGTACATGTAATGCCTGGTGCCCCCATCCCACCCCCCCCCTTCTCACCATTTCTTTCACTCCCAGTCATTCTGTCTCTAAGTTTCTGTCTCCGTGTCTCACTTCATCAGTTTTCTTTTACTGTATCTTTCTCCCTTCATCCGTCTGTTTCTGCATCTTTTGTCCTATTTCTGTCCTTTTTTAATAATAATAATAATATTACATAAGATTTAAAAGGAGCCAAATCCACTTGACAATCAAATGCTCAAGGGGCATCTTTCTTTCTATTGCTGTCCTTTTCTGCACTTTCTTCCTATTTCTGTCCATTTCTGTCCTTTTCTCTCTGATCTTTTCTCTTCAGATGTCTTCCCGTCTTTTTTTCTCTTTTATTGTCTGTCTGTATCTGTCTTTCTTAGACTTGAGAACACCATCATTTGTTTTAACATGTTTGCTTTGCCTTTGATGTCTACGTGTGTGTATGTGAGGTAAATAAACAGTTTTATCATAAGAGGAAATCTGTGGTCTACCTTCTCATCCTTATTAGGTTTGTCTTCATCAGCTCAAGATTGCCAAATAGCCCGTTATTTCTGACTTGGGTAATAATCCTGAAGTTACGAATCGCGTCTTCATCAGCTCGTGGACTCAACCTCGAAACTTGAAATCCGAGCTTGAGAAAATAGCTCGAGATATTTTGCTCAGCATTCACACATAGTGTGAGTCTTCGGACTGGTGAAGACGCACCGGACAAATAGCGGGATATTTTGCAAACTAGCCCAAGATATCTCGGGATGAAATCTTGACTACATATCCTGCTAATTGAAACTGCAGGCTGAAAATGAAGACACAAACTAGCTGGATAATTTGCGATAGGGATAGTTAGAATAGCAGGTTATTTGGCAATCTCAAGCTGATGAAGACGGGCCTATTCTTACCCCATCTGCTGAGAGCCAGAAGGGCATTAACCCATATACACCATTCTGACTCTCAACAGACAATGTCTCATTTGAAAGAGAGAGAAAAAAGGGGAAAAAAGACAGCAAGATGACTTTCCTTCAGCTTTCATGCGCTGTCTCATGACCTAATTTTGGAACGGATTTCGAAGATCCTTGCCCCCTAGCCAACATTCGGGGGCGAGATATTACGTGTACGTGCAGTCACGCACATACACAGTAGCCACATGTAGTGACATTCATGGTAACTTAGGAAGCTCTTTATAAGCTATATCCTTCTTTAACAGATGTAATACCGAGCTTAGTAAGCGACCTACATATACACACATTCAGCAGCCAACCCACAAACTTTGATCTTGGACTTAGAAAGAATTTGGCAGATTTTCACCACAGGATTATTGCCAAATGCTACATACACCTTTGATACACATTTGTGCGCAAAGAAATGTAATCCTTCAGAGCTTAGGCGATTGATGTTGATTTGAATTCGAGGTTTATATTAATTGACAGCAATTGGCAATATTGACTTAAGCTGATGATATCCCAGTAATGATTATTGGCATCAGACTCTCCAATTCAATGCCTCTTATTATGTGTGTTTTGTGTATTCATCTTACCGGTATATGTAGGTAATATGAGACGGGTATCATTTGTTACAAGCTCTATCTTAGCTGTCAGCCCGGATGTGAATGAACATGTTCAGAGAATAAAAATGCCCCTGGATACACACAGTAATTATATAGCTACAATTTAGCATAATATGGCATCTACATAGATTTCTCACATAAGAATCAGGAAATAATTCTTTATAATATTTTTACAGACTACCTTTAATAGTCTATGCATGAAACATTTTTGTCCAAATTAAACCAAAGTTTGCAAAATTTAACACATTTCATCCTCTGATGCCAAGTCAGCCGAAAGCCATGCATAAAGTCTTTTAATTTTTTTTTAAAGAAGAGTATATATTTAAGATCGGTTTTTTAAGAGTGGAATTTTCAGTCTTCCGGTGCACTCCTGGATCTTCCCAGGACTAGTTGTGTCACCACTACAATGCATTATTTCCCTGGTCCAAAGTCCTATGTGCATCAAAGATAACTGGAAAAACAAACACGGAAATGGAACAGATGGAACGTGTTGATATTTCAGCAATATTTAATCAATGTATGTTGCCAAAGTCAACTCTTATTTTAGGTTTAATAGTTTCCAATCTTTTTTTTTCTTCAAACTTTTTGGAATACCGGTAGTTATATATGTATTATATATGCACAGAAATCCAATATGAGAAAATAGAAGTAAATTTGAACTATTGAACCGATATAACCCCCTTGTATTTTGACTGTTGAGTGTTCATAAGAACCTTTAAAAACGATTATCAGTGAGGCCTGATTACCTTGTCTTTATTTATACTGCCATTGGAAATTGTATTAGTCATAGTCAAGAGGCATGTGGCTGTATCAGCCAGAATCACAAATACTTTTTGTGCTATGACCCCATTCCCATTAAGACCCCATTCAGACTTTCAAAAATTTGTCATATGGCTAAACAAGGAAAAAAACACAAAAACGTATAGCTATACGATATGTAATTAATTTTTATCCAGTCTGAACGTTTTATAACGAAATGTGTGTAGCGAAACGTTTGATTGAGCATCATTTTGCTTGGATATCGATTCCATCATTATTTTGCGATATGAAACCTAAAACTCACTTTGAAATTTAATCTTGAATCTAGTCCATTTGTAAACCGGTACTGTAAACTTTAACAGGGCTATCACTGCAACTTGATGTTGTACTTGGTACTTGGTACTTGGTTGAGTAATCCCTTTGGCAGCTCACTCAGGAAGCTATACGGGGATGGTAGGTGAGGCGACTTGTAGGGGCCAGGATCGACAGTTTGTGTCTGTGTGGTTGAGCCCTTTGTTAAAATGTTGTTAAAGTTTTGGGGTCCAGACTTAAATCGTTGGCGCCGATCGATGTATCCCTGCTGCCTCCTATAGTGTAGAGCCACCTTGAGTTTTTTTTAGCATCAAATAGAACTTTCTGCTCTTTCATATTTTTAAATGTCTTCAAAAATGCTAATCAAGTATTTATCAAATCGAATGATAATAATTCTTTTGGTTAAATGCTGTTTATGCAAATCAGTTTTGTGAGCTCATTCAATCGATGTTCATAAATTTGTAATTGATGCATTGTGTTAATATTTTGTGATTTTTTTTTATTTCCTTGTTCCATTTATATTACTTCACAGACAAAAGGACAACATCTCACATACCCAAAGACTTGGATAACTACAGTTTAGTGATAAACCTTCCTCTGTAAGTACTTTCTGTCATATTTGTTTCTGTTTATATAAAAGTAGAGAAAGTGACAAATACTGGAGCTGCCTTCCAACAATTGAAATATTGTGAGAGATCCAACTGATTTTTGTTTTAATTAGACATCAAAAAAATATGCAATGTAATTCTGTCTGCTCTATGAGTATTTTGGGGCAAACATTTTTTATTTTATTGAAAATATATTGCATTTACAGAAAACTACAGGTCAATTTTTGGAGTACACACATGAACATTAGACTCATGAGCTGACTGACATATTTGTTCATTGTTGGTTGCTGGGGCTGTTGGTCTATATTGAGTTGAAGTATCCAGATAATTTGCCTTACTTTGTTGATAACCTTCATGTTAATGCATTTACAGACAGTAACATTACTTCGGCTAAGCTACTATAATAATCATCAGACCAATAATTGATTCTCTGCAACTCTGGATTGTAAAAGCTCAATGTATAGAGAGCTAGGCATGATGATTGATGGGCGATTAGTAGCAAATTGTTAAGGATTTCCCTCCTTTCTTTTCTATTTCTGACTTTAATCAAATGTTTAGAACTGCAGAGTCAAGTGTTCTTATCTCCATGATTCACCATAGATCGGGTTCAAACCAGTTCTGTCTTCTTTCTCTATGTCACGTTTCCATCGCATGTAAAACCACTAGAAAGCAAACTCCTGTGGACAATAAGACTTGAATCTTGAATCTGTTGCTCATGTGATGATAGCTAGCGATATCAAAAGCTTTTCAGTATAATACCATTGTGCATTTATAAGCAGAATTGTACCAGACATTCATATTTCTACTTTTGTTTGGGTTTTTATGCAACCAATGGGTTGGATTTTGTGAAAGGTGAATAAATAATGTCCTGGATCGCGTTTATTGTATGTGGCTATATTCGGAGCTAAGCTCTTGTAGGGAACAATTAAACTTGAATCTTGAATCTGTTGCTCATGTGATGATAGCTAGCGATATTAAAAGCTTTTCAGTATAATACCATTGTGTATTTATAAGCCCAATTTTTTACCACTGTACTAGACATTCATATTTCTACTTTTGTTTGGGTTCTTATGCAGCCAATAGTTTGTATTTGTGAAAGGTAAATAAATGATGTCCTGGATCGCGTTTATTGTACTCGGCTATATTTGGAGCTAAATGCCTTTGTAGGGGTGCGTACATGAGACTGAGGAATATGAATTCACTTCTCTCAGACCTGCTATTGCTTGTATGGATTTTGTTTATAGATTGCAAGTTGTTCATTGGTCGTCAATGTTCTGATTCACTTCTTTTCGTCTGATGAAGATTCGTCTTATTTATTCCATCCTGACATGTTGAAATGATAATAATAATATGTTGTATAGCACATATCACATTATGATAAAGCATCTATATGCACTGCCAAAGGACTTTGGTTTTTATTACTCCGGTTTTATATCTGGTATTCAAGGAATGAATCCTACCAGGTACCCACTTATTACACCCGAGTCAATTGTGGCAAGTGTGGTAATGTCTTGCCAAAGGACATTAGTGTTGCGACAGGATTTGAACCCATACCTTATGGTTCACAGTCCCAAGATTTATCCACTAGACCACAACACCTGTACTAATCAATAGTTAACATGATCTTTCCATTATAGAGATGACAAATGTACAGGTAATAACCCAATAAACAATTCTCAGAAATACTTCTGGAAGGCTGTGACACTGACAGGAAGTAATCAAAAGAGTTTTGTTATGATTTGTTTTGTTTTGTTTTTCAGTGCGCACAATGCCCACAGTGCCCTAGATATATAAACATCTGCATCATTGCAAAACAATATGAGTCAGACTTTGTGCTTTTAGAAAACTTGTACCAGTAGTTACGATGCATTTTCCTTCGACAAATGCCATAAAAAGTAATTAGCGTATGGGCCTATATGTTTCATTTAATTGCATATTGTTTGACTCTTTTTGTGCAATATCCCCCAAATGCTAATAAGAGATTCTACCCGCCCCCCCCCATGTGGTATCAGTTCTGAAGAGGGGGCATATGATCACTTCCAACCCGCCCTCAGAAAATGGACGATGTACATGCATACCCCCCCCCCCCCCACTCCTATGTCACACTCAGCTTCCTTTTATATTGCACCCCACATGAAAATTATCATGATAATATAAAATTACTTTACCGGTATTTCATTTTTTTTATAAAGCAACCTAGAAATATACAGTTCACTCTGCACGTACATGCAATCAGGAATGAAAATGTTATTAGACGTCATACTGGTTTAGAGAGAGTACATTCCCCCACCCCCTCCAATACCCCCACTTCATATGTCATACCCAGCTTCTATTACACCCACATGAAAAGTACTATGATAATATAAAATTACTTTACCGGTATTTCATTTTTTTTTATAAAGCAACCTACAAATATAGAGTTCACTCTGCATGTACATGTACAATTGAGAATGAGAATGTTATTAGACGTCGTACAAGTTTAGATAGAGTGATAGCTTTGTAGGTTTGATGATTAGGATGTTACGTACTGGTTCAATGAATGATGGGGGTGTTTTGTAGATAGACAAGAATAGCCAACCAATCATCATTATCTCTCAGTGTTGATTCAGGATGCTGTCCAACCATGTAAACCCTATCACTCCAGTTTTAAAGGGATCCGGTAACTTTGTCTCAGATTCTGAAACAAAATCCTGGATTTATAACTCATGCTGCAATGATAATTATAAACTTTTAGGTCAGTCAGGAACCCCCATGACTTTTACAAGCCGATTGCCTGTCTGATTATCAAGATATTTATGATTGAAATCAAAATTTCATAACACTACAGTCTATTGGGGAAAATGAGTATGGTAAAACCAGTCACTCAAAGATTTGTACTATTTTTGAGGCAGTTCTTGATCATTTTGAAGCGCGATTTTTTTTTTTAGGGCTTCAATATTACACAATATCACAGACACTGATAACAGGTAGGGCCATGCATCTCAGATTTAACATTGTTAAACGATGCCTTTAAAGCAGGATGTATAGTCTGATACTACCTGTACATGTACGTACAATATCAGTCTCATATCAGTTAGGCTTGAGTTGGTACGGTCGATCACACCGGGACCCGACCGTTGCCGTCGGGTCCCGGTTTCGTTTTTTGAGAACCGACGCTCCGAAAAAAATAATGAAATATGTAAGAAATTGCAGTTTTGCACACCACTAAAATCAATCCACCTTAAAACTTGAGTATTTAATGGTTACCAATCATATTCTAGCTCATCCTGAATCAATCCGAACTGCTGATATAAATATGGGTTGCAATTAGGCAGTTCGCCCCATGGGGTCGTTGTTGCCAGCTGCTATCTAGCTACTGTACTGGCCGGGTCTCTCGGCAGGAATCAGGTTGAAAGAAACATTAATGTTTGAATAATAAAACGGCTTTCTAAAAAGTACTTCTTTACAACATATCGATCGAATAATTTTTAAAAGACAAAATATATATTTTCTTTGATTTTGAACACCGCATGCTTCTTTTAAAAGCTGAAAATTACATGTACTTGGTAATCACAAGAAGTTTCGATACGGATAGCTGTTGCAAGGCAAGTTCAAACTAGTCTCGGAAAAATGCGCACTGTGCTCCTCGTTAGCTGTAATGCGTGCCAGAACGAACCAAAAAAAAGACATGATCGTAACGAGAAAAAAATCATTAACAACTACGAGAGCACAATTGGATTGACAACTACTTAAAATTATCGTAAGCAGATACATAACTTGGAGGAAGAAAACAATAGTAGTCCAAGAAAAGCCACATAAATAGTGATATTTAAGGAGTTACTATAGGTACAATCATTATTGGAAGGGCCTGCTGCAATATCCGAATTACATGTGTTTAAATTGAACACGAGGCTATACGAGGCAAATACCGCCCTCTACGGTAAAAAGCAGTATAACAAAGGATTCAAGTATTTGCAGCAGGCTCCTTGCGATAAAAATGTACCCAGTTACTCCTCGATTATCACAATTTCTGTGGCATTTCTTGGGCGATTAATGAATTCTTTGTCCAAGTTATCTATCTGATTATGGTAATTTTGAGCAGTAGTTGTCTTTCCAATCGTGCTCTCGTAGTTTTCAATGATTTTTTTTCTCGTTACGATCACGTCTTTGTTTGGGTTTGTTCTGGCACGCATTACAGCTAATTACGAGGAGCACTGCGCATTTTTCCGAGACTAGTCTCAACTTGCCTTGCAACGCTATCCGTATCGAAACTCTTGATTACCAAGTAATTTTCAGCTTTTAAAAAAAAAGCATGCGATATTTAAAATAAGAGATAAATATTTATTTTGTCTATAAAATATATGATCGGTTTATTGTACAGAAGAAATTTTTAGAAAGCCGTTTTATTATTCTAACATTCATATTTTTTGACCAGATTTATTCAACCTGCATCAATCGAAATGGCGGCTCGAATGTTGTCTTTACATTTCTGCCCCAGTTTTTTTTACTTTTAGAGGCACGAAAATGGCACTAAACATCGCCAATCATGGATGAAAATAATGTCAAATGGAAAAATATACCGATCTGAGCCAAGGTATGCATGTGCTTATTAAATTGATTGATAAAAAAGGTCACTTTTAAGGGACATACTGATGATGTGCGCTTTTTGTAGAGGCAAGTGACAAATCCTGCGAGCTGATTTCGGGACACCGGGTCCTGATCGGTACAAGGCCGTCGGGACCCGGTTTATGAAAATCCCGACATGACTCGGGCCTAATATCAGTTTTATTTAAAGGGCACCGTTCATCAAAAACGTTTTGCTTGGAAAGTAACCATTTACATCATGGTTCCATCCAATAAACATTTACCGTAAATCTCCGTGTATAAGGCGCACTTTTTTGCCGCCGAAAAAATTTGAAAGTCGGGGGTGCGTCTTATACACAGGTACAGAAAAAAAAAGTTTTTTTTTAGTTTCGATTTATGGCGCTATGCCTGGCAATGTCTTCTAGCTCAGTAATCAGTGTGTTGACTCACCACTCGGAAACTACAGCAACACTCAAATTTGTCTGTCATCTTGGTTTGAAAGTAATCTTTCTAATAGATCATGCATGACTATTGATGTTTGGCATAGAACACACTGCTTCTGCTAGGTGATGTGAGGAGGCTGGTGTGGGACACTTGGTATCATGAAGCCTTAGACTGTTGTTACTATTAATTGTGACCAGTTCACAACTTCAACTGCACCTCCATGTAAAATGAAGGTCCTTCCCCGCGTGGGTTTTCGGCAACAAAACAACAACAACAACAAAACAAAAAACGATTTTTTTTTTTTTTTTTTTTTTTTTTTTTTTTTTTTTTTTTTTTTTTTTTTTTTTTTTTTTTTTGCCCCCAAAATAGGGGTGCGCCTTATACACAGGTGCGCCTTATACACGGAGATTTACGGTATATCAAATTGTTGTGTCAAAATCACTTCTGTAAAGAGATATTGCCATTTTTAATACTCTTTAAACAATGTCATTAGACTATAATACTTTAAAAATAGCTGCATAATTATTACCAGCTCCTATATACGGTAATTAGTGTATAAGTGTATTGAAATATATAACACATTGTCATCATTGAAAAGTCTGTACCTTTGGTTTTGAAATAAAGACAAGCCATTTTAATTCATTAAGTTACAAAAAAAAATCAAATTCATAATAAAAATCTACTGTAGGTAACTATATCAAATGTGAAATTGAAATTAGATGAAATCTATGGAAGATTTTTGATTTGAATTAAACCTGAATGTCAATTTGAATTTGAATTTAAATGCGAATGTGATGTGATGTAAAGTTGAATATAAATTTGAATTTAAATGTAAATTTGGATTTGGATTTGAATGTGACTTTGATTTGTTATCAGTTCACTCAAGTTCATATTCAAATCAAGCCTGCATAGTACTCAAAGAAGTACCATCCATACACTTGAAAGCAGATGTGAGATACTAACAATCTGTTGCCAGTCTCCAAGACATATATCCTCCAACGGTACATAACACAGTTGAATCATTCAAACATGACATGTTCGCATGCACGCAAACAGGATGGAGGGCATTATCGTCCAAAGTCCAGATATAGCTTAGAAACATTCACCTCAGAACAGATGTCATCGCTCTTTACTTCTCATTCAGTCTTAAGTAGGCCGGCTAAGGCTTGTCTTGATTGTGTTGTGTTTACCTTCTTTGTACGTTCGCATGTTCAGACACAAGGCTACACAGGTACGGTGCAATACAGGTGGGAAATTATTAAGTGAGCGGTATATAGTTTGTGGTGAGACAAATCGGAAGTCGGCCAAGATTTTGATACATATCCACAACTAGTGTATTTACAGACTTAGAGGTAAGGATTAGCTTACGATAATTGTTGTCATGATGAATTATAGTATATTTTGTGCCTGTACAATCTTATTTACATGTTTAGTTATCAGTTAATCAGAGATATTGAAAAAGGGGGCATGGAGGGGCTTGATTGTACCTTTTTTAACCCCCACAGTCACCCTCTTCTTCTACTGCCGCTGCTTATATGTTAAAATCTGTCCAATCTTTGAACACATTGATTATCTGAGCACATAGTTCTATCTTGACTGTTTTTTTTATTCTTATTAATTTCATAATTGATGTACAAAGTGTCTCTGGGTGTATATTAGCTTTCTTTCCAATGTGGAAGTTCAGATTACATAAATTTATATTCACATTGTACCGGTACTTAACATCAAAATGCAGTTTTGGGTGTAATTTGACTTTTTTCCCCATGTATTATTTGATTTGAAAAATGGATAAAAATGTTCATTTTCTATCTATCTACTGGTAGATGTATTTTTTTTCTTCAGTCATTCCATTTTTTGGTGCCAATTTTGGGTTTGAATATTACATTTTTTGGTGTATATAATGCTATGCAATAGCAATCGTGAGTGTAACTAGAGAGAGGTATACATTTAATAGCATCCGGTGACAGACTGACCACAATGTTTCCCTTGCCTCTCATTAAGACGACTTTTCATGAGACGCCACAGTGCTCCGCCTCAGTGCGTGAATAATGTGGTCACTGACTGGCAATTGAGCTGAAGCCCACTGTGCAGCAAATAGAAGGAAAGAAAGATGGGGGCCTATTCGCCCCCTTCCGTTTTGAAAAAGCATAGACTTTTCCGCCTTTATTCCCATGCATCACTTGAATTCATAGCTGCCAACTATTCCTATTTTGGAGGAATATTTCTTACTTTTTGGCACTCAAACTAATGTTATAAAACCTAGATTCCTTTCTTCTTCAAAAAATTCTGTGTAAAAATTAAACAAAATGACTGTATTTCTAATTTGCCTTGAGGAATTTCATAAACTTTGCTTTGGAAGGTACTTGGCAGGTATGAGAAATGGACATTTGCCTGCCAGAACCCTTTGGCCAAGTGGAATCAACTGTATACTTTTAAGACTCGAATTGCAAACTTGTGCTAAATAACAGATGAGGTCTAGCTAGTGGCAAAGCTAGGCCTAGGGGAGGTCCAAGGGGCAGTACGCCCCCACCCATGTATAGTGCCTTCATAAAGTATATTCTTGTTTGGATTGAGAATGAAGCTGATTTTCTGTAGGAAAATTATTCATATGCAAAGCTTTGCCTTTACTTTTTACAGTAGGCTCATTTACACCATGTTTATTTGTTTACATTTTTTTTAATGCTACTGGAAAAACCCATTAATAAAAACGTTGGTGTTTGCTGATTCCAACTTTTTAGTGAGTTTAGCGTGCATGCGCTACTTGTTGTTGCTCTGCATGCAATCGCACGGATGTGAGGCGAGTCACCTGACTAAAAACCAAAATCATTCACCCATGTTTCGAAAGCTGACATTTACTGCACAAAATCTGTGAAATTTCTGCCAGCCTTTCAAAAGACAGACACTCAAAGGTGGCTTTTTTTAAATGACGTATTTTCATCGTGTTTGCTGGTAGTTGCTTAGCGACTTCCAACGAAACACTGGAATGTGAGAAAAATCATCAATTTTATCTTGCAGTGTAAATGAAGCTACTGAGTTATTCATGCTGTATCAGGGTCATCTTGGCCTTCAACTGAATAATAAGTGATGATGATGCTTTAAATAGTCTTTGGTCCCATCTGTGGCATTCGATGACCCTCATGACTTTATTATTATCATCATTAAAGGGGAAGTCCACTCTAGGCCTGTGTTCATCAGACCTACGTTGCAAAATAACCCGCTATTTTAACTAGCCCGATCTCAAATTAGCCAACTAATTTGCGTATTCATCAGCTCGCAGTTGCAATAAGCATGCTATTTGGTCGAGAAAATATCCCAAGAAATCTTGGTCTTGTTTCCAAAATAACCTGCTACTTGCAAATGAAATAGCGGGCTAATTTGTAACCGTTTGTGATGAGTGAAGAAGCAATTTCGAGCCTCTGGAAAATATTCTGAGTCTGAAAATAGTGGGTTATTTTTGCAATATGTGTGATATGTGTGATTGGCCCGTAAAGTTTTTAAAAAACGAAGGAAAATTTTGCTTTTCTAATTTCTCAGATTTCATATCAGTATAGGCGTCTTTCATATCAGTATAGGCGTCTTTCATATTTTTTTCTCTCAAATTCTTTGTGTCTCTCATTTTTTTGTTCTGCTTATTGCAATGAAATAAAATGAGCAACTTGTTATCATGAGGTATGTCCTCATCAGCTCGAGATTGCCAAATAGCCCGCTATTTCTAATTTGGGAAATAAGCCAGAAGTTCCAAATCCCGTCTTCATCAGCTCGAAACTCGAGCTCAAGATATTTTGCTCAGCGTTCACGCATAGTGCGAGTCTTCGGGCTGGTGAAGACGCACCGAACAAATGGCGGGATATTTTGCAAACTAGCCCAATATATCTTGGGATGATTATCTTGACCAAATATCCCGCTGATGGCAACTGCGGGCTGGTGAAGACAGACCTATGGCGGAACTTCCTAATCTATGCAATGCCATCTCTCTACCACCTTCTGTTCACGATGCATCGTGAAACGTGGGGTCTAGAAACCTTCATCCATGTTGTCGAGGTCGATCCATGCTACTCATACCACGCTCCACCGAACCTTGCTCCTGCGAGATGCGCCGCGGAAATATCCACCTAGCTGCTGAAAGTACTTTGGGCAAGAAAGCACTCCTAATGGATACTTCATTAGGGCAATTATTCAGAAGGAATGGTTGAAAGAAGGAACCAACCAGGGGGGTGTTTCACAAAGATCCTAAGTAGAACTTATCTCCAAGTTGGACTTAAAAATTATGGACAGCCATTGGACATAGACATTAATCTACATTGGCCACTCTCCACCCAGGTGATAAATGGGTACCTGGTAGGATGCGAAAGTTAATGTGTTGAATATTAAAGCAACTGTGCGCTTGTAAAATGGCGACTGGCCGGAATGCTCCCCAGGAAGTGGAGAATGTGCATACGTTGTGTGCAGGTAAGCCTGAATCCAATGACCGGAGTAATAATATATCTGTAAAGCGCTTAGACATATCGTTGTATCGATGTATTGGGCGCTATATATAAAAGCGGAATATTATTTTTATTAAATATATCATCTTTATATGTACACGGGTTATCCCCACCAATGCTGATACTGTTCTTCTGGGGGCCCTGCGATCTTACTGTAACCCCTGCATATATTAGACTGGCTCCCATGATATGGTGGTCATCAAGCATTCAAGGAATTTAAATGGGTTCCCATTTAATTCACCCGGGTGGAGAGTGTCAAAAAGTAGATTAATTTCTTGCCAAAGAATTATGACCGGTATTTGAACTCCATACCATAATTATACTGCTTTTCTGTATTGAGAAAAAGTTACATCTAAAACTTATTACAACCTATCTGACACCAAGCAAAGTTACATATTTTGTTTGTATACTTACGAAATACTGTTGTACCGGTACTCCCTACTGTTATACCATATCAAGGTATAGTTAGAAAAAGCCAAAATACCTACTTCAGATTAGAGAATATAAGAATACAAGAAAAGGGAGGGTAAATAAGAAGAGAGAGAGAGATAGAGAAAGAGAAAAAGAAAAAGAAAAAGAAGTAAGAAAATAAAGATGAAGAAAAAGAAGAAAGAAAGTAAAAAAGTATATTCATCATGATCATGTACATTGAGTGTATACTAAAAACAGGGCCTTGAGACTAAATAATTAACGAGCTTGAACAAAATTCAGACAAACATGAAGTATGTGCTTATCGTAAGAAAAAAATACAATTCAGATGTACTTTAATAATTAAGTACTTATGATTGTCAATTATGTTGTACTTATGAAATTACTGTGAAGCAAGATTGATAATGTAAGTATGAACAATTATCCTCTTTGGACATAATAAATGAAATGAGATGAAATAAATGCAATTTACTACCACTTCAGTTGAGCAGTATAGGCCTGTCATCATCAGCTCAAGATTGCCAGGTAACCCGATCGCAAATTATCCAGCTAATTTATGTTTTCATCAGCCCGCAGTTGCAATTAGCGGAATATTTGGTCGAGATAATATCCCGAGAAATAATGGTCTTGTTTCCAAAATATCCTGCTATTTGGGAAATCGTGGGCTAAATCTTCATCAAACCGGAGTAGAAGAAAAGAAGTACGAAGTCAATTTCTCAATCCCACCATGCACAACGATTTCTGGTTTTCTGTGTTTGTAAATAAACTTTACATGTGTGTACGATCGGACGCATAACACATGCGGTCTGTCGCTGAAGGGCTGTACTTGTAACACCTGTTTTACAGTGCGGGTAAAATCTTTAATCCGCGCGCGTTGGTCATACAGTCAGTCTCTAAAGTGCGCATGTGACGATCTCTGGTTTACTTTTCGAGCTAGTTTGTAATGAGCATATCGGTTCGGTGAAGACGCAATTTCGAGTTTTGGGATAATATCCCAAGTTTGAAAATGACGGGCTTTTTGGCCAACTCCAGCTGATGAAAACAGGCCCGTGTACTTTTGTAATGACTTAAAATGGAAGGCTTCTCAACTGTGATCAGTGTGCTGGAATGTTATCGTGGCTTTTAATAAGTTTCAAGGAGATTTGTAATCTGTAATGAGAACATGGAGCTTGACTGACAGAAGTCAATGATATGACCGTGCAGACATGCAGCATGATTGTTGACAACCAAGGCAAGTCTGAAGGCTCGTTCAGATATGACGTGACAAAACCGCAGATCTCAAATTCAAATGTATTACGCTTCACATTTCTGTATCTTATAACACTGAGCTCAGTAAATATCCTAAGTCCTTTGTGGCACGCAGTTGCCAATCACTTACAATTTGTGATAATGAAGGTACTTGTTCTGACTTATCTCGGCGGTAAGACGCTGAAATGTAAAGTGTAAGCTTTTGTTTTAATACCTGTTTTATGAAAACAAGTCTTAATTTGAAGACACTCTTGGCCGTTTCCATGTGAATTTGGAATTACCATTTGAATGTGTGTGTGTGTGTGTGTGTAAAGCTCGCACGCAGCGAAACTCTTGTCCCACCTGGAAATTGCTGTGAGATACTCTTAAAGTGTTCAATCTGGATAGCAATCCTTCAGGTGTACAATTTGTGATCGATGTCTTTCCCTTTAATATACTTTCCCTTAAAACTTTTGCTGACCAATCTACCATACCTCTCACTTTTCTGCTTGAATTAAAGTAAACTGGATGCCAGTTGTCCTTCTTCACAGCTAAATTAGAATCATGACATATGTCAAGTTCAATTCCCATATTCATAACTGATTACATGATTTTTAATTGTTATCTTATGTCCACAGAAATGTATCATGCTGGTGTACGTGCAAGATTCCATGCAGAATCATTGAGTAAATTGAAACACATAGACATTTAATCAAACAAACTTAGAAATCCATATCCCAAAGTTTCCTTTTGTACAAAATGTACATATTAGTTTGGCATTCTGAAAGCGATAAAATATTGATTTAACCCTTGATCATGGTTTCATATCAGTGCTGTTGATCACCAAACAATAAACAAACATAAGTGTTTTGGTGCAAAGTCAAATTCAATAAATCAAGGGTCGTCATTGATTTTGAGAACTCTACTTAATTAGCTGAGGATCGAGCTGTTTATCAATGAGAGATAGTGATCAGAGATTGATGATTGCATATTTTTTCTCAGGACTTTTAGTCATCAGAGGTCTAGAGATGTATAGGGTTAGGATTGTGATTGGTTTTTAGGTTAGGTTTCGGGTAGGGTCAGGATAAGGCGTGGTGTTGGGTCCAGGGCTGAAGTTAAGAATAATGTTCAATAATGGGGTTTATTGACTGTGGAGCAATTGATGCCGAGGCAATATTTTCATACCTCTACCAATATTCAACACTCCATTGATTGAAGTACCGTATGCCTGTTATGTGAAATCGGACAGAATTGACTGTAAATATTAGATATCAAATATTAAATTCTATTATGACGATGAGAAGTAGAATGCCCAAATGGAAAGACACAAATCATCCCGTCAAAAAATCATGTGATCATCTTTTTGATGATACGCCAATATGCTCACTACACTTAAATGTAGGTTAACATATAATTTTGCAAATATTTGTTTTTATAGATATGATGACTCGAATGTATGCCAAAATGGATAGAGACAAATTATGTCTGTTAACAAGTGATGATTGTTTTCTTGATGGTTTGCCAAGATCGTTAGGTAGCTTGAAAAAGGAAAAAGGTATTCATGTAAATATTGATGTTCATATTTTTGCACTGATCTTAGAAGATAAAAAAAGATCAATGACGTATTAATGAACCTAGTTCAAAGTGTGTTTGTAATTGAACACTATTTAAGTAGACAGAGGGCAAGCCTTGTGTCAACCCACCAGCATTGGGGTATTTTAATTACTTCATGGTCAACAATCTCGACTACACTTGACCCTTACCTGGTATGCACACTGTGTGTTGTCAGTCAAACATGTCAGACTACCACATAGCAATGAATACGTGGGACTAGACAATGATTACGCTCAACTAACAAAGCTTCAGAAATCCTTACAGGTAATATTTTTGGAGTAAAATTATGAGTTGAACTACAGTGCATGAATCTGAATTTATCTAGTTTGAGAGAACAAAATGTATACATCATTATGTGCCTGGCAGAGAGAGCCATGAATAGATGTATTGACAATTAAATCACACCATTCTTTAAACTTTGACCTGTTTTTTAGTACATTTATGCAGCACATTTTAGGTTTTTACATTGTCCACATTGTTAACAGTGTTAATTAATCACTTCCACAAAATGTAGAAGTTTAAAGATAAACTTTAGTACTGGTAATGCGATTGCATTGTAAAAGAAAAGGTGTGGAAAAGATCAGAAACAGTTGATCATGTAGCATGTAAGTATTGGTGTGCACTGCAAGGTTCTGGATTCATCAAAATCATAATAAATTTGACCGAGTCTTGGTAAAGTAACAAGCACTTACACAGAAAGCTATATATGGGACACACACATGGTGTCGGGGCTGGTACTACCTTGATTTCCTTGTCTTCTTATGCTCATTACTCAGCCAGTATACATTTTCTTCCAAAATTGTTTGGCACATGTCATTTATTTGTAATCTTGAACATTCAGTGTAAGTTTCGTTTGATTCTGTGAGAATTAATTTTCTCTTTTTTACCAGAACTCAAGTTTATCTTTAATAACATTCCAAATAATTTATTTATGCCATTTTGCCAAGCATACAAGGATATAATGAACAATTTTTAGAGAGAAAACAAATCTGTATTTGAAAAACATCAACTAATTTTTGTGAACTTGAAAAAGAATGTGATTACATGGGGAAAGTTTAAGGTATACGCTCTGAATTCCATCTTTTTGCAGACACAATTTGTTGGTTTCATATACTCTTGATCCACCCCTCCAAGTGAAAGACGCAACAGATTTATTAAGTAACTCAATTGTTATCTCATTGCTCAGCTAATAATAGCTTTTGAGAATCGAGATGGACTCCACCCAACCTTTCAAATGTGACACGATTACCGGTAACTCAATGAAATGAAAAAAAAAACAGGATAAAAAGACACCATCTCAAAATATGAGACGTGGACATTGGAGGACATTTGATTATAAAAAGTGAAGAAGCAATGGTGTCAGTCAGTTTGAAAGGTTGGGTGGAGTCTATCTCAATTCTCACAAGCTATTCTTCAAAAATTAAATAGGTCAAAAATAGGTTGTGAATTCCACATTTTTGCAGACACCATGACACCTTTTGTAGGTTTCATGTATATGTTCCCTCCACCCTTCCACGTGAAAGACGTACAAGATCTCACAAGTAACTCGATTGTTATCTCATTGCTCAGCTAATAAAGGCCTTTAAGAATTGAGATGGACTCCACCCAACCTTTTCGAACTGACACGATTGCTAATCACTTTTCATATTTAAATGTCCTCCAATGTTTAACGATTCATATTCTGAGATGATGTTCTTTCACCCCGTGTGCTTTTCATTTCATGAGCTGCCGGTCGCCGGTTGCTCGTTCCTCACTGGGTGGGTGCAGCCATGCACGTTGAAGCGCTCTGGCCAGAAGTGATGTGATTTTCTTTCTTGGTCCTCCACACGCTATTTACCAAATGAAAGCTTTCCGCAAACAAGCCAGCCCTAGCTGGCTAGCTGTATGATGATGCTTCGCGGATATAAGCTAGCTGGGCTTCATGAATTATTTTTATGTCTCTCTTGTGTTTCTTTTTCCATCCATCCATCCATACCGCTTTGTCTCTACTCCAGAAAGTCATGATGGTGAGGCAAGCTTTCTTACCCCATCAGCAGTTGCGGACTATTTTGTCCCATTTCTTCTCTCCCTCTCTCTCTCTCTCTCTCTCTCTCTCTCTCTCTCTCCCTCTCTCTCTTGCTCTCTTTCTCTCTTTCTCTCTTTCTTTCTATTGCTCTCTTTTCTCTTTTTTCTCACTCTATCTTTCTTTCCTTCTCTCTCTCTCTCTCTCTTTCTCTCTTTCTCTCTTTCTCTCTCTCCATCTATTGCTCCAGTTGCTGGTCTCTTTGTCTATGTCTTATTTTCTTGCTCTCTTTGTCTTTCTCCCTCTCTAACTCTTTCTTCTATTTCTCATTACCTTGCAGTATATTTATCTATCTCTCATGACACCTCTATCTTCACCTCTTTTTCTGGTTTTTCTCTCTGGCTTTCTTCTCTTTCTTTTCACATCTTCCTCTTGCTCCCCCTCTTTCAACATACATGTAGTCTAGCTACCCCATTTGCTTATTGTATTTGTCAATTTATTTTTCCTTCTTTGTTTGTTTCAATTTTGATTTTTCACTGTCCCTCACTATGCGTCTCACCATTTTTGTTATTGTTCATTTTCTCTCTCTCTGTTTCCCTCCATGTTCACTCTGTTTCTACCTCCATCTCATGACAATCTAGCCAATGTATTTCCACACACACAATAACACGGGTATATTGAGGGAGGCCGGGTCACCGAAAGAAGAAGCAAGCATGCAGGCAGGCAGGTTAGCAGCAGGCATATCAGTCGCTGGGCTGGGATTATACCGTTGCCTTGGCAGTGACGTCAATGGATCCTCCAAAGGGGGCGTTCACACTTGGTCTTCTTCTACCCTGGTAACACATTACATTGTCTAAAGGGGGTGTTCATACTTTGCTTTCTTCTACCCTGGTAGCACATTACATTGTCTAAAGGGGGTGTTCATACTTGGTCTTCGTCTACCCTGGTAGCACATTACATTGTCTAAAGGGGTGTTCACATTTGGTCTTCTACTACCCTGGTAGCACATTACATTGTCTGCCGAGAATCAGAACGGACGGGAATAACTCTATGCTGACAGTGACAGACAGAACGTCCTTCTGGTCCTTATCATGTCACTTGCTCCAAGCATTTTGAAATTGTAGTGGTCGGGTGTAGCCTGCCCAAGGTTTTGTTTGCATAGCTTCTATCCCACTTTATACTAACATTTTAATCCAGAAGTTCCTGATCTTCAAAGGCATGTAATGTTACCATGTGCTTTTTGCCAGATTTCCATGACTTGTAAGATACCACTTCATATTAAAATTACTCAATTTCTTAGAGGCAGTGTATGCAAGTTTAACAAATATTGTGTTATTAAATTCTCCATCCGTTGTAGCAAGTTGTGTCAAACTGAAAACTGCTCCAAGTATTTCCCTGTTTCAGAGGCAAAAAAAGCCATTGATATATACAGTGTACATGAAGTAATAGTGTGTTCTCACGACATCCATCTCTGTCAGCATTAGGGATCAAATCGCTGTCAAAGTTTCAAGGTTAGGTTCAGAATCCAGAGAATGCCATTGCTACGTTCATGTTTATTTTTTGTGATGGATGGCTTGAAATAGTCTCAATCACTGGCAGTGCTTGACTTAATCCAGGCAAGTTCCGGGCAAGTGCGTGCCAAAAATGCCTGACACATTGACATGACAACAGAGTATGACATCGATATGATGTTTCATGGCGTACAGGGTTTGACAGCTGAAATGTGTTCAAACATGTAGAGTTCGAGTTTGAATACCCAACTTGTTTGAAAATGAAAGGGACTACTGATGATGCCAGTAGGCTTAGCCCAATATTTGGGAGGGGAAAAGAGGGAGGGGAAAGGAGGGAGGGAGGGGAAGGGAGGGAGGGGGAGGAAAGGAGGGAGACTGGGAAAGGGAGAAGGAGGGAGGCCGGGAAAGGGAAAAGGAGGGAGGGAGGGGAGACTGTCACATCCATCTACTCTTTGTGTGAATAGTACACATGTAGGATAATGCGATATGCTCTGATAGTGATTTACCATTTTCGTAATGTAATCAAATTTAATGCACAAATTTTTGTTAAGTGCCTTGTTACAAATTATTTCTTTCAACTGTTACAGATAATTGTATTTCAATAATCAGAATGCGAATTGCATATGTTACGTGTTGTTGGGTACGACAAGCCATTATGCTTGTCCTAAATGGCAACAATTGATGTATGCAATTTCCGTTCTGACTATTAAAATACAATTATTTGTAACAGGTGAATGCTACCAAAATGGTCTATTGCTATGCAGTCAATATCCTGATCTATCAAAATTTCTAAAATCAACCCTGGACTCGACACTATACTGTAACTCAACCCTTAATCTATTTAAACCCGGTTGCAACCCTAACCCTAACCCTTTCCCCAATATCTTTGACGAAATATGTTACAGCCTGCATCAGTTGTCACATGAGCATAATGTGGAAACTCCAATGTGAACATGGTTTATTACGTCTGCCTCTTTGTGACCTCAGTTAAAGGCCTGGCAGACTTACTGACTTGTAAACCTCTGTTTTACACAAATATATGATAGTAATCTTGTTTAACAAAGGGATAAGCATGAAATGCAACTGTATTACATTGTTAGTGGTCGTTGAATGACAAGAAAAGCAAGTATTAATGCCATCATCATTAACAAGCTAGTTTCATTTCAATAGTGAGGCTTTTTTCAAAGCTGAATGGCAATTAAATCAAATAAGTGATGATATGCAAATGTTTATATTTCCATAAAAATATATAATCACTTTAATCAAAATATTACAGGGAAACAGCTGTTTAGATACAACAAAATTATAATATTCATTTCTATCAGCAGCGTTAAGAAAATAAATTGGGATCTGTTTTACATGAGTTTGCTTTTGAGAAATGTATGTGCTACTGTGCTAAATGAGGTACATTCAAAAGAAACTATCTAAATGAATTAGGACCATATTTCAGACAAGTGAAGATAATTTGTATTTTTAATGCCAGTAATGACCAATTTCCGGTGAATTGGGTTTCGGAGATCATTGACGGTAGTTTGATTCTGCTCTCTGCTTTTATTCCCCAAATAATACTCATCCAAATCCCTCCCACCCATGGCCATGCTGACTGACTCAGAGAATTAATCAATTGTGCTTAATTCCCGAAAAAGATCAACCCCAATATGGACGCCACTTCCACCACGGACGGACGGAGCACACTCAAGTGTGTCCTAGATTAAAGGCTTCTCTCCCCGTCTCAGATCAATATGGCATCCAGCTGCGCATTGTTCCCCCATAAAAGAGATCCGCACATGTTGTCGGATCCTGCACGCAGGAAATCATATCTGCAAGTATCGCGTTCCACCAGATTCCTCCATCCATGCTCCCCCATTAGCATAGATGCTCGTATAAACCCAATTAAGATACATGTATCTGCGTCTGCGGAGGAACTGCACCGCCAACATGCAACCGAAAGAAATATATATTTTTGGTTCATTCATTTCTGGACGAATCCATCACTTGATTTTGAAAGCTCCTTAAATTTGCAAAAATATTGTGAATTGTATGTCCATGGACATGCATGCAACTGTTGTTTTCAGGTTGTTGACGTGCATGTATTAAAGTCATATTCTACGAGACATACAAATGTAGATTCATGTATTGTATGATACATGGGAATATTTTTGTATGTGGGCGTAGATATACACTGTACACATATTTATGCAATGTTCAGAAAAAATAAAACACATTAATTTTTCTTTTGAATGTAGGTAGCTTAAAATTTGGTTGCTGATAGTCACTTTTTTTCTTCTTTTCATGTATGTAAAGATTAATCCTCTTTTTAACACATAAATTGATAATAACAGTGTCCTAGCATGTCACTTGGTAGCAGGGCATTAACTATGTGTAAGATGTAACATGCGCTAACACACTTCTTGGGGGGGGGGGGGGGGCATTTCACAAAACTTGTCATCAGTGACAAAGAACAGTTTTTGTTATAAGCTACTGAAATCCTTGCTTCTAATTTGTTATCAGCAGATTTGTCACTGATTTTTGTCAAACGTCATTGAAAAAAGGCTTTGTGAAACACTCCCCAGATAGCATCATGGGTAGATGTGAAGTTGTTTTGGCAATGAACCAGCATACTGTTTAGTTATCACAGGTACTTAATGAGAGACAGAAGGACCTTAAAGGCATCGTTTAACAATGTTAAATCTGAGATGCATGGCCCGGCCTACGTGTTATCAGTGTCTGTGATATGGTGTAATCTTGAAGCCCTAGAAAAATTGTGCTTCAAAATGACCAAAAAGTGCCTCAAAAAAGTAAAAAATCTTTGAGTGACCGGTTTTACCTTACTCATTTTCCCCAATTGATTGTAGTGTTACGAAAATGCAAAATTTGGTTTTGATTTCCAATCATAAATATCTTGATAATCAGACAGGCAACCGACTTGTAAAAATCATGGGTCTCCTGACTGACTTAAAAGTTTATAATTATCATTGCAGCATGAGCTAAATCCAGGATTTTGTTTCAGAATCTGAGACAAAG
Source organism: Strongylocentrotus purpuratus (assembly GCF_000002235.5). Lineage (NCBI taxonomy): Eukaryota > Metazoa > Echinodermata > Echinoidea > Camarodonta > Strongylocentrotidae > Strongylocentrotus > Strongylocentrotus purpuratus. The sequence continues at coordinate 22,135,528 of NW_022145600.1, read as the reverse complement.
TTACCTAATCCCTTTAAAGCTAAACTTGAGCTCTGGCATGGGCATCATATGTCCAGAGAACATGACTATAATTCATTCTGGATTGTTTATCCTGCAGTAGATTGATTGTTTGAACCAGTAAAATAAGAACAACTCTACAAAAACCTGCTGGAAATCATCTTCAATAGAAACCACAACTCTCATGTGCACATACATGCAGGGGCCTGTGTTAAGCACATGGTGTTGGACATACTAACCTTGATTTCATTATCTTTCTATGCTCATTACTCGGCCTCTATACGTTTTTCTACCAAAATCGTTTGGCACATGTCATTTATTTTTAATTTTGAACTTTCAGTGTAAGTTCTGTTGGATTTGTTGGATTACCAGAACCAAACTTTATCTTTAACTCTGTGTAAACTTTCATGAGTCAATGCCCTTCTGGTTCTCAACTTTTTTACTATCATTAGTAGATGTGAAGTTATTATGGCAACGGACCAGTTTTTCATTTGGTTACAACAGGTTAAAGGTATAGACCAGTTTTGGAATGCCCCCCTCTCAAAAAATGAAATGGAAGCTCTTATTACCAATTATGCAAAAGAATATGTTTTGACTAATACGTGATGATACAAATTTTGCCGGGAAACTGCCTACAAATTAATTTATTTTGTAAATTATCATATCCATCCGGCCTGGATAGATATCGCGAAAGCACTTCAACATCAAACATTTGGGCATATATTTCTGCTTTTTTTTCGAATTTAGGTTGAAGTATTGCCATCTGAACCTCTGAACGCAATATTTGAACAATATTGAATGGATATTTTTGCCCCCAAAATGTAACCACTACCGGTCTATATCTTTAAGTATCAAAAGGGAGTCAACTGTATGTCAAACTATATGAGCTAACACCCTTCTGGCTCTCAGCAGGCAGTATATCATAGGTTAGATGTGAAGCTGTTTTTACATTGGATAAGATAGCGCATGTACTGTTTGTTAGCAACAGGTTAGCGGTGTCACTGCCTCTCACCTATTGTATAGGCTATAGCCAGTTAGCCACTCTAATTGGCAACTTTAAGTGTTGAATGACAGACGAGTCGGATGAGGAGGGATTTGCAGGGGTTCAAACGAGGGTTGATTAGCAGGGCTAATGCATTATGGGATTGGCTGAATATTTAAGAGTCATTATGCACCAGCTTCAATAATCCCCCTCAGAGAGTTACTTTTGCAATCTAGCAGTAAAGGCCTTCGTTTATGCATGTAAGAAAAGAGCAATGTACATTCGTACATGTATATAGAGATTTGTGGTAATCACTTTGAAATGTGAAGAACAAAATATTGGTTTAGCAACTTAGCTAAGTTTCAAGCTCTTTATTCTTTAACAAATTGTTGTAATTCTTCTACAAATTGATATAAATGAAATGAATTCAGTTATGAAATTTTAAATGAGAAATGATATCTTGGTGACTTGATTTTTGTTCGTTCATTTAGTTACAAAATTGTAGTTTTTTAATTTGTATAGAATAAGGAATATGGCACTCTGTGCTCCATACATGTATACATGTAGGCCCTACCTGTGGATTAAATTTGCCCACTTAAACCTTAGCTTGTAGGCTTTTGTGTATCCTGGACTATACCTGTAATGATCAGATTACATATATTTATCAGCCCAGCATTTTTTTGGTAGCTTGGTCAGATTTCTTCTACAGTGTATGTTCTCTTCTTTATAAACATCATTCTGTAACTGTTTAAAACAAATTGTGGAGCCTTTTATAAACCAGCTCTTGTTAAAAGGGCTAATATCCACCCTATATGTTGGTGATCAAAACAAAAAAGGTGTTCATATTTTTGTTATGTTCTCGATACCTTTGTAAACAGTAGAAGCACAAAGTCAACATCAATATTCATATATTTTTCGAAATGTGTAGGGGAAATAGTCAAGCCTCTTGTATACTTGACATACATTTCAAGTGACCTGTTTGCTGAAACCCAATATTTCTGTATCGTCTTCTTCAGATAATGCAAATTTAACTTGCCATAATTATGTTTCTCGGTCAGTCGTTGGTCACTGCTGCATAGAGGAGATTAAACATGCAGTTGCCAATTTGATATTGACATTAACTTTTCAAATTTTCATTTATTTTTTTATATCTTATTTTTTTTTTTTTTTTTATTATTATTTTTTTTTTCTTCTTCCCATCTATCATTTATATTTGTATTTACTTTGTTGGTGTTGGATTGTTTCACTCAACGCAACAGCTAATTTCAAGACTATGACATATTGGTTTTAAAACATGCAAGACAATTACTCTTTGAACTACTGAGCTTGATCCTGCGATATTTCCCTTTACACGTAATTGCAATATTTATGTACAGATTAATTTGCATTGCACTATTCATAAAGCACAAATAGATAGCTTTGCCAATATTGAATGTGGATAAGATATAGTTTGAAATTTGTGTGATTTCTCTAAAGTTTGATAAATTAACTTAAATTGAGATAATACAATGTTAAAATCTTCCAGGATTTCTGTACAATACATCTCAAAATCCATCTATCGTGCTGAACTCTTGCTTATCAAGAAACACGAAAGCTCAACCTTCTTGGGCCTTGTTTTAAAAAAAATATATAATAGGACTGTGGTCTTCACATTATAATGGAAACATTTTAGCAAAGGCCTAGCTCTCTTCCGTTCTGCTGACATCACGAATGTCATGTAATAGATTTCTGACCCCCTGCTGTCGTTGTTGATAGCAGGATGCTGTGTGTGCACGGTATGTGATGTGGATCTTAGTAATGATTTTAATCGGACTACATAAATAGCAGCTTTGATTGATGCATATCTGCTCTGTGGATTCTACTGTGATGTCGTTGAACATTTGTTTTGTTTCCTTTCTTTTTCCTATTTACCATCTTTCTTCTTTTCTCTTCTTGTTCTATTTTTGTCTTCTAACATTATTTTATCTACCACTAACTAACTTATTTCTGAAACTCTTCTGCATATATCCTCTTTGTTTATTATCCTCTCTTTATTTTTTTCAATCTTATTTGGCTTATCAATCCTTTTTTATTTTCATCATTCTTTTTGTCATCTTTCTACATTTTAATTCGGCATTGCAGTTCCTTCTATATAATACTTCTGCTTAGACTTGAAAGGTTTAATTGACCCTTTGAGTTGCAGCTTCAGGTTAGGATTACAATTTTGTTTGTTGTATTTGGTCAATGGTTGAAGTTATAGGAAAAACAACTTATGTCTGAAAAATGGACTGTGCGGCAATTGTTGACAGAGCATATGTCGTACAATCCTCATTACGTTGACCTCAGCTAGTCTCTCTGTGGCAACACAATGTTATTGCAAACATGCCTGACTCCAAATGAATTCTAGATAAACTCCCTAAATGTATAATGGCACTTAGTGCATAATGCATTGCGCTGGACTAGCTCGTACATGTATGAAGGCCTTAGTCATACACGGTTGTGAAGTTGTGAATTGGCAATGCTTGTACAATTTTTCTCATGAAAATATCATCTGTTTGAAGCCAGAAGGGTGTTCACTCTGTGTAAAATCATATGACTCAAAACAGATGATGTCGTAGTGTACATGGCTGCCTCTTAAAATCAATATTGACGATTTTTTTGTTGTTATTATTTTACAAGAGAGAAGATTAAGAGGAATACCTGAAGATATTATTTAAAGTCATTGCTCCGTGAAGTTTACTTGATTTTCCTCTAAGGGACAATAATGGCATATGTGACAGGAAATTAAACCATGTTTCTGAAGGAAATGGTGGGGTATAAATAATCCTGTTTAGCCGCCGGTGAACAATGGGTCGAACCTGCAGCACGGTGACTCTTGTCCTAAATTGTTGCCAATTTAGCGCCCGACATGATACCAGGGATTTTTAACAGGAAGGCCTATGGATTTCCCAGTACCGGCCAAAAATAGGCGAATAATGCAGGATGCTTTCATCCAAACATGAGTTTAACAGATGTTCTTATTACCAGGTTGGGTAGTCGTCCGTTTGTATAAATCTGGCATATGAACTAATTTGAACCCTTGGGCAAAGTATGACATTATTTCAGCGTGCATTTGTATCATGATGTTGTGGAAAATAAGAGTGCTCACCGCTGAAGGAATTGATTGTGTAGGATTTCTATGTACCGGTATGTGTAGGCGAGTCAGGAGACCCTATACCTGAGGGGGCCTCATTACCCGAGAATTGTCAACAAAAATCATTTTCTGATTTCAAGCCTATTTTTTTCAATGATGTGCCATATGTGTGCTGTGTAGCTTGCTGAACAACACAAATCAAACTAGGATTTAAACTCTAATACATGTTTTGTATTTTTCTAAAATTATGGGGGTAGAATAGTGTATAGTATATGTTCCTTGTCTTTCCCAACTTATTTACATTTCTGTTTTTAAGTTGCCATTAGGGACAAATAGGATAATTGTTTTATCTGTCTGACAAAGGCATGCAAAACAAAATGGCTGAATATAGTCGTCTTTTCATCATTACAAATTTGCTCTTGATTTTGTCTTGCTTTCCATAGATCTTTGTACATCTTCAATGTTGCTCAAAATTGATGGAAAATACCTTGAAGACCCTAATGCAGGCTGCATTTTTGTTGCAGTTTACATGTAATATATCACTTAAAATAGCATTGCATTAATATATCACTGTTATAAATAGCATTACAGTAATATATCACTGTTAATACCTGTAGCTTTACATGAACAAGTTCTTAATAGCACTGGTCATTATGCAAGTGATTATATGGCATCATTAAGTGTTGTTAAAGTGATTGTAAGTGGCAATAACTTCATACATGTAATATATTTGTATGAAACTGATACCAATTATGAGGACAGATCACGTTCTCAACATTTAATCAAGCAAAAAATATTTCGCAAAAAATATTTCGCAATAATGATAGCAGCCATGTACAGGTACATATAGCTAGGAGGGGCTAGGGGCATATGAACCTCCACAAATTTCTGACCCCCCCCCCCCCCCCAAAAAAAAAAAAAAGTAAAAGTGTAAAGATGTAGAATATTTTGATTTAACGCTTGATATTACAGGCTCTGCATATATTACAGGCTCTGCCATGCACAAGAACCCCAAGTTTCAGTACGCCTGCTTCGCATACTATTTTTTAACTTGATCATTACGCTCCCACACGGAATGATAAATTAGCAAATATAGTGTAAGACTCCAAATCTTTCAGAAGTTGCACTTGTTATTTTCTCATTTTCATAAATCAAGGTGTGTCTGTTAAAACGTTGATTATTCAAAGCATTGTTTACTATAGTCTTGTGTTTTTATAGTTACATTTGTGTCATCCAATTTGTTATTGATGTTGATAAATATTCAGATTTCATTTAGAATTATATTTATATAGCCTATAATGTTCTTCTCTATATTTAGGATGTTATATTGTAATTTTGTTTCTCCTCTCCTCCTCAGCCCATCCCTCATAATTTGATATCTTTCCTCTCAGTACATTGCTTTTTTACTTATCAATTTTCTGTTCATTTTTATTTGACCTTTTCAGGCCATGTCCTAATTGTTGCAAGGACTGTATGAGCACTAGCTGACCAGCTACCAATATGGACAACGAGCTGCCCCGTCAGGAACTGGTCAAGTGCGTCGTGGTGGGCGACAGCGCAGTGGGCAAGACCAGGCTGATCGTTGCCAGGGCAACCAACCAGGCAATGACCAGATCCCAGCTCTTCCAGACTCACATTCCCTCTGTCTGGGCCATCGACCAGTATCGCATGTGTCAAGAGGTGAGATCTATGCACGTATTATACTTTTAGAACACCTGTTATGAATCCTTAAAGGGGGTATCTCACTGAGCGACGAATACTTGCGAACGTAGCGAATTTGGACTTTCGCCATGGTTCGTGAAATGTTGCAAGAAACTTAGCAAACAGTTTTGCTTGTCGCGATGCGAAATTATTTTTCTGCAAACAGTTGCAAGCGTTTGCAAAACAGTTGTGAGCCTTTACAAACGGTTGTAAGACAGTGTCTCTGAAGTTGACGAACCAATAGTTACGTTTGTAAGCTATAGCCGTTCAGTGAGATACCCCCTTAAGGGGCAGGATTATCCCCCCCCCCTCAAAAATTACCCCCTCCACGCTCTGTCTAAGAGCAATTGAAAGGCACATCAATGTTGTTCTGAGTTCTATGTTTCCTTTTCCTTCGTCATAATTTCTTGGGTTAGCCACAACTTTTGTGGATATTTTGATAGTCTGATCAGCATTTTGGTCTCGTGTGTGGTAGCCTATTGTAACTTGCTCAGTCCCGGGTGAATCAGACTGCAGTTTCTGAACACGCTCGGTACCGTAAAGCTTGACTCATTCCTTGCAACCTCAATATTGGAGCCATATGAGAATGACCTGTCATTGGTATCTCAAATTATATCCATTTATTTCTTCAGCATATATCTTTAATTGAACTGAAATTTAATTTGTGAATTGTATATTTTAAATTCTGTGTTGCAAAATATCAGAGTAAAATTTAATTTTGAAATACCCAAAATCAAAAATTCAAACCTCATGCAGGCCTAGACTTGACACAGTACACTGCCAAAGTTCCTGGTCACTCTATGAAGTTCTTTGCAATTTATCTAAACTGAAAGTTATCAAAGGTGTTTTATTACAAACAGTCGGTGTGTACTTAATTAGTTCACAGTCTCAAGTACTATAATCTATTTTCGGCATTGTTAATGACCCAATTGTTGTTTAGTTTCAGTTAGCTTTTCACCAGGTTATAGAATCAGTGCCTACAGTATTAATCGTACCAAAGTTAAGTACAGTCTGTTTTGTAGACATCCTGATTGCGTTCATAATGTAAACATGAAAACAGTATATGCCATTGAGCATCAACTTAATTAACTTACTGAACTCAATTTAGAAATGGACAATTTTTTTTTGGTGAACCATGGGAGAGGATCGACTCTTGTAAAATTTAGAATTAGTTGTATGATTTCTAAAAGCTATTTTACCTGTAATGGGTCTGAAGGGTGTTTCATAAAGCTGTGCATAAAGTTACGAATGCCTTTACAAATGATTTGAATAGGAAGAGCCAAATGGGATGCCCAAAGCTTTTCTGAACATTTTAACAAAGTGTGACTGTATTTTCCATAATCTCAATTAAATTGTAGCCCAAAATACACTTTGCATTAAAGTCATGCGTAACTTTACGCACAGCTTTATGAAACACCCCCACAGACAAACAACTTCAATTTGCCTGTACACACTGCTCAAGAAAATGTCTGAACCATAATCATTGAAACTGTCTCAAGTAACAACCTTCAACTCCTAAGGATTTAACCCATCCCTTGTTCAAGTGCTCATTAATTTTTGTTTTCAATGTTCATTAGTACCTTTAACATTTCCTTATGAATAGAAGGAAACATTTCTCTGAACGATTGATTAATTGTGTTTACTTCTTTGTGTTCTCCATCCAGTGGGTTTTGTGATGACATCTTCATTACCTAGCTATGCCCTTCTTGTAGATCCCATTCCCATCGAATGGCCAACCCAGAAATATAGTTCCACTAGGATATTTTGATTATCTTTACACTATGCATATTTCTGTGTGTGGTTTTCTTCCTTTTGGATTGAAAGTTTTGTGCCAAAAATGGGAGGTATGTTAACCGTTACAGACTGGAAACTGTACCAGGGCAGGGGTAGGGTCTCAAATTTAAATTCCAATCATAAGTATCTTGATAATCAAACAAGTGATTGGATTGTAAAATTAATTGGATTCCTGACTGAAATAAAACTTTATAATAATGATTGCAGCATGAGCTAAATCAATAGTTTTGTTTGGGATCTGAGGCAAAGTTACCCAATACCTTTAATGACATATCGCTTTAGAATGTACTTGGAAGGCTATTTTGTAATTAGACATTTGGCTCTCCATGGTGCAATATCGAGCTGCATGCAACAATAGTCCCTCTAATACACACTGAATGTGATACACACTGGGCATACATGTATTTCATATATGTTTGTCTCATCAATTGTTGAAGCGGTTTACTACCTTTGTGTCAGAACGAGGCTGAAGTGTTTAAAATCATCATTCAAATTACATTGGATTCATTCATGCCTTTGTAGAATTTCCTGAAAGTGACCCTCTGAAGGACATTTTCAATTAATATATTAGAGCATTCCACTAAAAAAAAAAATTCTTATTTTGGTAGTGTATGTTGAGTTCAGAGGCTGATGTGCTGATGGGCTGATGGGGTCACAGGTGTCCACAATTTTATTTTGAATTTGTCAGTGACTTGGTGGAATACCCTCTCCCCTACCCCTGCCCCGCCCCCTAATTTTAAAGGTTAATTTACCTTTCTTCTTAAATTGCTGCATGTAATATAAATCATTTGGGGGATTGGAACCCTGGAGCCCCCTCCCCCCTTTTTATAAAAAATACAAAACCCTTGATCCACCCCCATGGGGTTCTAAAAAGGCCCTTCATTGCCGAGAGAGAGAGCTCGTCTCTGTCTGGGTCTGGCTGGCCAGCCCTTGACTAAAAACGTTCTAATTACTCTTTGTTGACAGGTGCTTGAGAATTCCTGGGAGACGATTGATGGGGTCAGTGTATCTCTACGTCTCTGGGATACCTTTGGTGACCATGAGAAGGACAGACAGTTTGCATACGGCAGGTAGGTAGTCAGCAGGCTTTTTATTCTTCGGTTTTGGTTCTATCCTCAACTCAATTATTTCATGTTTATTTCTCCATTATGATAAACTTTAAATCATTTCCAAAACATAAAGAAGTTCAAACTTGTTGGCCTATTAATCCCATTAATGTTAATGTTTCCCTTCATAAGTTTACTGTGCTTAAAAAAGTGTTGTTCTATAACTCTAATTAATGTTTATGTTTACGTAAAATATTAATTAGAATTTTTAAACTGTGCTTAAACATATAGACCGGTAGTGGTAAAATTGCTGTTCAAGGGTTTTGGGTGCAAAATATCCATTCAATATTGATTAAATAATTGCCTTCAACCTAAATTCGCAAAAAACAGAAATATATGCCCAAATGTTCAATGTGAAGTGCATTTGCAATATCTATCCAGGCTGGATCGATATGATGATGTACCAAATATATCAATTAGTAGGAGGTTTCCTGGCAAAATTTGTATCATCACGTATTAGTCAAAACATATTCTTTTTCTCATGATTGGTAATAAGCTTCCATTTCATTTTATGAGAGGGGGGCATTTCCAAAACTGGTCTGTATTACCTTTAAAATACTTAAACCTATACAGGTTTAAAGCAGTTTAACTTATATAGTTTTAACTATTTTAAGCACAGTTTTATAACTCGAATTAATGTTTGTGTTTACCTTTAAGTATACTAGCTAGCTGTGCTTAAACTAGTTAAACCTGTCCAAGTTCAAACTGTTGGTTCTATAAATGCAATTAATGTTATGTTTACCTTTAAGTATACTAGCTTTGCTTAAAACAGTTAAACCTACACAAGTTAAAAGCCTTGTTCTATAACTCAATTAATGTTTATGTTTACCTTTAAGTATACTAGCTGTGCTTAAAATAGTTCAACCTGTCCAAATTAAAACTGTTGGTTCTATAACTGCAATTAATGTTTAAGTTTACCTTTAAGTATACTCAAAATAGTTAAATCTACACAAGTTAAAAGCATTGTTCTCTAACTCCAATTAATGTTTAAGTTTACCTTTAAGTATACTAGCTGTGCTTAAAATAGTTAAACCTGTCCAAGTTCAAACTGTTGGCCTATAACTCCAATTAATGTTTAAGTTTACCTTTAAGTATGCTATAGCTGTGCTTAAAATAGTTAAACCTGTCCAAGTTCAAACTGTTGGCCTATAACTCCAGGGGTTATGACGTGATGTGATGTGATTAACAGCTCCACCGTCAGACCCGCCGCTGATATCAAGTAATTGGCTGGCCTAATGAAGACTTTGCATGCAGCGCCAATCTAAACAAGCCACAGTGATTTGTAGGTGTGGGACTAACAACCACATTCAGAGTATAACATGGCCATGTTGTTAGTTCTGTGGAGCCGTGTTCATTATTCATGTACAAAGTTCAGAGAAAGCCTTGCCATCCATAAAATATGTCTATTGCAATTTCCAATTTGTTATACAAATTGTCCTGTTGTGATAGATTAATGAGGTATTCAAGGTACATATTTTATTTATCTATAGTCTTTTCATCCTTATCTCTCTAATCTAAATTGTGCTGTAAATGTATTTTGTTTGAGTGAATCAATTAAGATGTTTGAGCAATATTACTCATCTACAGTTTTCTGAGAAACCCTTAATTGTTGTCCATAAAATTGTCATCCATAAAATTAGTCTATTCTAAAATAGTACCGCAGATACTGTTTTTATTAAATTAATTGAAGTATTTGAAGTATTTTCATTCATGAATCATTTCAAGTGTTTGTTAAACAAACTGGTTTTGTAACGCTATTGCATTAATATAATTATTTCAGGTTCGTTTCTTGGTAATTCTTGTAAGAAGCTTCAAATAACACTGGATTACCTTTCCAGCTACTCTATCTGGCAAACAAGAGACGGTTTTTTAATAATTCTATTAAGTAGTTTCTGTCTGTAGAACTGATCTGATTTATCTCCCCAGTCATAAATATGGTTATTCCTGTAAGGAAACTATTCCAGTAATGCTGTCAGGGTAGCTTTAATAGGCACATTTCATTGAAAGGTCTGTAACTATGTAATTTATATACTTAGATATATTGCATTGATCTTTACGTGCAATATATCTTTCTGACATAATAGTATCTCTGTAGTCAGCTTCAGCAAAACATTAAAGTCACACTTACTAAATTACCACATAGTGACACTTTTACAACCCTCTAGCTCATCTGAATTCAGGTTTATGGAAGAAGCATTTCTAATGAAACTGGCTTGAAGTAATTCAACCTTTATCAGGCAGTTCATAAAATGTAATAGGTAGTTTCTTATTATTTCATTTTTTTGCTGAAATTGGTTTATGTTTATGCCATGGAGATCGATAAATACAACATTGATCTGTCACATATCTGCTTTGGATGAGCTTGGTTTAATGTGGAAAATCTTTTTGAAAACATTCACATGCAAAATACAAGTCAGCATAGTCGATAAGAATCCCTGTACCTGCATGTAGACAAATTGGTCTCTGGCTTTCAAGTGGTTTTTGAAGTCCGAACCTGTTGAGGTGTGACTTAATGAGAAGTTAATGAGATCTTCACGCCCTTTCTGAGTGATCTGTCCAAGCTAGCCTAGTTTCCAGGCTTCAGTATAAATGCTATTTGCACTATAAAAGTGCAGAGAAGATGCAGATGGCTAAAAGTAATGAAATTCATAAGATTACATTTTCATTTTTAAGATGTGATGGTGTTTCTATGCAGGATACCAACAACATTATAAGGAAAGTTTGCCAAAGTCTGTTTTGAAAATTTTGAGACTTCCAGTGAATTCCACTTTTGACAAGAGTGCTTGAAATAAAATGTATGCCCATATAATTTTTGCATCGAGATTTGGGCTCTGATATTGTGTACATTCAAACTGTATTGAGTGAACATCCCCACAAATGAACTTGAATGTGAGTCAATATTGTGAACCAATTGGAGCTGCTATTGAACCTGACAGGGTAATTGACGCTTCGGCATTTAATCATGGACCTTCATGTACGTGCAGCTATACAATGCAGCTATACAATATGCCACTTACAATAAAGATAAAGTTGAGTTTAGGGCCCTGTTTCATAAAACTTGTTATCAATAAACAATTAAGTTACATTAACTGTTGTAAGCTACTGAAATCGTGGCATTTGATTTAGCATTTGTTAATGATAAGAAGTTTGATAAAACTGGGCCCTGCATGCATGGTCATGCAATTACCTTGTGAAATAAACTGTCTGGAAGCCATTGGGAAAGCATGATTATGTAGCACACAAGAATTGTTGTCATGTTTTAGAATTATCAAAATAGTACGAAATTGACCCAGTCTCTTTGAAAATTGCACTGTACATGGACATGTGTATATTGGATTACAAAACTATGAGGCATGAAAGTTTGGTCCAATGTTTCAGGTTTTTCTAGTCATGATTTGAATATTAGGGCATCCAGAGAGCAGTGTCTATTTCAGGGTACACTTCTACTATGATATTCTTCCAAACTGATGTAGAAGAAAGACAATTAAAGCTCAACAATTTTACCTTTTCCCGGAACTCAACCATTCTCTTTAAATCGTGTCAAATGTGGAGAGTGGAATTATATATGACACTTTAGCTAGTAGGATGAGATTAGGAATATGCAGGCTGCATAATCGTTTATTGCGTTGGAACTACAAATACCTTGAAAGAGTCTCATGTTGTATTGTGACGCATTCAGGCGTGGAATCGCTGCAAATTAGGTATTAATGCAAGTCGTGGAGTGAATGATTGTATATTGTGATTATCATACTTGCAAGCACCTTTGCCAGGCTATAGGGCCATCCACGCAGAGTGCATGCATATTAGAGGGGGGATCGAACGGCAGAGACGGGGTGACGTGCATGCACGCTTGCCTTTATGAAGGGTCTTGCCTAGCATTCTTCTAATATTAAATGAAACCTTTCTGAATTATGAATTAGGTTGTTACCCCCTGAGAGAAAGAGTGGCCCTTTGAAGGGTCATCAAAAGGTTTCTCTTTGCTATTTTAGGGCTGCCTCTTTCGTACTTCTCTTCTGCTTTCCATCACAAGACCAATGTCTTCCAAAAGGAAATGCAATAAAAATGGTATTCTAAATGTACAACATAATTTTGTCAAATTGTTTTGATATATTTTCTATTTAGAGTCGATGATTAGTTAAGATTTTTCCTAATAGCCTTTGAAATGCATTCATAGGCTTTATGAAAATGTAATCTAAATGAAAAAATTTAGCCACTAAAATATCAGCTTTGAGACATTTAGATCAAAGTATATCAATTGACAGAAAAAGAAATGAAGCATATATTTAGTTTATTTTAATAATCTAATGTCTTTTTAGAGAGTAGAAACTTTAATGGGAATAAAAACAAACAAAAAATCTTTGAATTAGCAACACATGGACAAATACACAATCTTTATTTGCACTTTATTGACATTTTAATCTTTATCATTCCTTTTTGAAGATATGAAATAAATGCAAGATATTTGTTAAAAGTATATGTATAAGGCGGTGTCACACAGAGGCCAAAAATCTGGATTTTAGTTATTCAGATTTTAGTTATCCTCTTAATTGCTTTCTTTCATCAATATTATCCCTTCAAAAATCCTCTAACGAAGCAAGAAAATTCTCCCTTGAAAGGAATTTTCAAGGGATTTTTTAAGGGATTTTTTTGTGTGATACCACCTATGGAGACATATTTGCCTGGTGGAGATAAATATAAGTGTTGCCAATTTGTAAAAGGGATGATGATCCATTTAGATACTTCAAAAAATCTTTGTCCCTGAACAGCATATTGTGTAAAAAGCGGATGTGGCACTGCAAGAGGTAGTCACGGTGTGAATTAGGTTTGAAAGATGAAGAAAAGAAACACACTCTCTCTCTCTCTCAACCGATTTCCATAAATGGACATTATCTTTATCATTCCTTTTTGAAAATATAAAATAAATCCAAGATATTGTGTAAAAAGAGGATGTGGCACTGCAAAAGGTAGTCATGGTGTGAAGGTTTAAAAGATGAAGAAAAATCTACACTCTTTCTCTCAACCGATTTCCATAAATGATGCATGACGACCTCATCACGTCATCATCTCTCCCATCTCCCTTTTCCTTCCAGGGCGGACGTGGTGCTGCTCTGCTTCTCCATCGCGGACGCCATCTCGCTCAAGAACGTCAAGAAGAAATGGCTGCCGGAGATCCGTCACTTCTGCCCCCGGGCGCCCATCATCATGTGCGGATGCAAGAACGATCTGCGTTACGCCGACCTAGAGGCCCTTAAGAAAGAGAGGGGGCCAGTGAGGTAAGTCGACTCACCCTCGCCCTGCATGTAAGTTAGTTTGCACTGTAAGGGATGCAGAAGCCAGGAGCAGGACGGTATTAAGATACCGTTGCCATGGTAACCGCATCCGTGTTTTAATAATAACAAAGCAGTGACCTGTTGCTAGCTATACAGCAGCCATTGACCTGCAGGTACTTTTAATGCTTCATACACAATCATAATTACAAATCAGTTTATATATATATATATATATATGGTAAGTGAGGGAAAAGAAGAAAAAAAAATAGCTGTGAGCGATAAAATTCTCTGGGCTTTATTTACTCGTCAAAGGTCACAAATTAGGGTTAAGGATTATACTAGGGCATTGATCAATGGATGACCCCTGGCTGTACAATTCCTCATTAGTAAATCATATTATATTCATGCATGTGACACTTTCGACCAGGGCCCCGTTTCATATTGTAATCAATAAGTTTAAAGAAGTAAAGCTACTGAAATTGTTGTATTTGAATTGCTAGGAGCAAATATGCATTTGACTCTCTTTATTTATTTGTTAACAAAACATGTTTGATAAAACGTAGCCCTGGATGTTTTTACCTGAGGAAAAAATTGGTAACCTTCATTTTTTGTGGCTATGACAAATTGTCAATTGTGTTTGGAATATCACTGTAACCAAATAAAGACATATGTTGGGTTACATACCAGTATTTCTTTCTGCCAAGGCCATAACATTATATTGTCAATGTCATTTTTCCCGTAAGGTTGTTCATAAAATTCAATAAGATACAAAGAATACAAATTATTGATACATGATAAAAGATCTGTCTGATATATGTTCAGGGACATATTTCTCGTCTCTGCTGATGGAATGCAATCAGTGCGATCTCAAAGGCATTTTTTAACAAAGTTTCCAGTTTTACAAATCTGAGATGCATTGCCCTACGTGTTATCAGTGTCTGTGATATGGTGTAATATTGAAGCCCTAACAAAAAGGTGCGTTTCAAAATGATTATGAAGTGCCTCAAAAAAGTAAAAATCTTTGAGTGACCGGTTTTACCATACCCATTTTGCACAGTAGAATGTAGTGTTATAAAAACCGTTGGGGAATTTTTTTTTTGAAATTTCAAATTCCAATCATAAATATCTTGATAATCCAGCAGGCTTGTAAAAGTAAAGGGATTCCCGCATGACTGACCTAAAGGTATATAATTATGATTGCTGCATGAGCTAAATCCAGAATATTGTTTAGAATCTGAGACGAAGATACCCAATCCCTTTAACTTTCAAATTTGCATATTTAAAGTAGTTTAAGATAAGCTTATGCCAAATTTTGAAACCATTTCTCTTTTACTCTAATGAGATGTTAGCAACCATTTGCCTTCATCATATGGAAATGTTGTGAGAAAGATAGATGATGAGGACTTATACAAATTATGTTTTTTAGAAGGTAGAAAACGGAAAGTATGTCATGATTTGAAGTATGAAGACTAGTTTAACCCTTGTTTGATTTCTAAGCTGTTATTGTGTATAAAGTAGTGTGAACCAATATTTGGACTGTGCGAATATGTTTCATGACCTCAAATTATGTTCTGATATTTTTTGGATCATTTGCAGCCACCAATGTTCCCGCCATCGAGCCTTTGATCCCGAGGGGATTCTACCACCGAAGGAAGGCCGCAACATCGCCAAAGAGTCCAACCTCGTCTACTATGAGACCAGTTCCTACACTCTCTACGGAGTCCAGGAGGTTTTCGACAACGTGGTGAGGGCGGCGCTCATCTACAGACGGCAGCATAGGTTCTGGCAATCCAATCTGAAGAAGGTATGCTTATAATAATAATAATAATAATAGACAACATTTATTACGTGCTTAATACGAGTGTTTATAAGCGCACCATTGTGTAACTAAAAATGACCAACCAAAACTTATAATAAACACACAAATTATAAATCTGTTCTTTATTCAATAAATCATGCATATATAATAATAAAAATAAAAATGAGATCAAACATAAGGTCAAACATACGATCAAACAAACAAACAATGAATAAGATGGTGTGCACCTCCTTTGACCGACTCACAACTGCAGAATATCATTCATGAATTAAAAAGGTGCAGAGAGGAAAGGTTGTGTCACATGTGCTCTAGCGACAATTGCTGCATGTTCCACTGGCTATTTCAACCTTGTATTCACATCCCAGAGTCTACCTATGCTTCAGATATTAAAGGCCCACTGTCCTACTTGTAGCTACTTGCTCCCTCTATATAGAAAACAATGCCTAATCAGTGACCATCGGCCCCCCATGAGTTGATGAGATAGCCACCTGTCAGTGACCTTCCTGGGTGGTCTAATCCCTCCTAGCCAAACTAGTACAGACGGCCTTTAAGATTAGACATCAATGATATCTGACGAATGAATGTGGTAGAAATTGAGTAATAGCCGAAGAAGCAAAGAAAGACGATGAAATCGAGCTAGTAAATCCTAACCAGAAGTCGAACAAAAGTATATCGTCCAAAATGCTCATCTTGATTTAGATGGTTCAGACAGCCCGAGGTTTGCATAAACAGACAATGCTGAATTACTTTTAATCCAAGTTTAACTCTGAATGCAGTGCCAATACCATAAGTCAAAGATATGTAAAGATATTTTGAAATATCGAGAAAGAAAGAGAGCGAGAGAAGTGTTTCAGAAGTAGTAGTAGTAGCTGTCTGTCTTGAAGCGACAATGACTGCCTTCGTTTTCATGAAGGCTGCTTGCAAAGGTGGGTAAGTTCCGGGAGCTCTTGCAAGTTACCAACGGCACTCTCTCGAGGAACTGGTGGCAGTTTCACACCGGCGAGGACAAGCCAGGACGGGTGTAAACCACTAGACCCTGCAGTGACTGGTCGAAGGATGTCGGGAGTTCCGTATCGTCAATTGCCCTCAATTCTGTCACGGTGGCATGGTTTTCTGTTAGGGTTTGCTCCCTTAGCCTTAATTAGATTCTAAAGAGAACCTGAACCACAAGGCAGTGGTTACAACTTTGTACGGCAATAACAATTAACATTTATTAAATGAAATCACTGCCTTGTTTCAGTACACACTTACTTTGACTTCTCCCCATAGGTCCAGAAGCCACTCCTGCAAGCACCCTACTTACCAGGCTGCCCTCGAGGGCCTTGTATCCATATCCCAGAGTCCACCTATGCTACAGATATCAGCATCTTACTCAAGGAACCCGCGTGTGCTGATGTGATCTTCACAGCTCATGGGGAGTCCATCTGTGCTCACAAGGTATTGTTTTTTGTCCGTCCGTCTGTCTTCCAGCCAGAAGTGGCTGGTGGTGACTTGCCCCTAAACTATTTAAAGTGACTCGGTAACATTGCCTCAGATTCTGAAACAAAATCCTGGATTTAGCTCATGATGCATTTATAATAGTAAATCTTAGGTCAGTCAGAAATCCTATGACTTTTACAAGCTGATCGCCTGTCTGATTATAAAGATATTTATGATTGGAAATCAAAATTTCATTTTTAGTTTTCCTAACTGTTTTTATAACACTACAGTCTAGTTGGGAAAATGACTATGGTAACACCGGTCACTCAGAGATTTTTACTTTTTTGAGGCACTTCATGATCATTTTGAAGCACAATTTTTGTTTAGGGCTTCAATATTACACCATACCACAGACACTAATAACACGTAGGGCCATGCATCTCAGATTTAAAATTGTTAAACAATGCCTTTAAAAAGAACCTGCAAAAGAAGAATGCAAGTCCTTTGACTATCTCATGAATGTTTTGCACTGCATAGAATCACCATATCCACAAGTTTGACCCAAATGTAATACTTGGATATTAAATCCCTATCTCTTTCTATCTATCCAATTTTACTCATTTGCTTTCTCTCAATTCTTTTCCTGTCTTTCCCCTTGTTTTCCCTCCTCCTCTTGCTCTTCCTCTCTTTCCATATTTTCCTTTTATCTGTGTTGACCCTCTCCTCTTCTGTTTTATATCTTACACAAGGAAACAAAAAAGGCAAGAAATAGAGTGACCAACCTGTTGGAGACTTCAAGGTACTCTGTTGGTTTTCACAAATGAATTCATTATGTAGAGTTGACAGGATGTGTTATGGGATGTATTGCAGATTTTTATTTCATATACATGTAATTACTATTTATTCACTTCTTTATAGGTTTGCCTACTGGCTGCTTCACCAATATTCAGTGAATTGTTCCTTGATGATGAAAAAGATATAGAACTGTCCAAACAGTCTTCATCGTCTGGAAGCAATTCAAGCAATGAGAACCAGTCACAAGCCAAAGACATCCTCCAACAACACCACCACCACACCGCCCATCAGAGTCCTAGGTCAGAGTCCCCTATGTGCTGTCACAGCCCCACACCAGACCGGTCCCAGTCACCAGACTGCAACCATGAGAACATTTGCCCCTCTCCTCCTTTGGGGCTGCACCCCAACTGTAACACCCTCCTGGCAGAGGACCAGTGTTTAAGCATCTCGCCCAACGGGAACACGTGCCTGTTCTCCGGCTCGGCTCAGCACAAAAACTGCAGCAAGGCCGCGCCCACCACGATGGGCTCGTCGTCACCGTTGCACCACCACCACCAACAGACCTCAACACCCACCAGGTTACGCTCATCCTCCCCCTCCATCAGGTCATCACCGCTGCAGCAGATCAACACGCCCACAGTGCCTGCCAACCTCCAATGCCTTCCGACAAAGACTCTGAAGCATCAGGCCTTTAACTCCATCCACTTACAGCAGGTGACCGACAGCCTGGGCGGTCGGACCACCCAGAGGCACATTGTTGTCCTGAACCCCAAGATCACGGCCGAAGCGTTCAGGGCAGTTCTGGAATTCCTCTACACAGGTTCCTTGGACATCAAGGTGTACAGTAGCCTTAGCGATATCATCACCGCGGCATCTTTGTTGGACCTGTCGGACCTGGTGGCCTTTGTGGCCAATGTAAAGAACCAGGATGAGTTTCTCAATGCGGACCTGGTGGACAACTTTCTGCACAGGAGAAAGGAGAGGTTTGCCAAACTCTTTGCCAACCAAGGCCTTCTGTCAGGTAAGCCAATGTTGTACTAGAGTAACCTACATCCTTGTTAAATTTCTCACTGGAAATATAACCTATTATCCCTGTGCCCCCAAAAATCAATTCCGATATCATTTGCTTTATTCAAAAAATGGAATGGTTGTCAAGCTTTGACATTTGTTTGACTAATTTTCTATTCAATATCTTCAGACTATATTAATAAATTATGAGAGGGATTTAGTTGGAACTCATAATAAAACGAGAGCTACATGTATTCCCCTGAATCTGTTTGATTGAAGACTGAACTATTATAAAGAAAAATCTAATGGTAGCAAGATTTTTGCTCAAAGTCCCTTATGTGCATATCTATGTTTTTATTTCAGGAAGCTAATGTATCTTAGTGTTCCATACAGCTACTTTAATTGGTGTTGTATTCCCATTCCATACAAGGTCTACAAGGTCGGTTAGTCCAAATAATTTCAAGATACTTTAGCTGTTCTAATCATGATCTTTTAACCCCATAGGGGTGTTGTGGTCGAGTGGATATGTCACTGGACTGTCGATCACAAGGTCCGCGGTTCAAGTCCCGCCGCGGCACTAATGTCCTTTTGCAAGACATTGATCTACATTTGCCACACTCAACCCAGGTGATGTAAATGGGTACCTGGCAGGAATTAATTCCTTGAAATGCTAGAGCACCGTAATGGCAGCCTTGCTAAAGCCAGGGTAATAATCCGGAACGCCTGGAGTGTCAAGTCTAACAGACATGAGCGCTACACAAGAACCCACTATTATTATTATTATCTACCTTTGCAGATTTGGTGATCAATGTTGAGGATGGTCAGGTGAAGAGTCACAAGTGTCTGGTGATGGTGAGGTGTGATCCAATGTTAGCCATGCTCAGCGGGAACTTCAAGGAGAGTTCATCAGAGGTACGACCACCTTCAACCTGGGGGTGTTTCACAAAACTTGCCATCAGTGACAAATGACAGTTGTTGTTATAAGCTACTAAAATCCTTGCTTCTGGTTGGTTATCAGCAGATTTGTCACTGATTTTTGTCATTTGTCATTGAAAAAAGGCTTTGTGAAATGGGCCCTAGCATCTCTCTTTTTCATCATAGTTTTATATGCGTTGATTCTAGGACAAGTACACATATCCACCTGGACAACGACCATTCTAGGATAATCACCCCTAGGACAATGTCTCCATAGGACATCTACCCAAATTAGAATTCATTCTTAGCATAATTGTTTCACGGACATCAGTCCCAAGACAAGTGTCCCTTACAAATGTTCTCGTATTAGTATTTGTAATTTAATTATAATATCTAGTTGTCTAGGGAAGGATTCATAGGGAAAGTTGTCCTCTGGACAATTATCCAGCACTTTGGTAATTGTCAAGGATGTTTATGGTGTAAATATTCTTAAAGCTTATCTGCCGTAGTTTACAGGAGGGATTAGACTGCCCTGCAAGGTCACTGGACAGGTGGTTATCTCATCAACTCAGCTCTCAGTTAACATAAGAAAAAGAGGATCATGGGGGACCAATGGTCACCGATTAGTTGTTGTTTGTTATATAGAGGGCGCAAGTAGCTACAAGTAGTGCAGTGGGCCTTTAACAGTAATTTTTCTAAAGGATAATAGTCCAGGGGTAATTCTGAGGGTTGGTGTGCAAATATGTATGTGTAACATATTACATTTTTGCATTCATAATGAGCTGGAACACCTTTAAAAAAATCTGTTTAGGCAATAATGGACCAATCCAGTGTATATAGACTTGGGTATTTTTCTATCAATCCAAAAATGCAATTTGGAAATTAAAGTGTACCAATTACTAATTGTTTTGCTCTCGATGTGAGGGGTTCCATGTCTACAAAGAAATATTGCAGTTGACATGTAGCCTCAGTAAATAGTGAAACGACTTGTTTAGTAAACTAGTTGCCGGACACTTACATGCTCATATAAAATAGCACAGAAGTGGGCATTGGATTCCCGTACGCACAATTTTATGTTATCCCTTATCTTATTCATAGTCCTAAATCTTTAATTTATAGAATGCCAGACACTTACATGCTCATATAAAATAGCACACAAGTGGGCGTTGGATTCCCGTACGCACAATTTTATGTTATCCCTTATCTTATTCATAGTCCTAAATCTTTAATTTATAGAATGCCAGGTCAACTTTTTTTTAGGTTGATTTTATACAGTCTAGCTATACAAAAATTATCTTTTTTAGTTGATTAGTACACTTGAACCGTCTTTTTTTTGCCCTGTCCCAGGTATCGATGAAGACCTTCAAGAAGGCGACCTTTGAGCTGTTCTTGGAGTATCTCTACACGGACCAGTGCCACATGGAGAGCAACTCCGACGCTTTGGCAGTCCTAGAGCTAGCCAACTTTCTATGCTTGCCCCACCTGGTTGCCCTGTGTGAGAAGAGTGTTGTCCATGAGCTCCAGTCCAGCATGGAGACACAAGATGTCCTTGACGAAGCCGTCGTCAGCGTCCTCCAGATAGCTAAGGTTGGTACACTTTAAAGGGATTGGGTAACTTTGTCTCAGATTCTGAAACAAAATCCTGGATTTAGCTCATGCTGCAATCATAATTATAAACCTTTATGTCAGTCAGGAACCCCATGACTTTTACAAGCCGATCGCCTGTCTGATTATCAAGATATTTATGATTAGAAATCAAAATCAAATTTTGCGTTTTTCTAACAGTTTTCATAACACTACAGACTATTGGGGAAAACAAGTAAAAATTGGTCACTCAAAGAATTTTACTTTTTTGAGGCACTTCATGATCATTTGAAGCTCAATTTTTTTAGGGCTTCAAAATTACACCATATCAAAGACACTGATATCACGTAGGGCCATATATCTCAGGTTTGATATTGTTAAACGATGCATTTAAAAGAAGAGTGTCCGACTCTTGTACAATAGAGTCTTTTATCCATTTATTTCAAGTAAAAGCAATCTGAAAGAATACTTCAGCATGACATGTTGTTTTCCCTTTACACTCAGTTTTGCATCAGTGAGGCAAAGAATAAAAAGTTTTTAGCTTCCAATGCAAGACTTGTTGTAAATGCTTCCATCTATTAATTGTAGAAGCATTCTTTTAGCCACATTGTGCCACTTGTACACCTTCTACGGGTATTGTGTAGGAACACTCCAGTAAAGTGCTACCTGTTAAAGTTGTAGATGTGGTCTCTCTGATTTAATGACACTGTGGTATCAAAGGCTAGTTTTGACCTAGAGTGCTGACCTCAAGCTAGAGTGCTAACCTCAAGATTTCCAGACTCAAAACACTTGTTATTAGGGGATATTCAGTCAGCCTCAGACCATGCTCTCTTGTTCTTCTTTTCTGTATGATCTGAATTCCACTGGAAAATATATTCTACAGATTAATTCATTCTTTTTTTGTTTGCTTCCTGTTTAGCTTCACAATGCCCACCAGCTCCATAGCTGGTGCATCCACTACATGACCATACGTTTCATCGACGTCCAGAAGGGCCGACCAAAGCTCTTCAAGGAACTTGCTCCGGAGTACCGCAAGCAGATAGAGCGCCAGCGCTGGCCACCCGCTTACTACTTGGACGAGGCGGCTTACTTTGAGAAGTGTTTGGCCGAGCTGAAGAAAGGCAACGACATCCGGACCAAGAAACACAAGTGGTGTCTACGGTGATTTCAACAAGCTCCTTGATGGCTCCTTCCTCTAACCAAAGACTCTTCTTGGTCTCTCCCTCCGTTTGTTGCGGTGCCCTTTAACATTGTTGCGGTGCCCTTACATTGTTTTGCCACTCTTTTGATTAGCAGGTAGCCCCCGTTGTTGTCATAGATGGATGTGGTGCAGACAGGGCTGAATGTAACCTGAATGGAACGAGACCGTTACCTGTAGCAAAGACATTGATCTGCCTTTGCCGCTCAACGCCCTGGTGCAGGAAATGGGTAGCTGATACCCTTGAAAGTCTCATCACGGCAACTCTGCTGTTAAATCAGGGCTAATAATGATTATACAGAACCTCGTATCTTTAGGACAAGTCCTGTTAACCTTTTAAGACTAATGCACAAGATAACCTTAGCTGGCATCTTAAGGAAATGCAGTTAAACCAAAACCAGTTTGGATTGCATCAGTTAAAAATTTAAAAAAACAGGTACGAAGTGTTACTTATACTGATTAAGTGCTGGTAGTGTAAAAAATGTGGAATTTACAAATATCATCTTCAATCTTCGTAATGCTAAAGGATGTAATTTTTGCCCAAACCAAAAGGATATTTGAATAAGAATTGAATGAAATTTTAAAATCTCGCCCCATTCAGGGAAAAAAATGATAAAAATTACCAAATGTATTATTCACCTAGGTTATGAAGGTTTCAGATTTCATTGAAGACCTTGTACATATATACATGTATGTAAAGGGCGTAATTTTGAGTGTGTCCATGCACTCATACTTCTGAAATGCAAGAATTTGTGTCTTCTTAAAATACAAGTTGAAGTTAAATACACTGTAAGTGATGGTGCTAGAGACTCGTAAGCTAGAGAAAGATCTCTATCGATATGTAAAAATGCTATTTGATTAACAAATATATATTATTTGCTGAAATGAATGTATAAAGTATTGAATTGTCTGTGAGTTCACTCACTGTGACACAAGAAAATGTATGTATATACAAAGTAATGTATAACTGTATCATCGGAAATGCTTGTATTGAATGTGCTTCTAAGCCAGCAAGGAATTGTGCATGTGCAGTAAATAATAATGCTTAATTTGGTGGCAAAAATCAATTCACTCTATCACTTCTCACGTGAAGAATGACACATTTAGTTTTTATTTGATTAATTTTGTTTAGAATTTGGATACATAAAGACAGGCATTATGTAGATCAATGTTATAGCTATATTGAAAGTAGAGTGGATGCGTGCAAGGACCGATGATCACATGTTGCCAAGGAGTCAAGTCAAGGTAACCTGCAGAAAAAATCAACAACAAAAACAGAAGAACATGGAGAATTGAAATCAAAAGTTGCATCAAGGGTTGTCGTTAAAGATGTTGTAATCTTTGTAGGCTTCAATGGTGATGATAGATTTGAGCAAGGTACATGTATGTGGTTACAAAACATATTCTTTCAACAGAATAGAATGTCCAAAGAATAACCGCACATCTTGCTCCCTCCCCCCCCCCCCCAAAAAAAAAAATAAATAAATAAATAAATAAATAAAGACATTGTCTACCTTTGGTTCTTGTTTAGTTCGCTTGCCTTACCAGTCCGGTGATTGATAACATCTGTTGGCGGGGGAATTCCCAAATAATGTCAAATTCCCCATGCGTACATGGTTGTGTGTTCATTAAAGCCTGTTTGTACTCTTTTGCCCAGGAGGGATTAGACCACCCAGCGTGGTAACTGACAGGTGGTTGTCTCATCAACTCAGCTCTCAATTCGCATAAGAAAAAGAGGATCATGGGGGACCAACAGGCACCGCTTAGGCATTGTTTTCTACATAGAGGGAGCAAGTAGCTACAAGTAGTGCTGTGGGGCTTTAAAGGGAAACAAACAAATGTGGTCCTTGTAGACAGGTTAATTGTCTTTCTATGCAGGTGGTTGCTGAAGGGGATGTCACTGTATATGGTTACAGTCCTCATTAAGCATGGCTACATGTATACTAGCAAGGTAGTCAGCTGTTTTGGGTGCTTTTCAGTCCCACCCTCAGTACTGGGGGGTGTTTCACAAAGATCCTAAGTTGGACTTAACAATTATGGAAAGCCATTAGCATCTTTGAAAATAGTTTGTAAAAGTTATTTTAAAAGACATAAAATGTTGATTCAAATCATTCATATTTTCTATTATCAAGGAAATTTCATGTTCTTGACATGGAATTTATCTAAAATACTTTAATTTTTGCTTTTGGAAATATTTGATTTTAAGGCTATAAAAGGCTCTCCACAATTTTTATGTCCAACTTAGAGTTAAGTTTGACTTAGGATCTCTGTGAAACACCCCCCTGGTTTCACCAATATGCGGTCCAAATTTTGTTTGTCCTACGATCAAACTCAGCTGCTCCTTAGTGTGTCGGTATGCATTGATTATCATTCCACATTCGATTTCATTCATCACAATCGCACCTTTAAATACAGCACTTTCACTTTCCAAAGATGAAGAATTATTGGATCTCATGTGTTTGTGTGTAATACCTGGATGTCTCGATACTTATATATGCCGTTAAAGGCCTCATGTGGCCTCAGGCTTTCTATAGATTTAAGTTGAAAACTCATAAAGGACAATACGGTCTCCGGATATTATATCATAAGGCATTATTAATCTTGAAACAAAAGCTTCCTTAGATTATCATTAAAAAAAGGTATTGAAATTTTTCAAAAAATTATATATACCTAGATGCTGTTGTGTAACCGGACAGTTAATTTGAAGAAATTGCATGCAATATTTCATAAATCTTTAGACTTTAATGTGAAACAGTATTATAAACGATAAATATTTATGATGTTTTAAAGTGCCATTTGATGCATACATTTTGTTAAATCCGAAGGCGTTAGTGATGGCTATACCTTTAAAGCATCTAGACACTCGACTTAGATTTAGGTGTTTAAGAAGAGGAATAAAGCTCAATGAATGATGATTAATTTAGAGTAAGAAAAAAATGTGATTTAAAAAAAAATAGTAATACCCCATAAAATCACACTTTTGACTCGTGCAGATTTACATTGCCTGCATATTCATTTCTCTAAACCCTTATGATAACATGTAGTATAGAAGTGGGTATTAAATCAATATGTGTAGATTCTACCTTACATGCTGTAAATGTACCATCCAGAGAGTTGTAACTCTATCCTAACTTTGGTTTATATAGGCCTATGTCCTCTTTACGTCTCTCTATATTTGTAGAGACTATGACAGACTTGCTTAGAAGTTTTTAGCAAACTGATGCGCAGTTGTCATTTACTGCTTTCTTCATATGTAATTGAGAAAATGACAAGACTTGCCTAATTTGATATGTAAATTAAAAATCCTTTGTGTCATATACTTTTTAATGCATTTATTTTCCTCAGGAGTGGTCCATTTTATTGTATATCATTCTGTATTATACTATGTAAAGTATGTATCATTGTATAAATTATCTTCTTTTTTCTGATTTACATATTAATCAAAGATTGTGGAAGATGAAAACAAACAAAATCAAAGCTATTTTTGTGAGAAACATACCTGTGGAAGAAACAGTTGCGTTTTTTCCATTTCCTTTTTTTGTCATGATATTGGATGTAGATAATTTGTATTTATTGAAGAAGAAAAAATTGAATGCAATTGCCATGTATATTATCACTGATGTTAATGCTATTCCTGTGGGGACTATTTTTCGTGTGCATGTATTATTTTTTTGCTTGATGGACATCGTTTTTTAAGAAAAACAGCTGCAATATACATATTTGCAGCCACTGACTGTATGTAATTTATGGCTTTGTATACAGCGTGCATTTGCACTTTATCCTGTGTACCGATATATGTGTTGATAGAAACCTCTGGCGTCCAGTTCCACTGTCGTGTGCGACAACATTTTAGGATAGATTGTAGTGTTTTAGATAAAAGGGAAAAAATACAGCGACATGATGAACATTCTCCTCTGCTGTTTGAGGTGAAAATGATTTGCTTTTGTTGAAGTGTTGAAAATAAAAGATACTTCTAGAGCAGGGGTTCTTACCTGGTAATTAATTTGTGAGGCCAGCCAGAAATATTTTGGCAATAAAATTGCGGTCATATCATTACTTACTCATATCAATGGCATATTGAGTGATGTTGAAAGAGCAGTTTTGAATACCCCTCTGATTAACAATTTCATATGAATTTGTTCCTCGTTTGATATGATTGTTAACATTTTTTTTTCTTCTTCAAATCATGGGTGTTAGCATATGGTGACAGATAATGATAATGATTATTTGAATCTCGCGTCAATAATCAGTGACGTTGTATTGTGTATCCACTGATAGCATTAAAGAGGAACCTTTTCTGTTATTTTGTTTTACTTGATTATTTTGGCGGGCCAATTCAAATTGTCTTATTGGCCGCATATGGCCCGTGGGCCAATATTTAAGAACCTCGGATCTAGAATGTTGAGGGTGGGACATGTTGGATGTGGAAACCTTTAACATAAGACGCTTTACATTGTCTTCTAGAAGGGGTTGCAATCTCATAAGGGTGCATGTGGACTTAGAAATCTGCTCAACTTGTACAGTTCCTATCAATCATTTTTGTTATCATCCCCTCTCTTTTCCAATACTTTGATGTGAATAAACATTGGTGTGAGGTTCTAGAGATGAACCCTTCTATAGAACAGCTAGCCCCATTTTGGAAATCATCTACTGAAAGCAAGAGGGATGTTAAGTTCCATCTTTTCCCACGAACTTAACGCCCCCCTGGCTCTCAACAGACGAAAAGTAGAACATTAATTAGCCTATGAAAGTGACTACAATGAATAATCGTATAGCAGGTCCGTTGTACAGATACTCGTTTTAAGAAGTGACCTGGAAGAAGAAAAAAATGCAGGGACCAAATTTTGTCTCTGGCTATGTCAAAGTGCCAATGTTTTCTTTTCCATGTGTATCTAAATAAGGAGGTACCTCATGCACTGATTCTCTCAACTTGATGGAAAATTATTGTAATCTAAACTAGTTATAGAATTGTTCCAAAATACTGAGAAAATCATTGTGTGAGACATTGTTCTGTCATAATATATTCTATAGACTCTTATGTTCATCCTCATCCAAAGTTTGATCGAACCCTATAGCTGATGAAGACTAGTTTTAGAATTGATTTACTGGAGGTCAAAGGTAAATCACAGTGTCAGTGCAGGTCAAAGGTCATTTTGTGATAGTGTTACTCCACTGAGGGTGGAACACAATCCTTTTAAATCTAATTCTGGAGGGTTTGTATTTTCAAAAATCATGATTTTACTGGAGTTGTTTTGTCATTTTACCCCCATAATATCATTTTTTATTTGCTTTTTAAGAAAAATCATTAGAGCTTGCAGGTTTGGTTCTATTTTATCCAACATTTGGTCATGGAATCTTAGAAACAGAAAAATAGAATGTATAAGTCCAATTCAATACATAAATTAGAAGCTATGCTTTGGGGCCATTTGAAATACATTTTCAATCGAAAGAAAAATATCTTATGAAAAGGAAATTTTGTCCATGGTTTCAACAAGCAACCAAAATATTTTCTTTTAAAATTCAATGAATTTGACTTTGACTTTCACTGTGATTTATCTTAAGGCCCTACACAGCTTTGTGCAATAAAATTCCTAATTTAGCCGAAATGACAATCATTAAGGCGTGTTCGCATATGCCGCGTTAACCGCTGCCATTTTCTTTTTCTTCTCATAAGAAATATTTGGAGCTCATATTATGAATTTGGTATGACAATATGGACCCTCAAACATACAGAACAAAATATTTGTTGGTGATCGGTTCTCTAAAACAAAACAGCAGTTGCCTCGGCATATATGTGAACATGTCTTTAATTTTAGAATTACCATTAGTCTGATTTGTTGTCATTTAATGTAGGAACTTGGTCACCCTCCTCACTGATCACAACTGAAGGTATTATCTTGTTTATTAAGTATTTGTCATGAAATATTATGTGTGTAGTAGCTGGTGATATTATGTAGCCTTTATTGATATGTAATTATAAAAAGAAAGCTAAATTAAAAACGAAAATTTATCAAAACAAGACGAGTATTTGGGTGTTATTTTGGTTTCAATTGTTTCTTTAATTCGAGTTGTCAAGCTGTTTATTCCTTTCATTTTTTTTTTCTTCTCTCCCCCTCCCCTTTTCTCTCTGCCCCCCTCTCTCTCTCTCTCTCTCTCTCTTTCTCTCTCTCTCTCTCTCTCTCTCTGTCTCATGCACTTTCTCTTCACTTTCTTTCGCTTTATCCTCCCTCTCTTTTTCCCTCCCTTTTTCCCTCCCTTCTCCCTTCTGCTCACTCACCCCTCTCTCTCTCTCTTCCTCTCTCTCTCTCTTTCTCTCTCTCTCTCTCTCTCTCTATTTATTGGTATTATTCAAAAATTGTTTAACCCTAATAAGGCCGGGGGCCATTATGGCCCCCCCCCCCTCCACGATTTTTCTGATTGCTCGGGAACGCATATGGATGGCGCCCTGCCACTCGCTGACTTTTTTCTTTTGTCTTGCTTTTCTTTTGTCTTGCGCAACTTTTAAAAGAATTTTTTTGAAAATCGAACCTACGGTTACATTGTCACGTGACCTTTTGTCTTTGCATGTCTGCCCGAAAATCGCTCATTTTCGTGATTTGTGTACAAAACATATGGAAAAGTCATTTTTCCTAAAAACAGATCAAACATGGGTTATTGGGTCTTGTTAAAAGTTTAGGTGGTTGTTTTGGGAGTCAAAATAGTTGAATTGTAGTAATAAATGAAATAAAACAACAAAAACAATGAAATACATAAGTTAAAAAAAACCGTGAAATACATAAGAAATTATCAAAACAAGGGATAACATGAGGAATAAGCTGGCTCTTCCAATTTTTTTTGTCGTATTATTATTCAGAATGATCTAATGAATATATGTAGTGAAAAAGAATGATTAAATATGAATAATATATGATTTATGGGTAAAAATGTGATTTTAATGACTTTATTTGCATAAATTACCATAAATATGCAAATGAGTGAATTTTCAAAAAATTGAAATTATCATATTATTCTATACAATTCACTTGACATGCGTGCAGATTTTCGCGGCGATCGTCCGCTTTGCGGCCGAGATCTTAAGGGGGGGGGGGGCCATAATGCCCCCCGGCCATACTAAGACCTCAAATAGCCCGGCCTTTTTAGGGTTAAAGTGAATGACATAAAATAATTATGCCACAATGACTATGTGTATTGGGAGTGTTTTTCATGCAAGGGATGTTTATGTCGATGGAGATGAGGAAAGTGGTAAGGATGGGGATGATGACGAAGGCAAGAGGGAGAAAATCAAGAATAGAGATTATAGTATTACTACCTCAAAAGCTGTAGCTGTAGTGATGATAACGATAATGGTCAATTGTAAATTATAATGGTAATGGTAATGGTTTTGTTACAAATTCATTTGCAACCAGATGGCCGAATTGCAGAATTTTGTACATTACGTAAAAACATAAATAATTATAAAAACATAAATAAACTACAGTAAAATTATCCAGCAAATCGTATTAAGACATATCACACAGTGATTGAATTTTCTAAATAAATCAGTGTACACCTATATACAAATTAATAACATTTGCTTAACAGATAACAGTTGCTTAAATCTATTCCACAATCATAAATGACATATATTCGAAATAAGAGATAAGGAAGAGAGAACAAAAGTGCTGGGGGATATAAAAGAGAAGTATAGGGAGGGAAAATAGTACAGACGGCACAGGAGTTCCAGGAAAAGTATGAGAGAGAGAAAGACAGAGGGAGAGAAAATGAGAGAGGGAGAGAGAAAGGAAGAGATACAAGATAATGCTTGGGATGAGATCGTATAGCAGACATATCGAAAATAAGGTAAAAATTATAATTTTGACAGAGAGAATACTTGTTGTAGATCCATAAATTATCAGTACATTTTACATTTTCATTGGTGAGTTATGGATAACAAATTAGGGATTTTCTGGTTGTATAGGGGTCGGGGCACAAGTCTATAATCTCTCTGCCAATCATATAAAGGTAATTGGCTTTTGGGGTGCTCTTGGACTCCTAAAATATCCGAGGAGGAAAAGAGGAAGGAGGAGGAGGAAAAGAAGAAGGAGGAGAAGAAGAAGGGAGGAGGAAGAGGAACAGTAGTAAAAGAAGAAGAACAAGAAGAAGCCTATGGAGCTATTACTAGGGGCACATTTAGGGTAAACACTAATAGGCATTTATGCTTACGATATCCCATTGATTTGCTAGGGGAGGGGCACATATCCCCCAGCCCTCACCTGATAATATAGGTGGAGATTAAATGGTAACCAAAAATGGTAAACCGTTGGCTCCAGGATAACCCCGGCCCCCCTTTTAGAAATACCCAATCTTGCCTATATACATATCGAGTTCAAAATAAATTTACTCCTGACCCCCTACCCCAGTAATTTTGGCTCAGTGTAAAAATGTAAGAGGTAAAATTGTCAGATGTAAAAATGTCAAAGGTAAAAATATCAGAGGTAAAAATGTCAGAGGTAAAAATATCAGAGGTAATAATGTCAGAGGTAAAAAAATATAAAAACAAAAGCACGTTATAGGTTGAATATTGGTATGGTTCTATATTAGGCTTAACAAAATAAAATAACGAAGGATTCTTTGCAGTCAATATTACAGTGCTGCTTCATTTTCTTCTTTCTTAACTTACCTTTCGGCCCAAAGTTCTGACTTTTTGCCCGATTATTGTCGAGGGGAGGCGGAGGAGGGGGGCTACTCACCAGTGGCGGATCCAGGGGGAGGGGGCCCGGGGGCCCGGGCCCCCCCCCCCCCTCCCCTTGAGAAAAAAAATCATGTAAAATCACGTGATTTTGACCTTTTTGGGGCGTTAGGCCCCCCCCCCCCCCTGGCGCTCAAGGGGGGGGGGGGTGCAAATTGAAATTTTTTTGAGGATCAAAAAAAAAAAAAAAATGTGCTCACTACCCCCCCCCCCCCCCCCCCCCCCCCCCCCCCCCCCCCACTGAGCGAATTTTTGGCCGGCGCGTTTTTCAAATTTTCGGGAGCAAAAAAAAAAAAAAAAAAAAAAAAATTGTGCTCTGTACCCCCCCCCCCCCCCCCCCCCCACCTCCCCCACTGAGCGAATTTTCGGCCGGAGCGATTTTCAAATTTTCGGGAGCAAAAAAAAAAAAAGTTGGGCCCCCTCCCCTAAGAAATCCTGGATCCGCGCCTGCTACTCACCACCCCACCCCGGCTTGTAGGCCAAGGCCATGAATCAAATCTTTCAATCCTTAAACAAAAAATATTCACTTCTGTTGCTCTTTCTTGCCCTATTTGTAAAGCGCTTAGAGACATTTGTATTAAGCGCTATATAAAAATTAAATATTATTATTTTATTATTATTTTTGACCCAAATACTACCATAATCATTATTTTGTTTAAAGCTTACCAGAACTGGAAGTTCAAGGTGAGCCATTGCCGCCCGTCATCTGTAAAAGATGTGTTCCCAGGGTGGCCCCATTGGGCCCAGAGGGGGAAGGGGGTAACTGGTTGGGGAGTGAGGCTCAATGATTACTGATTCGAAGCGCAGGTTTTGATTTTAATTTTAAAAAATGGCAGAATTCATCCTTAGGGATGGGGATCCAAGCCCCATGGGACCCCAAGGGCTAGAAATGTGTACATTTCAAACAACTTCTCTAAATCCGAAAGTGGAATAGTCAAGTTAAATTTTGAGTAGATAGGCCTACATTCTTTAGTGAAGAATACAAATCATCCATGACAGATCACGGTGTGGCCCAATTCGGTCCACGAGAGGGTACCAGATATGGGGGATACTTGTTTCATCTATTTCTTCAAAATCCTCTGACTAGTTACCTCTGACATTAACAATAACCTCTGACATTTTTACCTTTGACATTTTTACCTTTGACATTTTTACCTTTGACATTTTTACCTCTGACATTATATAGGATTTCCCGGCCAAATTCGCGAGTTTGTCATTCAAAATCATTTGTCTTGCGTTCAAATCGACGGTTTTAGTGCTGTCGGTATATCTTGGGTTTATATTCCTTTTTCTAGATTTCAAATCTATGAAGTTTTCGATAGAATCTATGTATGTTTCATTCCAATTGATGAACAAAGTGCTTCTTTCGCTATTTGGTCATTCGATTTAGCGCAACACGATTGTCTGACATCGCGACGGTGTACTTTTAGCATTCTAATTCATTTTTAGCATTCAAATTAGCACTATGTGCACTAAAATTAATGGTCAATATACATTTCTCGTTTATTAAACACTTTATATAGCTCATTCTTTTTCTTTCAAGATCGTTTTTTCATGTGTATTTCATCCTATTTTATTTCTTTTACATAGGAATAGTGCCCCTTGTTCTTTGACAAGTGCCCCTATTAATTTGTTTTAGTGCCTCTTCCCCTTTTCAACTCTAATAAGTGCCCCCTCTTTTGGACACGTACCCCTTTTCCTTCGACAAGTTACCTTTTTCCTTTGCAATAAGTGTCCTTTAATTTCCATTCTCATAAGTGCTCTTTTTAATCTCTAGTAAGTGCCCCCTTCACCTCTGATACTTGCCCTATTCAAATCTGAGAAGTGCCTCTTTTACTTTGTAATAAGTGCCCCTTTCCCCTTTTAATAACTTCCCCCATTTTAACTCCGATAAGCGCACCTTATATTTTCACATATGCCCCTCTTCCTAATGATAACTGCCCCATAAAAAAGAGCCCGTTCCCCTTCTCATAAGTGCCCCTTCTCTGAAAAATTACCTTTTTTAGGTACGAGAAGTTACTCCTTTTCACTTCAGATAAGTGCTTCCTTAACCTCCTATAAATGCCCATTTAAAATTTGATCGGTACCCATTTTCTTTCAACTAATGCCCCTTTTCCTAATGATAAGTGCCCCATTAAAAAAGAGCCCATTCCCCTTCTCATAAGTCCCCCTTCTCTGATAAATGACCCCTTTCAGGTACTAGAAGTTACTCCTTTTCATTTCAGATAAGTGCCCCCTTAACCTCTGATAATTGCCCCTTTAAAATCTGATCGGTGCCCATTTTCTTTCAACCAATGCACATTTTCCTTTATTTTAAGTGCCCCTTTTTCATTCATTTAAGTGCCCCTTTTCATATCTGGTCATTGCCCCCCTTTTCAGGTGCAATAAGTGCCTCTTTTTACCTCTGACAATTTCCCTTTTAACAATGATACGTGCCCCTTTTCCTTTCTAGTAAGGGACCTATCCCCTTTTCATAAATGCCCCTTTTCACCTCCTATAAATGCCCCTATCAAAATCTGATCTGGGCCCCTTTTCCGTCGACAAATACCTATTTCCTATTCTCACTACTGACTTTTTTCATCCCTGGCGAGTGACTCTTTTGATGGTATAAGAAGTGCCCCATTTACCGGTGTGTTGGCTCAGTCAGTAGAGCGTCCGCCTCACTACCGGAAGGTAGGTGGGTTTTATACTCTGGGTTTTATACTCTTTATATACTTTTACATTTATCAGATATTCATCAGCCTTTAAGTTTGATTGTTAAGAAAAAAGACTTACATCTACGGACTTGATGGTCTCAATATTTGTGTAAACTTTCATGTAAGGAAGATGTCTGTCTTGTGTTTCATCATAAATTTATCACAATTTCATTATGGAGAAAGGGTACAATATTGTGACTGGGGTAGGTGTTGTTGTATCCCCACTTTTCCGGGGTATATGAACATGTCCGTTCAGAGATGCCATATCCCTTAATTTCGCCCCTTCTTTACCTAATGTCTGACTACAAACATATGCTTTATCCTCAAAATTAATAAATTAAATAACAGAAAGACCCCAATAGCAAATCATGTATTTAATTGCATTTTCTTAAAGCTGTAAACGTGTGTTGCATTTCTTCTCCACATTTCTAACTTGAATAAACATAATTCGAATACGAATGACAGGTGTTAATTTGAATGATAAAAATGACGCCTCGACAAGTGCCGATTAATTTGAATGCTAGTTGAGCAGTTTCTAAATTGAATGACAGATCTATGAAATCCTTCGACCAAAATCCTAAATTAAATACAAAATCGGGAAAATTGAATGATAGTTGGCATGGCAAAGCTGATCTGCGCTATCTTAAATGCAAAGTAAATGAATTCGAATGACAAACTCGCGAATTTGGCCGGGAAATCCTATATTACCTTTTAGACCCCAAAAGGCACTTAAAAATCTGAAAAGTGTTTGCTTTCTGCCCCTCTTCCTTCGAGTCCCCCGATCACTCCCGCCCTGACAGGAAATCCTGATTCCGACGCTGCCTGACCTAGCGCTTTAATGTATTCGACTTATCGGAATAATAATAGTTGCATGGTAATAACATTCTCTAATTCGTTCTTTTATCGCCATAACATGGAAAAGTAAGCTGCACGGCATGTCAAAAAGTACTTAACGTGTCCCCGTAAATCAGGAGACAGGCCTGGGGGAACAAGATGTATTTCTTCTTTGAAATATTAGTATTCTCCTTTTGCATTCATTCCTTTAATACCTCGCGGCGATCAAAACATAAGCAACCTTTTATTAGAATTTTTTCTTTTTAATATATTTTTTTTAATGATGAAAATTAATGCTCTTTCAAAATAGGTACCCGGTAATGTTGTAAATTTCGCTAGTTATCCCTATTGGCATAGGGCCCAGATAGGGCACATGAGGTTTATATCCACCCGGCAGTAAGATTCACCCCTCCCAACTTGAGGTCCAGGGGCGGATCCAGCCGGTGGCAAGGAAGGGGGCCAAATAGGGGGCCCAATTCGTGATAAAATATTTAGCGGCGAGTCAGCCAGCCGGCGAAAAAGCGAAGGGGGAGGGGGGGGGGGTTGAGGAACACTAATTTCTTTTTCAATTTCGTGAGATATTTAGCGCCGAATCAACACCCCCCTCCCCTTGCGCCAGGGGGGGGGGGAAGGCCCGTCTTCTTCTTTTTTTTATTAAAACAAATTAAATTTACCTGTTTTGGGGCCAGGGTAGGGGGCCCGACCCCGGCCCCCTCCTAGATCCGTCACTGATGAGAACAACATCCCCTAAACAACTAAACCAATCCTTTTCGCTCGGCGGACACGACGGCGACAGCGAAGACTTTCGAAACAAATTCAACAGAACTGAAGACAATTTCAATATTATTTTCAATCACATTTTGAAACGTGTGAACATTTAATGATGCTTAATTATGCTTTCTACGGGATATACAGTAGGTTATTTATTTATTTATCTATTTATTTATTTATGCATGTTCACAATTTTACAATTCATTGGAGTCAGTTAACATCACATAAAAGAAATATATAACAAATCCATTTGAATTGACTTCACGTGAAAAAGAATATAACAATGTTTTATCAAAGACAAGTTTAGAAAATGAACACACAATAAAACATAAACAAATAGAGCTTGAATCGTTACAACAACTTTCAAATATATAATATATGACAAATAAAATTCATACAAAGAACAAGAAAAAATGAAGAAAAACAGAAAAACAAAGGTATGTTGGATATAATAAGAACTGATATATAAATTATTATGTAAGTAATATCTTACATCTGTAAAATGATAATACATTTGAGCGCTTTTTTAAAGGAGTTTGGTGATTTTGTATTTCGAATATTGGTAGGTAAAGAATTCCATACATCTGGACCCCTATGTCTGATTGATTTCTGGGCTAATGTAGTGTGAGGATTGACCACATGTAAATTCAATGACTGCCTTGTTGAATTACTAGTGAACCATGTCATTAGGTTGGAACATTGAAGATAATGAAGTAGGTAACAATTTGATATTGAAACGGAACATAAATATGGCAATTTTGAGCAAATTCCGGTGTGTAAAGTCAATTTTGTGTATTTTTTGTACGAGCCGGACTTTGGTGCGTGAACAGTACCCCTTTACCGGACATTTTGGTAACACGCATGCGGTCATTCTGACCCCGGAGTGGGGAGGGGGGGGGGGGGGGGGGGGGGGGGGGGGGGAGGGGGGTCCGGGGTTACAGGTGAAAGTATACACATGAAAATTAATGTTTACCTTTAGACAGTTTCAAAAGATTGAGGAAAACTGAGAGAAGAGGAAAAAAGAAGGATTGAGAGAGATGGTGAAAACGAGATAATCCCTTTCAACATCCTTCCTCATTTGATAGTCGTATTTTAAAAACTATCACTAAAGGTTAAACTTACAACTTTAAATTTCTTTTACAAAATCAATATTTATGATCACTGCCAGTTTGATTTTAATTGAGTTTTTGCATGGCGCCATCTCGTGTCCCCACTTCATTCCATGCATTTCGTGTTGCTGAGCTCAGGTGCAGCGCTGTGAAAGAACCTGTCCCCCTCTGCAAGTTACTTTAGTCACACTTCCTCCACATCAATAATTTGTGAATTGAATCTCAAATCAAATTTAGACATGGAATGAAAATAAATTTACTTGAAAAATTAATTAAAAATCATTATTCAATCACATGTAGGATTTAAAATAATTCTCGAACTTTGATTGTTGGTAAATTGACACCAAATTAGACCCTGATTCTAAATCGATGAGGGAGTAAATTTTAAAAACAGAATATCCAATCTACGGCCGCACATCTTTTTCTCACTGCACAACGTTCAACTGTGTGCATGTACGTCTGCTGCTGGCTCTGTCGCCTAGAATCGTGAATTTTGGATAGTCTTTTGGCGACTCTGGGATAATAAGCAAGTGTAGGTGAGTAATGATCCTAACAGCTTGTTGCTTTATATGTCGATTTTCTTGAAACCTTGTAAGATATCTGTTGCCCTGGTGTCATTTTCTGTTCACGATCCGTGATCGCCTGTGCCCGTTTTTTTCACGGCATCGCACAGTGTACTGACCTTGGATTTGAAAATGACTTAAGCCAGCGCCCCTTTTTACGTTCGCATGTATGCACACAAATCTCTTTTCAATTGGTGTACAAGAAGAGCGAAGTAAGCTGTATTGTGAAAACGTGTTTTATGATCTAACGGTTAATATGAACAACAGTGTGCAGTCTAGCTTTTAAATCTAAGTATATCTATTATCTATCATCCTATCTCCCTTGATTCTTGAACCGAGTACAGTGCTGTGTGAGTGTGTGAGAGCTGAGCTGTGCCTGACAAAACTGAATCCTTGTTATTTCTTGCAGACAGTACGTTCATTATAAATTACGATGCTAGGTTTCGATCTAAATTTACACAGTCAAATGTGTCTGAATAGAATGATGACAGTGTCTGCCGCAATGTTTAATTTGTATGCAAGACTATAACATTTATACTGGTACACAAGTACAAAGTGTCTCACAAAAGTGACAAAACCATGTTCTAAATTCTATCAACATGTGTTTCAATAAGTAGTAGGGAGGGGGTAACATTTTCTTTTCGAACAACAACCAATGAGAAACTGAGGAGAGCTCTTAAACAGGAATTAATCTTTATTTCGGGCAATCTCCATACCATGGTTGTCCTTCCTGTATCTTTTTTGAAATTGATATTACACACTGTATTATTTTTGTGTGCTTTTATTGTCTTTGTTATCATTTGATGTTGTGCTCAGGGAAATCAAATAAATGAATAAATGATGTTAATAAATAGAAACAGATGTTGGCAAACTAGTTGTATGTAGACCTACTAGACCTAGATCTACTTTTGATGTCTTAATGGGATGCTGCCCTTTCCAATAGTGTCTGCAAGTATGCAGCCACAGAGTTGCTAATTTTCATGATACCAGATAGTTTGATAGATCTCTGGCGACAGGCGGGTACTAGATCTATTGAACTACATTGTAGGTACTACTGGATATTTTCAGAGTAGACTAAGGTGTAGAGTATTAATAATATTGTGTCTGCAGTCTTCGTTTTATGCCGGCAAGTCAGCTACATGTAGTACACAACAACTAGTGCTGTAGCCGAACCGCCGAACCGAACGGAAGTTCGCCGAACATGGCACTTCCGAACCGAACCGAACCGAACCGAACGCAAAGGCCTGGTTCGGATGTTCGGCAAAAAAAATGTTAACGTTTTTGCAAGCTAATAAACTTTTCATTTTGTACCTAATTTTCATGTTATGATTGCTCATATTATATTTACTTTTTTTCCCATTTTCCGCCCTTGTGATTTATGCCTATCCAGTGGTGGGCGCAACTTCACTGGCGCCATTTAAATCCCAAATCCTGACCACGCTACGTCGCGATCGCAAGCCATAAACAAGAATACATGTGCGTGATCAAAACAAGTTTAGCTCAATTTGCTCAAACCCGTTGAACAAAACATTAATATTTTAATTGTAACCATATCGGACAAATTTTACAATATAAATAATGAAATAAATATTTATTATCGTATGGTATTTATTTATTCAGGAAAAATAGGGATTTTATATTTTTCCTATTGAAAATAAAAACTTATAAAAAACAGTTCTTGGCGAGCCTGAAAATTTCTATTCAAGATGGCACCTTGTATGACTCTAACATTAGACAACAACCGTCTCGGAAAATCTTTTAAAAATATCATTGATTGACAAATTGAAAACATGATTCTTTTAAAATTGAAAATAAAACACGATTCAAGACGGAAATACGAATGTAAGTAGTATTTTTCTTCACAAATAATTACGTTTAGAGCAGTTTTTTAATGTGAAATTTGTGCTGGTCGGAAGCAGTGTGCAGAAGTCCTCTGTGCCGGTCGGGCCCGGCAGGGCGGGCGGCCTGCCCAGTCCCGACCGCCGTGGCTATAACGCTGCTTGCTATTAAATTACCGAACCCCGAACCGAACCAAGTTCGGGTGAAAAATTGCCGAACTCTGCCGAACCGAACCGAACACGAACATAGCGTCTGACTTACAGCACTAACAACAACGCTGACCGTCCTCCAGACTTAATTCGTCCAAGCAGAGGAAAATACTCCTAGGATGAATCTATGTTTGAATATTACTCACTATTACCATTGGGGAGGGGGTACTCATATTATTTTGATTTTGATTTGCCACCGAGGTGCTCCCAATTCTACCCTTCTAGCGGTGCATGCGCACTCTAACGTGCAGACATGTAGATGTATGAGTGCAGTTCTTGTACACGTACATTGCCCAAGAAGCTAGAAGTATTCTTGTATTGCAGCTGAACTCTGGTACCAATATAGTCGTGCAAGTCAGCTATTAACCATCATATATGTGTCTGAGTTCAAGCCTTGGGATTGAGGTGGGGCATGACATGATAGACTTGAAAAATTTGGTATCAGGGATGAAAATACTATGTCTTTTGGTGTCACACAGATGACAGAGGGCCCAAGTCTAAAGATCTTGTTCTATAAAAGTGGGACCCAAGCCTTGGGATTGAGGTGAGGAATGACATGATAGACTTGAAAAATTTGGTATCAGGGATGAAAAATACTATGTCTTTTGGTGTAGCACAGATGACAGAGGGCCCAAGTCTAAAGATCTTGTTCTAAAAAGGTGGGACCCATGTCGTTTTACACTTCAGTTGCTTTTCTTTACGGTTGCTCATTTGCCACACGTGCAAATTTGCACAAAATGATATCCCCCAATTGATGGAAGGATTGCTTGGTGCAGAATTACCCATTTCTGGTCTCGATCAGTTCCTTGACAACCCTTTAAACACCAGTATAGATTAACCTTCCACTAAAAACAATTCATTAACCTTCCAATAAAAACAATTCATTAACCATGGAGCCAGGAGCCTTTGATCTCTATCCCATGATAAATACTATGTAGTGCAGGTTTGTGTGGCATACAAAGAGTTAACAAATAATAATAAATTGATGAAATTGCTCATCTCTGTGGGACATTACTGTAGTCGTGGTTACTGAAGAGATAACAGATCATGGGCACCAGGGTGCTGCAACTCTAATATATAAAGGCCATGTGAAATTGTTTTCTTTTCAAGATTCTGTTTCCCACCCATTTCTTTTGTCTACATACATGTACATACAGTGTACTTCCTTCCTTTTTCTATAATTGGGGTAGTTTTTCATTTTATTTGAGATGGTAATTCAGCCATGTGCATTGACATGAAATATTAAATCTTTGTGACTCTTCTGTGATTTGACCTGTGTTGTGCATGTACAGTACTAATTACTAATGATGACAAAACAACTTGTCTTTTGGATTGATAACTGACAAATCAACAATCAAATAATATTAAATGGCATGTACTGGTACATGGGGGGGGGGGGGGGGGTGGGGGTTACAAAATCCATCAACTTTCTCTTGACTTTTGTGTTAAACATTTATTTCTAAAAAAATTGTACACTGTAACTGGTAGACAGTCAAGTCAGGAGGTTACAGCATGTCAGGAAATCGTTTCAGGTTCCTATAAGTGTTTAGTACACCCGGATAGAGAGTAGCAGATCCAGATTAATGTCTTGCTCAGGGGCATCCGTGCCATGGAGGGATACAAACCTATGGCCGTACCATCTTCAGTCAAACCTTTTAGGGTATGATATTTAGCATCCACCCTATTGGGGAATACATCTTGTTCAACAATTTGCTACTTGTTTGTATCTGAAAGTTTCTTTTGATGTTGTCTGCTGTGCATTTGATGAGTAGGGTTACTAGGTTAAGATAGTATAAAAGACAAGGTAGTTGTGAGAGTTTTATGTTATTAAACTTGGAGCAATCAGAACAACCTCGTTCTATTTCATTCCTCTTTATCTTACAAGTGCTGATGAATTGAGATTCTACTCAATATGAAGTGAATACCATGAAGCGGCATTAAAACATACCTGGGGGGTGTTTCACAAAGATCCTAAGTCAAACTTATCTCTAAGTTGGACTTTAAAATTATGGAAAGCTGTAAGCATATATGAAAATATTTTGTAAAAGTTATTTTAAAAGGCATAAAATGTTGATTCAAATCATTCAAATTATCTTTTATCAAGAAGATTTTACGTTCTTGATGTGGAATTTATAAAAAGTTGAAAATACTTGAATTTTCGCTTTTTAATATTTTTTTTTTTTAAAGGCTACAAATGGCTCTTCATAATTTTTAAGTCCAACTTAGAGTTAAGTTTGACTTGGGATCTTTGTGAAACACCCCCCTGCACACATAATTGATGTGCCTCATGAATCAAGTATTAAAAGGAGTTGCACTGGAAATTAAGAAAATGAATATGTTGGTAGTGGTTGATATCTTGAAAAATTAACC
This sequence comes from Strongylocentrotus purpuratus, assembly GCF_000002235.5. NCBI lineage: Eukaryota > Metazoa > Echinodermata > Echinoidea > Camarodonta > Strongylocentrotidae > Strongylocentrotus > Strongylocentrotus purpuratus. The sequence goes on along the minus strand of NW_022145600.1, from coordinate 22,093,709 downwards.
GTTTTACAATCATGTAAAATGAATACACTCGCCAGTCACCACCATGGGCAGCCAGTGTTGTTTGACAGGAATGATTGTCACTTGATCTGTATACGATACATGCAGATTTCTTATTATTATTTGTTTTGGTTATGTTGTGGGGTAAATGGGTTTGATACAGTACATGTAAATAGTACATAATTTGTGCTCTGTACTTGTTGACGAGTAGCTCTACAAGTCCTGTACTGTACATGCAGCCGCCATTGATGAATAACAAAGAGGTGGTTTAATTGAATCATTTTAATTATATGCAAAAAAAAGCCATCTGATCATTTTAAGAGAATCCCTTTCGACTTGATGAATTATTTAATCAGTCGAGCCATTTATAAATTACCACCTACTTTGCATGCAGGCGGCGAGCATTACGCATTTCCATTGAAAGCTTATTGTCTTGCAGGCTTAATTACTGGCCCAATATAGTCCCTCCGGTTGTATTGAAGCTGACACACCCTGCAGTGAAGTGGATGTGTCTTGGGTGTGTTGGATGATAGCACTGTCACAGTCTCAGACAGGCAACGGTAGATGGATGAACTAGCTCTCTCTCTCTCTCTCTCTCTCTCTCTCTCTCTCTCTCTCTCTCGCTCTCTCCCCCGCTCTCTCATCTCCCTCGCTCTCTCCCCATCTCTGTCATCCACTTCGACAGAACTTTAGATGAACCTTCGTACATGCATGATGATGGGCGTGTGTTGTCCGCTCACACTATAGAGGAATGAGCCTTAGAGACACACGGACTCTCGCATCCTCGTCTCAAAATCCTCCTCCTTTCTCCTCGCCCATAAGCAGGATATTGCTACATGTGCTCATTTTCCTCAGAGCTTCATTGTAGCTGTACACCCGGCCGTGTCCAACAAGCTGCGACCTAGTTGCAAGGGACAACATTTAAATAATTTAGATATATTGCCAACTTGCCATATAAAGCTTTACTTCATGCACTGCAGTGAAGGGTAGCCATGTGTAATTGTCAACCGTGCCAAGCTGTGGATTTATACCTGTGAATACACTGCTATAGAGGATTTATTATTGGATTTATTTGTTCTTCCATCTGCAGAATATTATAGTAGTTCTTGGTATTGACTATCAAGTTCTCCTCAGGTAACTACAACATCTATTATGATTCATACACTGATTCATATTTTTCTTACCTCTTTGGGGTTCATATTTGCATTTTAATATTGTTTTGTTTAAGATTTATTTAATGTTTTATATGATATAGAACTTGTGAAGCCTGCATCCTGTTGGAAGTATAAATTAGAGAGCGTTGAAAAAGAAATTGGCAAAAAAAGACGAAAATAGCTTCACAACATAGAAAATACATGAAAATGAAATTGTAATAATGAAATACGAATGAACCTCTTGTGACAGGTGTACTAAAGGATATGTTTTAAAACTGCAGCCAAGTTTCATTTACAAGTATACTATACCTTATGCTACAAAAGTATGTGTGGAAATGAAATCCATTTTTTTCTAGACAAGAATATCTATGATTTGATTGGCTTATCAAGATGGCAATTTCTCTAAATTGCAATTGACAAATAATACGTTGCAATTGGAAATTGATTGCAGTTTAATCAACACGACCTTCATCATGCAGCGAAAGTGATATCTTGAGCAATTGTTGCCCTTGCCTTACTCTATTACCAGACTGTCTCGAGTTGGAAAGCAAGACTCCGGTACGTGCACCCTTGACTAGCAACTTGATTGGGTTGTTTGCATGTGACAACATCTGTAGACTCCATCTTCTTAGCTAACCTCTCATTACGAGGCAGCTTCTAATGAATAATAACGGCAGTCCGCGGTTGATGGGAGATGAATGTTAGAATGTTTAACATTGGCACGTGGCGGCGTAGGAGCTCAACTTTACCCCCCATGGTGGGATTCTAATTTCTTGGAATGGTGTAATGCAAGTTCAGAAAATATGCATAATGTGCTATTCAAGTGGTGCAAGTATTTGTTTCCTTATATAGTTTTGATATACGGTAGTGCTACTTGCTCTGCTTTTAATAGCTTAGAACTTGTTCAAAATATGACAAAAAAGAAAAGACAACAAAATTATTAGAAAATAGAAATTCTAATTCTATCATGGCAATATTAGGAGTAATCAGCAATCTCATTTTGGGATGGTACCATCTCTCTTTATAAACAAAATTATTTTAAGGTCAGCCTTGAAAACAATGTTTGCTTTTACCAATGTTTCTGATTTTAGAAATATCCATAAATGGCTCTATAAATACTTGCCATGCTCTATGTTGAGTTCCATTCTGTTGGAGTTCTCATAATTACTGTACATTTTGACTCTCCTTTCCCTAAGTATGCATTAACAATACATAAGATGGAATAAAAAGAATCCTTCTTGTGTACGTATTCAGAGTACATATATATCTTCAGTACTTTGGGAGGAAGGAAATATTCCATTACACTGGGATTTTGCGAAGTCCAGATTGCATCGCATAATTTGTGTGTCATTGATGAGCTCATGTTCCAATCGAGTGAGTCACCAAGGGGGGGGGGGGGGGGGGGGGGAGGGAGGACAAACGAGACGAAGGAGGTCTGCAACCTGAAGGATGAAACGTAAAGCCGTGACTACCATATGCCATTGGGTTGTCTTCTTGGAGGCAGGCGGAAGTGATCGTCTTGCCTGATTATTTCTTCATGAATGCATATCAGTTATTACAATGTTACCTTTCCCTTGTGACTCAGACATAATATGTGAATGTGAATCATTATGATTCAGTATAAGGCCCTTTTACACGGTCCAAAAACCATTTTGGAAATACATTTTTTTATTTTTTGTTTACCGGTACTGTCATTTACACTACTGGAAAACCCATAAGAACCTGTAGGTGTTTAATAATTTGTGTGTGTTGTTGTTATGTGAGTTTTGGGCATGTTCCACTTGTCACTGCCCTGCATGCGTTAGCACAGAAGCAAGGAGAGTCACATGACCAAAAAGCAGCATCTTCACTTATGTTTTGAGAACAAGCATTTACACTGCAAAAACCGGTGAAATTTCTGCAGGGTTAAAAAAAATGCTTAGCTAATGGTTCTTAATGAATGTCTTGGTCGTTGAGCCCAGTCAAGTTGAACTCTATTTTAAAAGAAGCCATTACTCTTTAATTTTAAGCTGGAAACTCCCATTTGCCAGTCCCCAGACCGCTCACTGTTAGTTACATGTACATGTGTATATGTACAAAATAACACAAGAATGACAAAAAAAAGGAGACATTTGTAGGTTGTATTTCATCTCCTTAGGATATTTTAGATCTCAAGGTGTTGTTTTGATACTTCTTTCTTTGTCCTCCAGTCTTTAATGGCAACACATTTTCTCCCACCCTAACTCTTGGATGTGCTGTTTATAATTTCAATCATCGCCTTGCAATAAGCTCCAAGGAGATGATGGGACAACATGACCTGCCAGTTGATTAAGGTCAGCTAGCGTCCATGCTCATCCTCACATCTATTGAAGATAATAGGCTTGTCTTCATCAGCTCAAGATTGCCAAATAGCCCGCTATTTCTGATTCGGGAAATAATCCCGAAGTTACAAATCGTGTCTTCATCAGCTCGAGACTTGACCTCAAAACTTGTAACTAGAAATTAGCTTGAGATATTTTGCTCAGCGTTCGCGCATAATGAGAGTCTTCAGCACTGAACAAATAGTGGGATATTTTGCAAAATGATTATCTCGACCAAATATCCCGCTTATTGCAACTTCGGGCTGATGAAGACGCAAATTAACTGGATAATTTGCGATCGGGGAAGTTCAAAAAGCAGGATATTTGGCAATCTTGAGCTGATGAAGGCAGGCCTTTTGACTCCCGCTGTCATCCTTGCCCTTCATGGTGTCCTTCCAAACCTCGCTGTAATTAAAATGAACGACTGCAGGAAATCTGCGCCCACAAATTTATGAATTCAGTGATTTAATGAGATGACTCCTATACCATTAGTTTGGCCCCTGTTCAAGCTGCTATCTAGTTCAATAAAAGTCCTGGCAGTACATGTATTGTGCCTATATATGTTTTTCACACTGGCAAAAAAAAAAAAAAAAAAACTACAGTAAAAGGAAGAGGAGTAACGAGTGAGAAAAGTGTGGATATCCTTAGACCAGGTTTTCATTGTATTGGGAATTCATTCAACTTTATTTATAGCTGGCTTTCCTTTTTTGAAATAGACGAGTTCAAGATGCTTTGATCCCTGCACATAACTTCCTAATGCCTTTTAAATCTGTTTTCTCTTCGTTTCATGACACACCTGTAAAGTGCAATGGTCCGTAGGATTTATATTATGCAAAATTTGAGCTTCTTCTGTCAGTTTTGGCATAAAAGCTCAAAGTGCTCAATTGCTTTGATGGTAAATTTGCCCTAGGCAATCAGAGCATTTTAAATGTTTCATTTAGAGATCTCCACATCTTTTGAAAAATCACTTGAATTAGTGCTTTAAAAAAAAGTAGTGAGACATTAATAGAACAGTTGTAGTGCATATTAAAGGAGTTGAAATAAAAATATTTGATTGTTCCATCTGGGAATAAATGATTGTATCTATTCAACATAAAATACTAGAGCTTTTTCTTTTGTAAAGTTCATCCAAAAGAATAGAACCATGCGGAACCACCTTTACTCCCCTCAAAAACACATGTGTAGTTTCATTTTCAAATGTTTCGGTTGAGACTCTATCAGTTGTGTGTCAACTCTCAATGCTCTGGTTCCTTCAATAAACGAACAGCATTGATCTACATGCTACATGGAAGTACAAGCTAGCGTCTGGGTGGACCCTCCTTTTTGGTAGATCTGGAAAGATTATATTAATATCAATTCTTCCCATTGTTGACTCACCATTGGCTGTGAAATTGAAGCCAGACAATGAAAAATGGTGAGTGGGTGCGCGAACAAATAAACGCACATGAGACCCTTTTTTATTCGGGCGGGCGGTGGTTCAGACGCTCAAAGGAAACATTTGTATACTTCTGCACGGTTGAGTGGCCATCTTTGAAATATGGAACAGCCTGTTGTATTCTTTACCTCCAGGGATAAGAAAACCTTTTTTAAACCCCGCTGTTGAGGTACCTTGAGCAGTTAATTGCAAAGTGGGATTCGATTTCACAGCAGTTACATAAAAAAGAAATTCTTCTTTCTCATGATGTGCTGAGAATGGGAAATTAAAATCACATAACTTTTATTGAAAAATGACATACATGTATGTACATGTAATGCAGGGCTTGTGTTGGATCCACTATCCCTAAGATTTTGCGTGAAAGTATTAACTCCCTGTAAAAATGTACATTGATTTACCTTTTTGACTTATTCTTACCAGTACATTGATTATCAATTATCCATGAACCACTCGTTTTAATGAAAGAGATGAGACTTTCAAAAATATGATTAGATTTCAAAATTAGACTGTTAAGATCTATAAAATAGAGAGTTGTTTTCTTCAAATACAACTAGGGGATGAGTAATATATGGGCAAAGTAGTGTGAATCAAATTGGTGTCTGTGATGCATTGTGGTTGTGTTTGAGGAAGGGCTCAGTGGCACAAACAAGACAGAGAAGCACACAGCGCTGGAGACAGGAGTGTAAATATTGGTTGAATGGGAAAGAAAGGGCTGTGGGTAAATTGGGAATCGAGCAGAGGAACAGGGTAATAGTCATTCAGACCGGAGGTTATCTGTATGGAACTCATATCAAGAAACGTATTTAAAGAAACGTATAAATCAACGTTACTATAAAGAAATGTGTTTTGAATAGGTCAGTTGACATGACAGCTGGCCAATCGTTGGTGCATCAGTGAAAAAAATACACAAGGGCTCTGGGCGAATTAGCCCCCGAAAGTCATAAAAGAGCCCAAAAAATTTGCATAGAGTTCTATGCAAAACAAATTAAAGAGTGTTATTTTCATGCAAGCAAGCTTGTAAAGTAGCCCCCCAAATTTTTAAAGTATTTTTTCCCCTGCGGTGCATGCGCAATATAAGCTCCACCCAGTTATTTGGTTTTGTACGTTTATGAATCAGAGTTCAGACAAGAACGGGACCTTGATTCTTTATTGAGTTTTCTTTTACATTGATGCTCGAACTTGCGTTTTGCCACAGAATGTTGCGTTAACACAATTGCAAAGTTCTGCTTTAGAAAAATCAACCGAGGCAATTTTAATGGCCTTGCACTTCACCTTTTGAAATTTGCGAACCTTACCATGACATACATGTACATGTATTACGATTTCCGACATGATTCCTATGCAAAATATAATAGGGTATTGAGCTTGAGTTTATTTTTCAAAAGTAGTTGTGATCTTGTCAATTATATGGTGTTCAGACTAGAAAAAAAATATCTTTGCCTTTTGTATAGCAGCACAAAAAATATTGGTTGTCTGAAAGGGGAAAGAGCACATGTGAGCAGAGCGGGGGAAATATTAGCCGTATTTGAGCCACATGTCCAAGCCGAGAGATAGGTAGGAAGGGATGATTTGTAGAGCTAAGAAAGACTTTTGATGTCAATAGAGATGTATTGACTGAAGAAAAAGGGGAAAGGGCATTCGGGTAGGAATACATGTATGGTGATGTGGTACTTCATGTAGGCCTCTATATGAACATGTAGGACAGACAATTAACTCACAGGGAAAGAAACGGCAATACCAGCCGTTATTTACAATATAAGGATCATACAAGTAGAATCCTATGAAAGTCCATTACCATTTTTAGTTGGGTAGGTCTATTTCAGATTGTTGGTGCTCTCTTTATTTAAGAGACCTCTCCCTGTAGAGCAGTTGCCATGGTGAGTGACAATGAGAGTTCTATTTATTAGTCCACCATTTCAAAGCCAACACCAGATTTGTTTTTACAGTGAAAAGAGTCCTGTCGCACCACATTATCATTACCATTGTCTACAATGGGCATCCTTTGTTGTCCGTTCAGGAGAAGTCTAGGGCCACATGTACAAGTGCACCGTATACAGCTGTACATGTATTTCAACCAAATCTGAGCATCTGCAAGGGCTTACTCAACCATATTGTATGCTATAGAGAAAGCAGGATGTATGTTCATAGTAGGCCTGTTTTCATCAGCTCGAGATTGCCAAATATCTCGCTAGTTCAACTATCCCGATCGCAAATTATCCTGTTAGTGTGCGTCTTCATCAGCCCAAAGTTATAATTAGCTGGATATTTGGTAGAGATCAGATCATCCAAAGATATCTTGGGCGAGTTTGCAAAATATCCCGCTATTTGTCTGATGCATCCTCACCAGCCCGAAGACTCGCACTAAGTGCAAATGCTGAGCAAAATATCTCGAGCTTGAGTTTCAAGTTTCGAGGTCAAGTCTCGAGGCTAATGAAAACGTGATTTGTAACTGGATTATTTCCCAAATCAGAACTAGCGGGCTATTTTGCAATCTCGAGCTAATGAGGACAGGCCTATTGGGACTTGTATCAGCTAACAAGTTTGGATGTAGTGAGGAGCAGAACATGAAATATAAACACAGACATGTTTATGGAGTAATGTGAGATCGGTTGTTCGAAGATAAACAGATTGGTCTGGGTGTGTTGAGAGCCAGAAGGGCATTAAGTCTGTGTTAACATCACTGATGCACATGTTAATGCCCATCTGGCTCTGAGTTTGAGTAGAGTGCGTAGAGAGACTTCCCCGTCTATTTTGCACTAATACAATTCAAATCTTTACTATTATTATTATTAGAGGAAACATACGTGCTGTTGGTTGAATTGATAAGGGTAGTATGCATACATTATGCTGTGTGTACTTGTACAGTATGCTGCTGCACCCCTGATCATGTTGAGGGCGAGGGTACATTTGTAGATTGCTTCGTGTACACATCATGGAGATGAATATATTTGATTTGGCACTTGGTTTGTTAAGAGGGACCTTGAGCCTTATTGATTGTTGGTATAGAGGTAAAGTTCAAAGGGTAATGAAAATGAAAATGTGGAAGTAAAACCCTGTGGGACCACATTTGGATGGTGTTGAAAGATTGTCCTGTAGTGCTGTACATGCAACTTCAGTTTAGAGTAGTAATGGTTTTTGTTTATTTGATAATTGGCACTCGATTTTGGAAAGCATCTTCAGTGCTGTTTCAAAGATGGTGGATTCAACCGTAATATACATGTACTTGTTTGTTGTCTGGTGCATACATGTATTTCAATACCATTCTTTTTCCCTGAGCAGTTAAATTTTTAATGCAGTGAACTAATAGGCAAAAGTTTTATGAATTATTTGTCTTGTCCGAGTTGTCCGATGACGTTACTTCAGGATTGTTAACTATTCGGAACACCATCAGACGATGTCTCTTTAAATTTTTTAAATATGACAAATCTCGAGATTACCTTTAAAGATACTGCAGTAGTACATGACCTCACAAATTACATGTGACATTGACATCCTCCGCATGGCACCCTTGTCGCACAGTCGGTAGAGAAAATGTTGATGACTTCACCAAACGGGGAGAAGAAATTATATTTGTGCAACAGGAACATGGGAGGGTTCATGCCATGTCGGGTTTCTCGTTAGGCAGTCCGACGGACGACGTGGGCACATGATGGAATCTATCTATAAGGTATAGGTTAACATGATCAGACGAGAAGCCCCTGTTTTCCATGGCCTGAGTGGGGACAAACCCTCCCTCATGAAAAAATATATTGAAGATTGACTTTGGTTGATTCTCACAATTTGTGAACAAAGGAGAACAGAGTTAATAAAAATAATAATTTTTGTTTTGAAGGAAAAGAAAGTGAAGCTGAGTTGATGGCTTATTTCTGATCAAAACAATTTTTAATATACCGGTATAAGAAATTGTCAATCATATTTGGTGAAAAAATTGACCTAAGATGAGGCCTAGCCACCATCATGATGACAAGTATATTTTCTATGGTGTATTATAGATTTTCATCCAGAAGAGTTTAGAAACATGCATTTTATCGTCCCATTTTAGTACTTTCCCTTTGTAATATTGGATCTTGCATAGATCTATAGACAATGAGCCTAACAAAGCTCTGTATGCATAGGCTGAGCCAACATCGGCTCTTTCACCCACCAATGATACACACTCCGTCATGGCATGAATAAGAGATGGGAAGAGAGAAGGAGAGAGGGAGAGAGAGAGAGAGAGGGAGATTGAGGGAGAGAGAATGAGAGAGAATGTGAGAGAGAGAATGAGAGAGAGAGAATGAGGGATAGAAAAGGAGAGAGAGAGAGAAAGAGAGAGAATAAGAGAGAGAGAGAGAGAGAAAGAGAATGAGAGAGAGAGAAAGAGAATGAGAGAGAGAGAGAAAGAGAATGAGAGAGAGAGAGAAAGAGAATGAGAGAGAGAGAGAGAAAGGGAGAGAGAGAGAGAGATGAGGAGGATGCTTTAATAGCGTAGCTAGCATAAAAGGCAGAGCTAGTGCTGCCGGTTATCAGTCGGATGAGCAGACTGTCAGATTGGCTCCTTGCCGCCAGCATCAGTGAATCACATCGCCATGGCAACACACACTGCTCCTCTGAGCTTGCATCGCTCCTATCAGGATAATATGAGGCCTTCTGAGGGGCCTCATCCACCCCTATGTAAATGGAGATGGATGTATTAACAAAAAGGGCATTTTTATCTCATTTTCAACTGTAGGCCCACAAGGGTCTATTTTATGTTGAGTGTACATTCTACATGCACTTTCAGGAATTCAGAATTATTTCAAAGCCTTTTTGGATATGGGATATAGGACGTGTTTCAGCTTCTAAATTGTGCCCCCCAAAAGCTGCACGGGCTGTAACCTACAAGCCAGAGCCAGTCATATGCTTCTGTAATGCTCATTTGTATCAATCGAGTTTGTGGTGAATGTATGTAAGCGGAATATAATTTGTTTTGTTTGAGTCGTTGACAGAAAGTTGTGAATGACAAGCCTGAGGTTGAATGAAAGGGGACAAACAGCTGGACACATTTAAATTTCTTTGATGTTTTGTGAATGATTGATGGACTGTTATGCCTGTAAAAGAAGTACCAATGAAAAGAAATACCCAAGGGAAACACAAAAAGTGGTCTTTGTAGACAGGTGGTCTTTGTAGACAGGTTCCTTTAGTACATGTTTCAATGAGAAACCATTTTCAAGGGAAACAAAAAATGCGCTTGTTGTAGACGGGTGGTTACTAAAGCAGGTTTGACTGTATCCGTGATTTACAAATTGTTTCCTATTGCTTGTCATTTGCACTTGTGATTGTAAAAGTTGCATATTTCCCCAAATATTTGACTTGTCTGCTCAAACTAAAGGAAATGAATTGTATATAGATTGAGCAGTGTTTGTTTTTAATGCTACATGTACATGCATACACTGTACACCCTCAGACTGTACACTCCCTGAGCTAGCCCCCCCCCCCCCCCATGTGAGCGGTGAATGTACTTCACTCTGTAAAGCTACATCAACAACCTATAACATGATACAAACACACCCTGCCCATCTTCCCACGCACTTCTTTTTTCTCACCAGCCTTACATGTACATTATTAGATAGGTTCACACAGCATTCCATCAACTAATAATGTTTAGGACGTGGTTTTAAACTTGATAGTTTGAAACAAAATCAAAATACATATATGATTATATCATGATATAAAGTAATTAAATAATTATGCCTTTTAATTATAAAAAACATACAAGTGACAAATCATTTAAAAAATAGAAAAATACAGGAGACCACCATCTTGAACCAAAACTTTGAACGTGATGGGGGCCTCAGGAAAGAAACCATGTAATGAAGAAAAGAAAAAAAAAATGGTAAAATGAAATGTGATTAGTTTTAATGCGTAATGTATGGAAGTGTATGTCTTTTGTAACACATATTCTTTATTCTTATATATGTGCATGTGCAGGTTTGTGTGTGGGAGTGCTTGTGTTTGGAGTGCTTTATTGAATTATGACTTGTATGCTGATAATAATTGAAGGTTATCTTGTAGTCATGGAACATGGTCATTATGTTTACTGGAAGTCATAAACCATGAACATCTTACTTGAAGTTAAGTTTTATGTAATGCCAGCTTGACTTGTAGTTAAAAGGGCTGCTTGCCCGACTTGTACATTGTTGTTGAACACTTTTAGCTTAAAACTCTTTAAATTTTGAGGTTTCACAAACTCAAAGTTTAAAACTTTGATGGTCCCGTGTAAACAAAGCTTAAGGCAGAGACAATTTCTAGACCTTCCCCAAGAAAATTCTTCCCAGGGCTCCTTAGCACTGTATTCGCTCCTGGGTCGTGACCTCTGTGATTGACCTGTGACCTCAAGTACCATATTAGTCATAGAGAGGTTTTGGATAACACAGAGCAGGGCTCTGTTTCCCTCAGATATGAAATATTTTGTGAGATTTGTTTTTGGACAAAAGTCTATTTTTGCAGGAGATTGATTCTTTTTTGTTAAAAGGGAGGTATTATTGTGCCATTTTACGTTGAGGATGATTGTGATATCACAATGGCTGTTTCGATTTTTCAGATATTATATCAGTGTGAGTATGTTTAGACTATTTGCTCCTGTCCTACAGTACAGCATGAAATAAAATGAATTTTGTTTTCAGGGAGTTTGGCAGACAATTTACAGACAGCAAAAATCTGGCTTTTTGATAGTGAAAATATTTTCACAATATTAAAATCTAGAGATAGAAATTCTAATACACAGGTTTATGCATTGAGATGAGCCCTATACCACTCTGCTAGATGCGGCTTCTTGTACAGAGTCATAGCTCGTTGACTCTGGCTTTTTAGTGATATTGGATGCACTAATGTTGTTAAATCAGGCATGCTAGGGAGATGTGTTTTTGCACTCTGTCCATCTCCCATGTTTGTCCTGGAAGACAAATTGGATTAGCTGCTTCATCCCGGATTAACTAAGAAAAAAAATTGTATATGGATATTCATCCGTGTAAGAAAGCTGATTCAGTATAGGCTAGAAATATGTTTATAATAATTCCCATTTTTTTTTTGGAAATAAGAGAGTTGGGGTTTTCGACAAATAACAGAACTGTTTGTCAAGCATTATTTCAAATTTAAATTTTCTGTAAAGTCTATGCTTGGGCATGAATGTGCAGGTAATATGCACATTGTTGATCTATTCCTGTAAGTAAAAATCAGAGAATATGAAGGAAAATGTGATGATTTCACACCTGTATTATAATAGTCGAGCACATGTCATGTGTTATCAACGCACATCAACGATGTATCACTCAACGAAAATGAAAAGCACAGGTGGACAAACGTTCTAAAATTATATTATCATCAACATCAATAGACCTTAATACTTCAATGTATGTATACTGTAGACTTACAGATGGAATATGGAATATGCTAGATTGATGAGCGATTGATACATAATAATATTCTGCTTTTATATAGCGTTTGATACATCGATGATGTCTCTATAAAGCGCTTTACAGATTACCCTGGTCATCGGACATCTATATTAGTTGTCTGTAAAAGCCCTTTTAAATATAGGCCTATAATTGTAGGCTAGAAGAACAGCCTTTTTATGCTCTTATGTGGCTACTCATCCAAATTTGAAAGGGTCTTCCAAGCTAAATATATACCAACACTACATGCCTAGTAGGCCTAGGTGTTTAGGTCCACATGGGTATTATAAACTTGGTCATTGGATTGCATGGTCAATAATACTCCACTGGGTCTATAGATCTTGAGCCTTTGAGGAAACTGGACCTGGAAGCAAACAATAAGGTTTTACAATAAGGTTTTAAATGTACAGTAGCTTATTGATCAACTTAAAAGGCCCTTAACTTCTTAAGCCAATGCTAAGTCTACAACTGTATCAGATTACACAATGTAACAAGGGATTAGTGGGTGTTAATCCTGGCTTTTGAAAAGAGATTAGGAGATGCCAGACCAATTTATCAAGTTTATAGTTACACTCTACAGCTTCATTCAACAGGTCTTTTACCTGACAAATTAGGTTCAAGCCTAATTTGTATGGAGACCAATTTCAAAGTAGGCTGAGCTTTAATGCAGTTAGTAGACTGAGTAGTAGGCCTACTTTATAACTATAATTATCATCATATTGAATGGTTTTGTAATGTTGTCAATAGAGAAGGGAAGAACACAGTAGGTACACAAGGCCAAGGGCAGCTTTGTGTATTGTGGCTGAGCTGTTGGAGCAGCTGTTGGAGCAGCTGTTGGAGCAGTTGTACATGTAGGAGATCCATTTTTGAGACTGGTCAGTGCCCTAGACTTTTGGTGAGACTTGAGACATCCTCCATTTCTAGTCCCATGGATAGGATTCAAAGTTATAAGTTTACTTGAATAGCTTTGTAGCATTTGTTCTAGTACCATTCATCTAACAGTGGCAGTGCTGTCAGGTAACTTTACACTGTATGTACATGTGGTGCATAGCTATCCTACCACACCTGAACGAGAAAATTGCAATATGATTTGTATATATTTTTTCTAGGATTATACATTTTCATTTCATTTTCACAGTACCTTTATTCACCACAAGAATCAGAAAGAATACACCGGGCACAATTAATATCCACAAAGCTGCACTAATTTGTACATGAGCATGTGCACAGACGCATTTCACAAATTCCAATGTTCTATCCTTCTCTTAATTGCACACACCCTTTTCTGTTATTCTGTACCAATTGAGCATTAGAATGAAAGTGTTCAAATTTTTTATGGAAAACCTGTATTCAGCATCTTTTATTGACACCTCCCCTATTCACACTGCACAGCAGGACCCTGAACCCTGACAGCCAGCGTAATACCCTGATGTAATGGGGAATAACAAATCAGACAAGAATAGAAAGAAAACTCAACTCATTAGACTTGTTCACACTTACAAAGTCCATCTCTGTATAATTTGATCGAAGGAAAATATGCTTGAAAATTGTAGATGTGCAAAGATCATTTTACAAGATTGCTAGTCACATTATGAACTGATCGAGTCCGATATAAACATTCATTCATTTAGTGTTGTTGCTCTTAGGCTGTATAAAATGCTGGGCACCTGTTGCATGTATTTTCAGAATAAAAATGAAAATTGGTTTTCCAGTAAATTGTTGAGTAATATAAGTTTATTTGTGTTCATTATGTATCAAATTGATTTCCCCAATTTTTTTCTCACTAAACCAACCCATGCTAAATATGTCTGCATTTGATATCTTCAAGTAGATTTCTTTTGCAGATTGAAATTATCGAGAAGAAAGGGTCAGACAACTGAACTGGGTGGGGCTTGACTGGAGAGAGACAGGGAGAGAGAGACACAGAGAGAGAGAGAGAGAGAGAGAGAGAGAGAGAGAGACAGGGAGAGGGAGAAAGAGAAAGAAAGAAAGAAAGAAGAGAGAGAGAGAGAGAGAGAGAGAGAGAGACAGACAGAGATAGACGAAAGAAAGAAAGAAAGAAAGAAAGAAAGAAAGAAAGAAAGAAAGAAAGAAAGAAAGAGAGAGGAGAGAGAGTGGAAGGAGAAAGACAACAGAGAAGAACAGAGAAGAAGAGAGGAGAGAGAGAATGGTAACGAGAGAGATTGTAGACCAAGTATGGTGTTATCTTCATGGTTTATAGGCTCCAGTTAACCCTGTGCCCCCCCCAGAAAGTGGTACTGGTGTCATTTCAACAAGCAGAAAGAGCAGGATCAAACGATTCAATCTTTAAATGGAAGAGATTTACATCAGATGAGAATGTTGTTAGCACGTTCCTGGTAACTTTTAGGACACACAAGTTTTGTAGCCTTTGAAGCATTTATTTTGGATGCAAAGATCACACAATAGTGAAGAGCTTTTGTAGAACTACCTAAGGGCGCGTTCATGCTTGATTTTGAAGGCAGAATGAGCGATTTGTAACGCTCATCGTAAACGCTCATCGTAATCGCAGTTCGACGGTGCACTGTTCATGCTCACTTCTCCAGGCAATTCTCCTTGGGTGGCCTTCAGCTGGATTCGCAAACCTGTGTGCGCATGCTACGTAGACCAACTAGAGGTCAGTGCGTTGACCCCATTTAAACGCGTTTACAAATTGTAAACGCATCTTTTTGTGAGTTTACGATCGGCGATCGTGATCGCCGTTTTTCGGTGATTCTACAAAAGTGAGCATGAACGCAATCGTGTTTTAAACTAAACGCGTAACAGATGCCTGATTCTGGCCGTCAAAATCAAGCATGAACGCGCCCTAAGAACCACAGGTTGTCTAACTCCAGAGTGCATGTGTCCTTGTGTACATAGACCTACCTAGATAAATTGATTGGTCATTGGCCCCTGTGACAGTATCACCTATAGCTTCATTGAACATACTCAATCAAATTCCATTGAAACGAAGGAAAATCAATATCATCCATTCATCAGCTCATTTACCAATGGGTTATGTAACGCTAGCTTGACATAATAAGCGTAAGAGTGGCTGTCCAGGGAAGCACCATGTTGTTGGTATTTGAATGTGGATGACTCTTCTGATGACCTTCAGAGCTAAGTCTAGGCATCTTTCTTGACTGTGCGAGACATTCACATTTGGATCTTTAGGACCTCATTAGGGCTTTAGGTAAGAATTGACACAGCAGGACGCATAGCCTTTTGACAAGGCCTCGTGACTCTAAGCGGCTGAGATGAGTCTAGATACCCGGAGTGAACGCGCGACCGAGTGACGGAACGTCACGAGGCCTTTTGAGAAGTGGGTTTCACTGCTCTGCATGAATTATTCATAGATACATATTAGCATGCCAATACGCCTACTTTGGATTTATTGACCAATCAGAACGGCGATCTCCCAGTTGGCTTCGTTCGTGATTCGTTCCATGTAGAGGTCAGTGGTCTTAGCACGTACGTAATAGTTCATAGCATGTAGGTCCATGTTCGCACTACGTAGAGTTTACTGTGTGTGTGTGTGTGTGTGTGTGTGATGGATACTATATGCTGACGTCGTGCGAGGATACGTTCGCTTATTGGACGCTCTATTTTCTGGAGCGAATTCCAGTCGGAAACAATGGTTAACATAAGAAATCCAAATCAGATTGATAAAGGCCACTAGGATGGGCTCCTCGCTCTCGCGTTCACTTGGGTTTTCGCGATTAGTCTCGTTTTAGTCGCTCGGCGTCTATCAGACAAGTGGCCTTGTTTAAAGGCTACAGGACGCATGGACACCCACAATATTAGACCATACCTCCTAATTGCAAAATTGTAACAAGTAATGGTGCACTTTAAAGTTGTCAATCTGGACCAGAACAAAAAAGTTTGTGGCTGTTACTTGTTTCTACTGCAAATTCACAGTATCTATATTTAGCTAATGAGAGATAACTAGATAGTTATTAAAAGATGTACTCTGCTTTTTGAAGATCAAGGCAATTGTTGCACAAACATTGGGATTGACATGTACATGTAGTAGTGCTGTAACATCACGGATATCTCCAATTCCGTTTAACCGCCTGTCAAAACCGGACGGTTTTCGGTTAAACGATTTATTAAAAAAAAAAAAAAAAAAAAAAAAAAAAAAAAAAAAAAAAAAAAAAAAAAAAAAAAAAAAAAATCGTTTTTTTTTTTGTTTTTTTTTCGCCGTGTGAAAAAGCAGGAAGGTGATTTAACTGAAGGCGCCGATTTGGGCTTGTGAACTAGTCACAAATAATAGTAACAATGTCGTTTTAGAATAATGTGTAAGATCATTAAAGTAAATTAGAAACAGTAGAGGACCTAGGATAAAACCTTGTGGTACACCATGTGTTAAACTTGGATGAATATATATTGAGATCTATTACAAAGATTACTTTCAAACCAAGATGACAGACAAATTGGAGTGTTGTTCTAGTTTCCAAGTGGTAAGTCATCACACCGATTACTGAGCTGGGAGACATTGCCAGGTGGAGGGGCATAAATCGAAACTTAAAAAAAAAAAAAAAAAAAAAAAAAAAAATATTAAAAAAAAAAAAAAAATTATAAAAAAAAAAAAAAAAAAAAAAAAAAAAAACGGGATAACGAAACCGTCCAATTGAAAACGGAATCCGCCATGGGCGGTCGGATACCGGACGGTTAAACGTTTGACTACAGCACTAACATGTAGCAGGCCTTAAATTTCGTCATTTTTAGGGCAAGGCCAGTTTGGCCTCGAGTACCTCATATTTTTAAGGGCACCAAGGCCAAAATATTTTTACAAAAAGGGCATCGAGGCCAAAATATTTTACAAAAAGGGCATCGAGTATGAGGCCAAAAAAATTGATTCTATTTTTGTTAGATGTCATGTGTATTTTATGAAACTTGTGCAGGATCAATTTCCCATGACTTTTAGCACCAGCTTCTTCACAGAATGTATAGAGGTCTACGGTACATACAAACAAGCAGGCGCGTAGCCACGGGGGGGGGGGGGGGGGGGGGGCACTGGGGGCACATGCCCCCCTAAAATTTCCAGGATCGGTTGAAATTTTGTAGACCCCTTTTTTTGACCTCGATCGATTACATGTATGTGCCCCCCAAACACCAAACTCTGGCTACGCGCCTGCAAACAAGGCGGCGGCCCGCAAGCCTTAGATTTAGCAGCCAGGAGCAAGGGGCAATTTTTTTTTTAAGTTGCCCTTTGCCACGGGAATTTACCAGAGCAAGGGGCAATTTTCCAAAAACAGATAGGCCGCTTATCTAATCATAAGTTCAAAGAGAGTCTACAAATGTTAATTTCATAATGTGAATAGATCGAACGATCAATTTAATAACTTTTTAATCTTAACAATATGAACAGGAAAGATTGATTAAGAACATCAAACTTGCACATTAAACAGTATTTTAAAGTAACTAAAAATATTGATGAGCAAATGAATAAATAAATTGTCAATTTCACAAACATCGAAAGTCAGAAGGACTTAATTGGCAAGTTTACCGGGCCGGGTATTCCAAATCAAAATCGCACCTCACACACAAATCTTCCGCCACTCTCTCGGTAGTAGGAGCAAATTTGAAGAAATTATCTTTTTAACTGTTGTATAGAAAGGTCTAGATAGGCCTAACTAATGAAATAAGATGTAAAAATGTCCTTATAGACATTCGACAGCTGAAAGTGACACGCTCAGCTCAGTTGCGTAACGTGCATTCACGAAACCAAAATCGTTCCTCGCACACACACTCTCGCCACTTTTGGTGGGAAGCTGTCGGGCTGGAAGTTTGCCAGCGAAACCGATGCACCCTCGGAATTTTACCGGGACTCGAAACGTTCGTCTTGGGAAGCTGGCGGGGTAGCTTTTTGAAGCGAGGTCGGCTGGTGGCAAAATGAGAGTAACTACGATCGAGAACATCGTAGGTGTTCTTAACTTAGTAATAAGATAATTCTAAATTCTATTTGAGATAAAATAATAAACTAGGCCTACAAACAAACCTCGACAGATCTCTAATGACTATTTGAATGCTTGTTTATTTCTCCATTTGACGATTTGTTTTCTTGATCCTGGCCTTCGATTTGTACGTACGTGCGTGCGTCAACAGCATGCACCATATGCATATCATGCGATCGCATAATATGAACGTACGTACGTACGTGCGCTAGCGCATTGCCTATATAATAACAAAGGGCGCATTTTCACGGCACTTGCGCCTTATTAAAGCACTAAATACGAAGCTAGAAGAGAGCTCGTGGGCGGCAAACTGTTCGTGATTCGTGTATTTTTACTGTTCTAATAATTTATGGGCGCATTTTCACGGAAAACACTAGTTTTAGATGATTATGGGCGCAATTGGTGGTTTTATGTGCGCAAATTTAAAATAAAAAGGGCACGTCCAGTTGGAAAAAAAGGCACGTCGGCCAGTTGGAAAAAAAGGGCACGGCCTTTTTGGCCGTGAATATATCTTTTTTTGGGAGGGCACCGCGGCCAGTCATAGGGGCATCGACGGCCTGGCCGTCGATGGCCGTCGATTAATTTAAGGCCTGATGTAGTTTACACAATCATATAAATTTGTAAGTCCAACCACTTGAAAAGGAAAAATGGTGCTTTCTTTGTGCTTTATATGTGCTTTATACATGTATGTGGAATATCCCATGCTCACATAAGTACATGCAGAGGGACAACACTTCAGAGAGTATTTCAAGTGCATTTCTTATTGTGTTGAAATGATAAGAAATGTCTGAGGAAGTTGTGCGTGCTTTTTGCTATCTCAAAAGGCCTGTCCTCATCAGACCAAAGTTGAAAAAAAACAACGCCATTTTCAGACTGGTGAAATATATTTACCAAAGCTTGAAATTGCGTCTTCACTGGTTAAATACGCTCGGACGAACGTAAATTATTAGCCCATTATTTTCAGGATTTCTCTGGATATTTTCTCGACCTAATAGCCCCCTAATTGCAACTGCGGGCTGATGAGGATGCAAATTAGCTGGCTACTTTGATCAGGCTAGTTAAAATGGCGTTTTATTTTGCAATTTTAGTCTGATGAGGACAGGCCTAAACAGGCTTAATTCTAAGCTTGCTGTGTCATAGTAACCATAGAGATGGCTGATTCAACCACTGTATAATTTATCTGTTATTAGGCCCTTGTATCGTAGAGATCATAACTCAATATGTACAGAGCAAGTAGAGACGTTGCTCTGTTATTTTATGGATAATGTATGTTCAATATTGTGCATAAGGCCAAATTTAAAAAAAACATGTTTAGCGTCCTGTTTTTTTTGAAAAATAGGAAGGAGGAGGCCCTTTTTTTTCTTTCAATATGGCCGCTCAAAATGGCCGCTCGGTACATTTTCCCTGACATTCAGGTTATTTTTCAAGATGGCGGCCGACAATTTTAATTTTTTTTTTTTAAACCAGAAATAGATCCATTTTAGCAATGTTTTTCATCTTTTTTTCTTAAAAAAAAAAAAATCAAACAAAATTCAAAATAAAAAAAAATAAAAAAAAATTATTTTTCTTCTCCAGTTCAAATGATTATTACATTGTAGAAATCCTTATTGCTAGAAAAAAGGCATGATATATTATTGACAAATTACTTGTTTATGGTGGTTCTTACTTTGTTAGTGTTGATTAAGTTCAAAACGTAAACGACTAGGCTATGTTGCATTTTGTTGGTGCATGTTATAAAAATGGGATCTGGACTAGGCCAGAAAATGGTGGAGGAGCGTCCATGCGCTAGACTTTGACTCCTACATGTATATCACCTTTCTCTTTATCTTTTGATGTTTTTATTTTCACAGTGACTCTTGTGCACACATACGGCCATATATTTCCTCTGGCCTGCAATATCTGTACATTGTACAAGACTTGATAACGCTTATTTGCTGAACATTTTGAGTGACTGGATTATGTATTAATTGGGTGTTTGCGAAAAGGAATAGGGCGATCTTGTAGTAACTGCTTGTGAAAAGGAGTAAGGAAACTGAAAGCACGATATGTCTCAGTTACAGTACTATACTTGTAGTGCAGGTGAATTGATGTTTATCTGATATGTTGACACAAGGAACAGCTTTATAATACAGGCCTACAAACACTTTGAATGGTCGTACATGTACATTGTTGAGTCAGCTACAGGTACTACATTAAGATCAAGCTGATATTCTTCCTAAATACTGTACAAAGAATTTCCTTCTCCATGGCACAATGTACTTGTTCATAATAATTTTGCTTTGTTTTTCTTCTTCATTGTTTGTGATGCTTCCTTTTATTTTTTTAAATATTTTTAAAATATCTTTAAAAAAACATTTATTTTGAATAAGAAGGGGGTTAGGACAATATTTCATGTACACTGTAGGCCTACACAAATGTATACAATTACCTAGTAGTGTTATCTAGCAATTGAAAAGGGGACCAGATCTGTCACTCATGCTATTTATATCTCACACCTTTTATCACCTTTTATCAGTACATGTGTAGGTCAAGGGCTGCTTACAATCCTACTTCTTATTTAATTTATATTGTATGATGTCATTCCGTGCAATGAAAAGAAACCATTTCAAAGCAAACAATGGTCAAACTTGAAGTCCCTGGAGCTGGCTGGACGAACCTCATTAGTAAGCCTCATTAGCTCCAAGCAGATACCAAACCGATACTGATGTTTTTTTTCTCTTTCTGTCCAACTCTTTGAGAAAGGCCCATGCAAACTCAGGATGCAGAGAATCAATAGAACTGGCGACAGTAACGGATCTTTTCCTTTTGGCACTTTACTAGTCTCAACTCCAGACTAACAGTGGTAATGGAATTATCTCAATCGTGTACTATGATTGACCTGTGCATGATGTACATCCTGTTTTGTTATTAAGAAAGTACTTGACATGAAGTTGTGCTTTTCAAACATACATGTATGGAGAGTAATGTATCAGTGATCAGGTATTTGCTCCAGTGACAATTGCTCCTGGCTTTATTTCGTCAGGAAGATACGGTTATGGTTAGGGTTGAGATTCGGTTTTAGAGTCTAAGGTTTAGCTTTAGGGGTAGGGTAACTAGGTATCAAGCAGAGGTACATGTAGTCTTGGGTTCGGGTTCTAAATCAGGAATGTCAGTTTCTGTAGGAAGTAACTGCAGATCAATTGTCACAGGAACATGTGTCCTACTACCTATAACCGCATTGACATTTACTTACAATGTAACAAACTTTATAGGAATATGTTAAAACAATAATGATAAATATATAAACAGTGACCTGTGTTCAAGTGGTCCCTCTTCGAGACGGGTTTAATCAAATATGATCCTGGCACTAAAGAAATATTGTGCCTTGAGGTAGTTAAGCACTTATCCTGCATAAATGCGCGCATAAATATGCCACGTGGAAATGTGTTTCTCCAGAGGCAGTATGGGGTATTAAGCGTGTTTGACATTTCATGCATGCATTTGAATATATATGAAGCGTTGAATCACATCCACCGGAAAGTCTACAATGAGAATTGACAGTTGAAATACATGAGCGAGGAATCCAATAGAATCATGCCATGAAGCTCTTTGTTAGATAAAAGCTCTCTGATAGCTTCAGTGTATTAGTGGTTGAAGCGTAGAACTTGCTCAAAGAATGCATTTATTGATTACCTATGCCTGTATTGTTCAATTGCCTTAAGTCATTCTGTCCCGCCATTCGAGTTGGGTCACTGTCCCCCTTTTCTGTCATTTTACCCCCCTTCTACAGGTCAACTGTAGGTCAATGTTACTGGCTGAAAAAATTGTTTAGGGATCACTTACATTTAAATTGCTTTTCAAAGGAAGCAATAGTATCCTAGGCCCTAGGGTGCCTTTTATAAAGTGTTTGATAATCTCAATAAGAAAACGTTGCACAAAGGTGCTCCAAACTGATCTCATAGGCCTGACACGTATATCATACCATGGTCTATGCTACCAACTGAACATATACATGTACATGTACATTTATATCCGTGCACAAACCATATGTTCATGTACATGTACAGAGTAGCACTACCGGTGTACGAGCCTACTGCATCAGTGCAAATTAAGAAGGGCATGGTACACAAGTACACAAATAACTCAGATTCAAATTTTGGCGGACCACGAGGAGAGAGAGAAATAAAGGAACACACTAATTACCAGCCTTTGTCTTCACACGCAGGCCCTTTGAATCACCCAACCCCAAAGACCACTGTCAATTTGCACTTCCTATCCAATGTTGATCAACGAAGAGCCTGTGCCAGGAGTCTAAGCCCTGCTAATTCCCTCCTATTCATTTTGCGCCATCCATCGGAGTACTATGCATACTACTAATACATTTGAAAAGCTTTAGCATTGAACTTTGAGCGAGACTGTTGGTATACTGTCTGTAGTCGAGTCTCTTTGCATTTCAGGCAGCGCTGTTGAGCCAAACCTCCCCTCCTTTCCTTTCGATTGGTCTCTCTGGAATTTATCTTGTTGGAATATATATCTATCCATCCAGGCTGCATTGTGTAATGTATTTCTAGCCCAAGGTCGATGCAACAGGAGTGGATATTATCATATTAATTTCAGGTATGTAACTACATGAACCAGTGGAGCCTGAGATCATATATCTTCAGGAGTGTGTTTTATGGGGGTATGTGTTGTGTGATTTATCGGCCATGCTATGCTGACAGAAAACTATCTTTGTAACCTTGCCACATAGCATCACGCTCTTCTCTCTCGTAGTGCGGTAACTATTATGCATGCAGCAGCCATCGTTGTTTAAATGTGGAATAGGATTTGGCATGCACAGACTGTTTCTGGCTCTACCGAATGGTCATCTTTAAGATAACTGTGAAAATTGTCAGATTCAGATAAAAAGGTGTGTTTACACTGGAGGATAGACCAGTACAAAGTCGTGATTGATGAAGAACAAAAAATATTCCCTTATTGATGCATGTGGTAAATGCTTTATTCGTATGACACAAAATAAGAGAATTATAGCAATCTATTTTAAAATTGTAATAGTGTAATGATGCATGGATATTGTTACATGGGCCTGATGGAGAAAGTCATACAATGTACCTGCTATTCTTCTTTATTTAAATACATGTGGTTAATTTAAGCGTGGTATTGTTCGAAGTGATTTATTAGATGCTGAGGTTGGAAAACTGATTGCCTTAATCTAAAGCTCCATTTCTCATTACAAATGTGTGGAATAAAACAAGGAGAGATATACATGTACATGTACATGTATTTAAAAAAAAAAAGGAAAGGAAAAGAGTCTAAACCAGTCAAAATTGGGGAGACTGCAATTGATGTTACATCATTCAAACTGTTGTGCATTTACATTATTGAATATTATTGTTGTAGTTGCAGCTCCTCGTGTCTAGCAGTTTGAAATTCTGGAGGACATTTAAATGCCCACTCTTTCATCAGAAGTATGGAAATAGTGAAATCGTGACCACACGTCTGTGGCTGAATGCTCTTTCCAAGGGCACCGTCTGCTATGAAAGACATGCTCTTTATCATCCATGCTAGGTGTGATACGTGTATGGATGAAATAGCTGGGTTCACACAATATTTTAAGTTGTATTAAGTTTAATCTGTGAAGATTTGTTAGTGTGAACAGAAAGCATGTCTGTGGCTGAATGCTCTTTCCAAGGGCACCGTCTGCTCTGAAAGACATGCTCTTTATCATCCATGCTAGTTGTGATACATGTAAAAAGGATGAAACAGCTGGGTTCACTCTACATATTAGTTCTATAAAATTTAATTTGTGAAGATTTGTAAACTGTGAACAGGAAACATTTATTAGTAAGATACCTGGGTGATTACTCAGGTGTTTGTATGTACAGTGCGTCCCAGAAATAACGAAACCGAGAAGTATCGATGTCTTATCATAACTTAATCACAACCATAATTAATGAATGATACATATTTGGAAAGCTTAGAGTCTCCTCTTTCAGTTGATGCTATTCATGTGATGCATATTTCATGCATGAGTGATTAAAAGCAATTTGAAGGAATGAAACCAAAAAGTAATTTGGCGGGCGGTATCTGAATTTCAAAGAAAAATTCATATTTCTAGAAAGTTCATTTTCTGCTCTTTCATATGATACCTTTTCTGGGATGCATGATATACAATATTTTCTTTGATAGTTACTAGACAAGAATTTTTATGACCTGAAACCTTTGCGACATGTGTGTGTTAGCGTGTGTCAGCCATAACATGTATGGAGGCAAGAAAGTTTTGTGGATTGCTTAAATACATAGTTTCATGATCGTATGATAGTGAATTTAATCATGGTGTGAATACTTTTGCGAACCTTTACCGCTCACAAAATTCCAAATAGTTTTACGCCCGCAATATTTTAGGTTACACATCACCTACTAGAAAATGTAGTTCTTGAAGATTAGTATAAAACGATAGCATTTTCAATGAGAACACAACTATCTAGTCTAGTCTGCACACATGCCGTGTGCTCCTT
Source organism: Strongylocentrotus purpuratus (assembly GCF_000002235.5). Taxonomy (NCBI): domain Eukaryota; kingdom Metazoa; phylum Echinodermata; class Echinoidea; order Camarodonta; family Strongylocentrotidae; genus Strongylocentrotus; species Strongylocentrotus purpuratus. The sequence goes on along the minus strand of NW_022145600.1, from coordinate 22,068,921 downwards.
CAGTTCCATTGAAGCTCTTTATCGGCCCCATTCATAGAACGAAGCAGCTTGGAGAGCGAATGTGGTCGGTATTGATCAGGAATCCTTTGTGGTGATTGAGGGCTAAGCTGTTGATGACCTTGAACATGTGCGGAGATGCAGACAACATTGATTGCAATGGCGGGAGATAAAGCCTTCATGTTTGTTTTTCACCATTCTGTGATGCTGTGTAAGATGTGTGTGTACTGTATGCGTGTGGCGATGAAAAATCATTTCAGCTATGAAATCAACAGATGATTATTATAGAATATTAAGGATGAGGGGAAAATCATATGAAACTTACTTCACAAAGTGTTCTCATCAGTACATTAGCTAGCATAATATATATTTGTTTTGATTATAAATTCATCTTGAATTGTTACAAACTGTCTGTGTGATTTACACATCCTTTTTTTTTTGTCTTGCTAAATTTTTGTTACATGAGGTTTTCGGTATATTGTGTGTTTTACTGTTGGCTGTGTGACTGACCACAATTGACAGGACGATGAGGCCAGTCTTGAATGGGATGATTACATCTGAACATTTCTGATGGATGGTTCTGAATCCATGTCGGTCGAGACACCAGAGCTTGTATTCCTTGTGTGTTTTTGTTACAAGACTGACAGGGGACGAGGGGGTGATGAGAGATATTTGTAGGTTGACTTGCATACCGGGTACATGTATTTACCTGGCGAAAGGAGATACTGGTCAGACGCGAAGGTACGAGGAGTATATACATGTAGTGACCAGTCTGTCGGTCGTTGGATTGCATTTCAGTATCTGTCTAGATAAGAATTGGAGTCAGAGTAAAGTGCACGGCTCGCTGCACGGTCTCTACCTGTTGGCCTGGCTCAGGGCTTTGATTTGTCAAACTTTGAATTGTAAAATGGAAAAAATGAACTGATTGACAGACAACTTTCATACTTGCTACTCGATGATGCATAATTTTGAGAGAATTGGACTTGCCTGTAGTTTTTCTTTTCTTGTATTTCATTGTGCACTGAAGCCAGTGTGATGTTGATTGTAGAAGATGGTAGACCAGCATACTGCCTAATGTTTAGTCTTCTCTGTTTGAAAGCATGATGAGGCTTGATGAAATTGAACATTATTGAAACTAACGGAAATGCATCCAGTATTTTCTTTAGAACAGCTCAATATTTTAGTCTCTGTCATGAAATTTATGTCTCCTAGTCCTTGGCACTTTTTGTGTCTTCTTATACAAATCAAAATTAGTGATGTTAGAAAAACAACACAGAACTACACATTCCATTCGTATGCTCTGCTACAATACCACCAAGCAGTGCAGAGATGTTGTTTGGGCATTGAAATCTGTTTGCAAACTAACTTTATCAACTTGATTTAATGGCAAGATCAAACACAGGGTATGTTTGCCCTGGTTTATAAGCCCTTGTCAGATAATGGCTAATCTTGATAGGGGATGATCCTAGGAAATGAAAAGAATTAAAACAAGATTTTGTTCAGATGGAGCTCTCCTACTGTCAAGAAATCTAAAATCTGAAATCTGAAATTCTACACTCTCAAGATTAAGTTGAGTTCTTGTCATGTGATTGCAATATTGCATTGTGAAAACATATATGTGGAAAGGATTGTAAAAGGCTGATCATGTCGCAGAACAGTATTTGTGTACATACTGTGAGGTTTTTGGAATCATCAAAATGATAAGAAATTGGCCCAGTTTTGCTTTAGGTCACATGCAACAACTGTTAATGTACACAGAAATGTGTATATTAGGGAATACATTATACGTAGCATGAAGGTTGCGGTCCACAACCTTTAGTTATAACTTGTCATATTTTTAATATGAGGGCGTTTGAAGAGCCATTGTCTTCTGGGGACATTTCCTCTAGGATACTCTTCCACACTAACATAAAAATGATTTAAAATTCTCCCAATTTTTTATCTTCATCTTTCACATAACTCAACCTTCAATTCAATGGTTTGTGCTTGGCACTCCTATATATGAATATTACTTATTTTTATTAGCCATTTTTCTTTCTTTTTCCTAATTTAGAGTACCAGTAGTCCTTTTTTTATACAATGTAGGTCTCACCAGATCATTGATAAAATTCATTAATATAGTGGTTAGATTTGCTCATAAAAATGTTTTGTAGTTGTAATTTTAATGAGCCTTCAATTTAATTTGAATGGCAATATGTTTCTGTCTTGTTGAAAGCTATACCTCTTGGTATAATTGAATTCAATTTTATTAGAAACTTTCCAATATTTGAGAAAACACGTGCAGTGTTTTTAATGAGGTAAATTAAACTCCACTGTAGCAGTATATACTTGCCCTTCAATCGGAGGAGCATGCATGCTGCACCCTTTTTGTGTTCAGTACTTGTATGGAGGTTTGTCTGATTTGGGTGCTTTCATACAAAGTTGATAATTGTATACTCATATACACAATTCAAGGTTACAAATACATGTGCCTTGAAGAGCTTTTGTGGAGCGTTTTCTTTGTGTTCTCATTTTTTTCCATGGGCATGAAACTACAAAAAATAATTTGTAATAATGTTCTTGCATTGACCCAGTGTTGTAAATGATGTGTGGACAAAATGACAGGTGGGTGTACATGCTTTTTTAAATGTGGAAACATCAGAGCAGTTCCTTATTTCACCATTACGATTTTCTCTGATGGAAGTATGGTATTGGTAAAGTGAAAATGACAGGTGTTTTACTATAGTAATGGTGGTGATGATGATGATGATGATATATGATAATGATATATGATGATGATGATGATGCTGGCGAATCGGTGATGGTGATGGTCATGATGATGAAAGTAAGAATGATGAGGATGGTAATGATTGTAGTTATGGAAACTAATATGATATTATGATGGTGATGTGGAGAATGTTCGTGGCGATGTCAACTTTTGCGATTTTCGGGTGTGACTGTGAAGACAGCTAGTAGGCTTACATATGATGGACTTACGGGTTTCTACAAATGATGGAACTAGGATTCCTAAAATGTAGCTTATAATATCTTGGTGACATAAATAACTCACCTTACAAACGTGCAGACACACATCCAGCAGGATGGCAGACCCGTAATCAAAATTATTACATTTATTAAATATTCACATTATAAAACAAATTAATTTCTTTCTTGTTTTCACAGGTTGGTAGATAACTGGTAGACAGACACACCCCACACACACACACAAACACACAGACACATCCAAGATGGCCGACACGTTACCCAACGAGCTGGAGGAAGCTCCTCAGAGTCCCGCCATGAACGGCAAGTCGTCCGGGAAACACCGTGAGATCGACAACCTGGACTTGGACGATCCAGAGGTCCAAAAGGACATGCAGAGACCGGCACACATCAAGAACGACATCAAAGAGATGGACCGTAACAAGCGAGTCTCGCTCATTCTAAACAGCGAAGCTTTTAGAGAAGAACTAGAAGCCATCATCGACAGTCAACTAAAGGTAAGACTCGCTTGCCAATTCACGCCCGGCCCAAGGGAGAAAATGTTATTTGCATGCTTGTATTTTCATGTTGCTGTATTTAAACCAATATAATCATTTGAGTTATATAATTTTCACCAAAATTTGTGATCACCAGCACCTTATTTTTTAATGTCAGATTTGCATACTGATGATATTCAAATCTATCATGGGATTTAGTTTATATTTGATTGTTCTTGAAGGTTTACAGTCATTTCCTCTCTTCAATATTAGAACATAATGTATTTAGGGCATTGGCCTACATGTATTCATGTATGTCACTTTACAAGTCCCCCTCCCCCTAAAAAGAAATGTTTTTGTTGAAAAGGGAGTAAAATAGTGGTAATCTTGAGCTAGAGTGTTAAACATACAATACAAATTGCGAGAGGAAACGTAGCCTCTCCACCGAAGACATGTAGGCACTTCCTATGTATACGTTCCAACTTATTTGATAGAATAAGTAGTGTAGCATTCATAAGACCATTATTACATTGTATAGCATGGTTACACATTTAATAACCAGCCTGAAAATTCATACAGAATTGATTCAATATGTGCACAGTCCGCTCGTTATATTTACCCTCCAGCCCACTCATATTCAAATTCTGAGACAGGTAAACCTGTGAAGTGTAATGATAGATCAAAGTCTGAAAACCTATTCAGGAAACAGCTACATATCTTTCTCCAGACAATACCTTCCCATTTCAGTATCAAATTGATTTATGAACCCAGTAAATACTGGCACCATCTTGAAGTCTAAAAGTCATACTCTCCCAGTATTTTGTTCATAAAAATAAAATAAAACATTATCGTAGCAATGATACAAGGTTATATTCATTACTACCGAGCAGTCTGCAAATGAGGTTGAATACATTGACAAGAACAGAGAGATACTCATGGCTAGGGAAATTCTATCTAATAACTGTACTTAAAAACAGAGGGACTGTTTCATCTAGTGAAGGAAAGGAGGGGGGGGGGGGTACAGAAGGGTTCAAGATCAAGATAAATACCAAGCAGATGGGGTAAGGTTACATCTCTTCAGATTTTATTTACGACATCTGCAATCTATCTTATATTCTGCTTTAATAGAGCCAGAAAGGCATGAACTAATGGTCTTTCGCTTCTAGTCAACGTCTTTCTGGTTACACTTGGTTTTTCGGCCACCAGATGCATATGAGAAAGATAATATGCAGAGAGATGTTGATATCCAGTCTGTCTATGCTCATTATGATCAGTGAGTGGCCCGAGTGACTCGTATGGCGCCATTGAAATTAATGATTTGGAGCAAATAGAAGGAGATTCGAGAGACAAAGTCCTGACATTTAGAGGGAGAAAAAAAATATATACTGGAATGATGATTGTAGCTGAATTGGTGTTTTATGGAACTGCTTATGGTGTCCTATTTCAGTATTTTGAAATTTGCATACGGAAAGAAAGACAATGGTTGAATGGAGTGTAACCGTATAAATATTGTGGACTTTTTTGGTCTGTTACATTTCTCAGCAAAACAATAGCAGGGTGATTAAGTATTTACTGCAATCATAGATTGTATTCCATATAGAGTTTCATATTATCCTATTTTATTGCTTTCAAAACAAAATTCCTGATGGTTGTTTTGACTTCCAAAGTACATTTACATGTCGGTTGGCATTCTTACATGGCATATTATGATCCCACATAAGACTTACAAATAAAAGGATTTTGAATGGTCTGCAATGTCAGTAGTAGATGTAGATTTGAATAAGTAATTTTGTAAAGGCTCGTTGAATAAGTATTTTTTACTTGCATACATGCACACATACATAGTAAACAAAATAATTTACGATAACTTTCTCAAATAGCATTAGCGGAAACTTTCTTTGTCCATTCTTCAAAGTTATGAAACTTACTGGTTGTCCTTAACCCGCACTTGTTATGAGATATTTCCTGTCCATGTCCGTTGATATGCCATACCTGTACATTGATAGTTGTAAAGGAAACTGAAGGTTACCGGGGAGTTTTGTAATTTCCCCTTGCTTCACCTGGCAGGTTTCCCGCCGGACTAACCGGACATTAAATCCTGTGAAAGTGGCTTCAGGATATGTCCAATTTATTGGTGTATTTTTCAGATTTCCACAACATCCCGATAGCATTAGCAGCTATTTGTTGTGATCTGATACAAATTTTTGATAATGGTTTTCTGGAGTAGAAAGTATGGCTTCTGAGCAGTTGTGTCTCAATGATGTGCTGTAGACTTGACCTTACAGACATCCCTGGTCGGACTAGCCGGACATCAGATACTGCGAAGATGGCTTCAGGATATGTCCAATTTATCAGTGTATTTTTCTGATTTCCACAACATCCCTGATAGCAGCTATTTGTTGTGATCTGATAAAAAGATGAGATAATGTTTTCTGTAGTAGGAAGTGTGTATGGGTTCTAATAGCAGAAGTGTTATTTGTGTCTCATTGTTTTGTTGTAGTCTTATAAGTTTATTTGATTTGCAGACTAGACAGGTATAGGCGTAAGGAGGGGGCGTGAGGATAAGTTATGAAAATTAGGGCACACACAAGGAAAGAATACCTCAATCAATGCATGTTGAAATAGGACCTGTATATTCTTGATAAAAATGAAGCTTTTTTTGTATTTTAACAGCATCTCTTTGTAATTCAAAAGTTTCCAAAAGCAGTGATGCATATTATATTGTAGGCCTACATGTTATGATACCAAGATAATACATTTTTGAGATGTAACTTGGTGAAGGTTAAATTTTGGTTACTGTCATAAATCATTTGATACAAAATCTTTATCCCAACACAAAATGCTCCTGGCAAGACTTCTGTTCTGAAAGGGAGATTATTGTCCATTAACTGTCTGCTAGCATTCTATCAACCATAAGAAGAAAGGGACACAATAACAGAAGGACAAATTGGAGACATTTCATTGTGGGATTCCATGGGAAGATAGTCATTTTTGGAGCTTCCCTGGATATGGGTAAAGGATAACCCTGCGCTCTGTTTGTTGGCTGTTTATCAGACCAGTGAAAAACAGAACGCTGTGATTGTCGCTCAGGTGCTAGCTGTGGTGGGAAATTCTTGATGAATGAGTCAGACCTGTGGTCAGAGAATATTGTGATTTTAAAGGTGCTAGTCAACATTGAAGGATATAATTCAGTCCAAAGTACAATATGCAGAGAGATAAATAAATAAATAAGTAACATTAATGAAGCAATAAATAAAATAAATTAATGGATATATAAACTGATCTAACTAAGTAATAAATAAGTAAGTAAAAATACAATTAAAAATTTAGCAAAAAACAAACAAAATAGAAACTACCACCAAATGAAATTTCTCTTTATAATTTGATTTGTAGATAATTGTGGCACATTTTACAGCTTGGATGTTTTCAAATTGCAATGAGGATTGTTTTTTTCTCACCCAACATTGTGGGATATGTTTTTAATCAGGGATGAAGCCTTATGAAATCATCTTGAAAGCTTTGGCCATCAGGGTGTGCACGAGGCTACATTGTAGATCATCTTGAAGGCTTTGGCCTTCACAGTGTGAAAAGGATTAGGTGTCCAATGCTATTTCTGAAATGGAACAGATAATTTATAAGTCTGTACCACAAACACAATCCCTGTAGGCCTACATATAAATGTATGTTTGATGTCTTCATAAGCTACTATTTCCTTCTTAACGATTTCTGAGAAACCATTTTCAAGGGAAACAAAAAATGTGGTCTTTGTAGACAGATGGTCACTAAAGCAGGTTTGACTGTATCAATTGGCATGGAGTCTGTGAACCAGACTACACGTTTATGTTTTGGGTCTGGAGGCCAAGCCTAAAGTCAGTCCTAGGAAGGTGATGATGATTCATGTCGCGGATACCAACATGATCCCATGTCATGTGGCTCCCGAGTGGGTCGTCACTGGTGCATGCCTCATGAATCCAGAACATTACCTACAGGTAGGGACGACTTAGTTTGCAGGTACGAACCCTTGTCAACCTTGTCTGTCATAGTGCGTAACAGAATGTCTGAACTGAGAGACTATCCAGACTGCACAGCCTACTCCACTCCATAGGCCCTATAGCTCCTCTTTATTTGATACAGTGAGAGACTAAAACATATGCTTGGCTCAAGGCTTACTGGAATTGTTTTTAAGTGTTAATTCAGGGTCTGTGCTTGGAGACTACTGACAAATGTGAATTGGATTTGGTCGTTGCCAGAGCGTTGCCAGAGTGCGTGGAAGATATTCATGCAAATTTTCCTTCAGAGTGTCAAATACTACCACATGAATTAAAGAAAGTACATGTACATGTAGGACATAAATTACTCAGAAATATCTGAGGGATGTCTTTAAAAAAAATCTTCCACATGAAATGTCAGAGAAAAAGGGAAGAGGCATGAGAGATTGGAGATTAGGGACCAATGCAGCATCCCTGATGTTGCAGTACATGTATTTAACATACAATGACCCGCATATGCCTTTGGCAGTGACAGAAGCAAGGTTTTCACTACACTGGTGCAAGGATATGCATTATGTTCATAGTGCAGGCAATAATTTTCTTGAGTAGTCGCATCAAGTGTCGTTGGAATATTCATATGTTTGGAGGTCATGGTTTGAGAATACTTTCCAAATACATTCAAGTGACAGCTTTAGTGTCCCTCAATTTTGATTGAAATGTGTCCAGTGTTTTCGTTTAAGAATAGCCAGTGTTTCCTAATTTTCAGAAAATATGAACAACATATTAATTTGCTGCAGTTTTTATCTCTTCCAATAAAAATTATACCTAGGTTTAAGAATATTTTATGCAGGATGATTCAGTCCTCAGCAATCATGAAACAAATATTACATGTTTTTGTCTGTCGAGGCATGACCATAACTGTTGATGTTTATAAAGGGTGTCCAAAACCTTATTGAACAATGCATCGCTCAAGAAAAGAATGGATTACATAGATATCCTAAACTAACATTGAACTGCTTGATAGTTATACAATGCGGAGGAAATACAAAATATTTAGAAAAATTTTATCCTTCATGGATGGAAAAGTATAACAAGCAAGTGATTAGCAAAATCTTTTGAAAACAATACAGTTTGAACATTTCAGAAGGCTGTTTTTTTCTTCATTCGTCTTTGGTCTTTCCAGAATATTTCTAATAGATTGCAAATTGTCTGAGCTCTGAAACAATTCCCCAATCCTTCAGACAAGCAAATTTGTAAATGTAATATTTGCAATATATTTGCACAAATTGGATAATTTGAACACTTGATGTACATGTAGACTTCGGTAGCAAGCAGACGAATTCTGACTATTTTTATTTCTTATTATTTTTAATGCTTGAAATTGATTTAGTATTAAGCATATTTTATCACACTAAGTCATGATAGAGTGAAAAATCTTGTCCTTTTTGTTTTTCCTGTAAGTCTGTGCTTCTGTCAGGAAACGTCTTAAGCGGGTTGAGAATAGTCACAATACATCAATTTTCTGGCTTGAATTCTAGCTTACCTCCTCAAATGAGAATAGTATGCCAATTATCAACAACCTTTTATTCTATACAATTATTCCCCAGTAAATTTCATATTTCCAGACGAGGTGGTATCAGGTAAGAATTTCTTCCTGCGGCCTCGACATACATAAGGGGCAAGATCTAGGTCACTGGAGGGTATATTCGTCATGGCAACCCAAGATCCCACCAGTGATTGATATAGTTTGGATATTCTATCCTCCAGGTTGCTTCATTGAAGCACTATTTACCCAGAAATAGAGTCAACATGGAAGTGAATAGCTGCGTAAAGTTAGCGTTTCCTGCAATTCACAAAGACCGATGGTGGTGTAGGCCGAGTCAGACTAGGGTTTGTGTTCTGCAATAAACACAAATTATACAACCAGGTCATTCCTCAAATATTTTGCTCTCCCGTTCCCCAGAGTGAGCATGAAAGCGCTTGCACAGTGCATGCCAGTGTGGTTTAACTGAATGTGTTTATATACAGTAGTATTTTTATTTTTAGCTTAGTAGTGGTACTAGTAGTGGTGGTTATTTTACCTGACAGCTAAGAAAGCATGTGCTTGTTGGAAATGGAATGAAATTAGAAAGAAGCACGTTCATATCAGATTTTAATACCGGTACATGATAATTTTGTGTGTCTACATATATATAATAATTGTAATACAGGCCTGAAAGATCAAATAAAGAATAACAAAAAATATAGATGAAAATACAAAGACATCAATGCAATTATCTTTCCATCTCCACTTGCTGCAATGCAGGTTTTATCATGTCATCAGTTAGTCATCAGTCAGTTATATAGTATTAGCTGTACAGCTTTGTTTAAAAGAAGATACAGTATAGCCTACATGTTATAGGCCAAGTACCTTATGAAATGCTTGACAATGATGCTCATTATGCAGGGGCCTCGGGGGCATCTAATTAATAAGCCCACTGATAATTTTACACAATGACCTTACTAAGCAACTAATTGCTGCTTTAATTGTCCACGACTTTGATTTTCCCATTATACTTGATGATGCCTCACTAGATGCAGAATATTCATCAGAGCCTCGGTTTACATTTGTTTTCAAAGCCAATCATAAATACCATCCATCTATCCATGATGTTCTGCAGTGTGATTAAACATTGAATAGCCATTTCCGCAAAACATCCCCCCCCCCCCTCCATCCCCCCCCCCCCTCCATCCCCCCTCATCAGAGGCCCATCACATCATCTTTTATCATCCGGCTGATCGTACCCTAGTTTCATGTTCTCATTGAAGAACCAATGTCCCTCTCCTTCTCTACACGTTGTAGCATTGCCCGGTGAAGAAGGCAGCTGCAAAATAAGGGTGTGTCTCTCTACACACTACAGCATGCTAGCTGGCTGAGCTGAGAGGCGATGAGATAGAGAGAGAGGGAAAGAGGGAGGTAGACTACAGCCTGTACATGATTGCAGTCTGCCAGAGTGTACGTACTGATGCTGCTATGTATGCATGCAGTGGTACTGGTACGCAAAGCATGATCTGTGTATATTGCATCCTTGGAATGCAATTTTGTGCTCATGGACATGCGGAGAGGTCTCGTGTAGGGAAAACAAACCTTCTTGTAGTGTGGTAGTTTGTAATGTAAGACTCTGTCAAGTGCCTCGATTCTACATTTGTAACAAATAATGTGTTTAATAAATATCTCAGTTTCATAGGATTATTGTTGATGCAACACATTAAGGCATGGGTAATACTTTTCCATCCAAGTATGGATTACCTGTTACATGAAGCCCATGCATTCGGATGTAATATTTTTATCAGCAAGTACAAGCCATTAGGATATTATGATAAGAAATATCATAACAGAAAGGGCAGCATAATGTTGTCTGATAGTGAATTACATTTTATTGTGTTGCCTTTAAAATGTGGTGAACTGTATAAAGTTCTTTTCTTCTTTTTCATCTTAACATACATGTATGAAATTAGGCCATTCTGTGATTAATATTAGAATAGTCCCATGCATTCATTTTAGTGTACTTCTATACGTGGTACATATGATAGTTTTTACAATGTATAACACGTAACAAATAATTCAACAAAATATAAAAAACACAAGATAAAAGGAAGGCTAAAATCTCAGACTAATCATCAGCTAGAGTCACTTGCTAATATTCTCTTTTTGCTAAAGGCCGTCTCTCCTTACTTACCTTTGCTCGACCCATAACCCAGTAATTCGCATGCCCTAACAGCAGCATTCCAGCCGTGATCATGAACTAGACCCTCTGAAATTACCTGTGCTCCGTGTACCAAGCTTGAGTCAAGTGCACTTGATTGGGAAGAGGATTATGTTTGGGGGGGGGGGGGGGGGGGGAGTCTAAGACAAAATCTGAACTGTCAAAGTCAAAAGATGGTCCTGTACATGTTTGTTTTTCTTATAACCTGGTAAATTACTTTACCCTACCAGCAGCATTCCAGCCGTGATCATGAACTTGCCCTCTGAAATTACTTGTGCTCAGTGCACCAAGCTCAAGTCAAGTGCAATGATGAGGAGGATGGGGAGTTGGTGTGTGAGGGGGAGGGGGGTATTACATGTACTTGTCAATGCTTGGAGACGGTTTTGCACTACATGTACATTACTTGGTAAATCATTGACTATACCCTACCAGTAGCATGCCAACCATGATCCAGAATTTTCCCTCTGAAATAGACGGTGCTTAGGTGGTCCAAGCATGTGTCAAGTGCTTTCGGTTGCGAGGAGGAGAAGAAGGGAGGGGGTGGGATGAGGGATGTTGAACATGACTCCATCAAGGTCAGGAGATAGTTGCATGCAGCTGAAATATAAGTGGGAAGATTCGACCTTGACTTTCCGCTGTGTATTTTATTCATTATTCAAGCGAGTCTGTCTGCCCTCATATTATTACATGAGCTGCCAGAACGGTAGGAGGGGGATTGTACAAAAGTCATCACAAAGTGACTCAATGCACACTATATGTTTAGAAAATACATTGTACCTAAAGCCCATGTGTAAATAGCATGATATTTGTTCATATCTCAGACTATGTAAATGGTTAAAATCGGTGTAGGCTGGAAATTCACATTTCTCCATGTATGATTCTTATCATGTCTAAACATTCTTGAAGTAAATATGGAAGTTGTATGTCACGTTTCCCATAAATACATCTGATCTTCAGTTTCACTGTAAAATAATAGCACTTCAGTAATTACTCCTGGAATGTGTCAAAATAAGTACATCATAAAAAGTTTTACAATCAGCAACTATGTACCCAGTGAAAGTGATACTAAAAGTTGGTGATTTATGTTCTTATAAACATTTTTTGCCCAGACTGTTTGACATCATTAGGCCTGTTTTCATCAGCTCAAGTTTGCCAAATAGCCAGAGTAAAATTTACAGCTCAGGTAAAATCTTAAATCTGCACGCGTTGATCGTACAGTCGGTCTCTCAAGTGGGCATGCCCCAATCTCAGATTTACTTTCCAAGCTAGTTTGAAATGAACGTATCAGTCTGGTGAAGACGAAATTTCGAGCTTTGGGAGAATATCCAGAGTCTGAAAATAGCAGGTTGTTTGGCAAACTCGAGCTGATGAAGACAGGCCTAATGCCTCCAAAAAGAAGGATTTCTAAGTGGGGTACGGATGACAAATACGAGAGATGATAGCTGCCTGGCAGATTGATATTCCAGTGACGAATGTTTAGGAGACTAACTTGGGCATAATAAGGTCATCTTTAAATTAATTACACGGACGATGGCATCATAATTCATCTCCTTTTCATTTGTAGGGCATTTGAACATTTGGGGCACTGATGGCATGGGGGTGGGGGGAAGGGTGTCCTTTCTTCTCCAAATCAAATCCTCTGCTTTCGGTTGCACTCATTCCTAGTCAACTTCTGTATTATATATATCGAAGCTTTATTTGTCTTTTTGCCCCCCCCCCCCCCCCCCCCCCCCTCACTACAATATTTACCTACACTTGGTTTGCTACAAGGCCCCCTTAAAATGTTGCTGCTGCCTCTGCTTTTGAAGGTGACAAATAGCAGTCTATCCTAAGGGTTTTACCTGCTGAAAAAGAGGTTTATTCATGCAACCATTGGAATAGATATTTGTCCTCTTTCTTTATGTCAGTGTGGTTGGGTAACCTACAAATTAGCTTTAACTTCATGACTCATATACTCTCTTGTGATATAGCACCAGTACCTCAAGGGCATGTTTTATCAAAATAGACAAAACAAATCAAAACAGGCACAATTAGATTTTTCTTGTATACCACTCTTTATAAATAATAATAATAAAAAAAGATATCACATAGTAACAAATTCTTGATAATTATGATTTTGATTTATGACTTGCATTGTTCATTATCGTGTCTGTTCGGATCCGTAAGACTATTAGCTCAACCTTATATATTTTAACCACAATTCAAAGATAATCCAAATGTGTGTCTTTCGTGCATTTGACATTTATTTTAGATTCTCAATCCCTCAAGTATGGATAATTATTGGTGCAATTTGCCCTTTGAGTGAATAAGAAATTATAAGTAATATATTTAACAATATTGAAATGAGATCCACATGTACATGTATTGCAAACTTGTGGTAAATTTGTAGTTTTAATCCATGCAAATAAATACATGGAAGACAAAAATACTGATCAGATTTCAATCCACATTTGTTGAATATCATACAGTGTAACAATCCTGCTGTTTGTAGTGAAGGTCCTGGCCACTTGCAAAATCCTACAGGTCTTGCATGCACTTCACTAAAAATAAAATCATCATCCTGCGTGCATAATGCAGGGAAGTTTATACCTCAGGGGGCATAATCCTTGGGGGAGGAATTTTTGAATATTTTTATCTCGGCCATCCTAATCTCGAAGAATATGCAAGGTGTACTGGAGAGGTGGTGTGTCACGGTAAATAAGAGAAAGATAATAGTCGGAGCTGATTGAGAATGAGCTGTACTCCAATTTTGTGACTCATTGTCTGACATGGGGCTGAGTCATAGAGTAAGCGGCAAAGTGTAGTGGAGCATAGGGCAGATATTCTCTCATTGCGTCACCATGATCCTACTTGGTATTATTCATATATAAGCTTATGTGTGGACTGTTGTAATAATATCTGCTCTGATTGTAATGTGAATCATCGCCTCTTTAACATAATATTGGTTAAATGCAATATTGTAACCTCATCACAATTTCTTGTAAGCACTGACAGAAGAAAATACTGATAAAAACACTTTTTAATGTCAGAATATCCTTGTAGCATTTAAAAAGGAAAGTCTATTCTTTTTCACTACCGTAGACGAAATAAAGATGTTTTATTTTAGCATGAAACATTTTAGAATTTGTTACATCCAGACCTCATAGCTGCTCATATCTAGAAGATGACTGTTCTAAAGCATGCAAGCAAATCTTGATCTTATCTTATCTTAGGGATCATGTCTCCCCGTTGCACCTCATTTGAATTGAGTCATATTGCGTTGGCGGGATCATACAAAAGCACAAATTTTGAAGATACAAGGTGTGAGTTGCCTTCCCTGATTTTTTCCCAATAAAATTCATATGCTGTGGAGTGCTAAAACCAGGGTTTTACAACCCGCAAAAAAATTTGGTTTAAGTGTGGCATCATTAGGCACATGGTTGACTGCAAATGAATGAATCTATGATGCATAAATTGGAGGGCACTGTTTATTATTATGTGGGACTGTGTAAGGTGTGAGTCCAATAGCATGTGTTGTGCAGTTGTTTTCATCCAAGCCTTTATCATTCTTTTATTCTGTTTTGTTTATTTATTTATGGGACATCTAACAATAATTTTTATCCTTGAAACTGATTGGCAATGCCTCCATTGAACCGCAAAAGCCACAAGTTTTAGGAAAAAGAATATCCTTGTCTGTGCAGTATACTATAGTACACAGAATTTCATTAAATCGGCACTCTGCAAATATTTATTAAATATTTAATATGAGGTGTTAATACAGTGTAATTGTTTATCAACATTAAACCTTGTAGAAAAAAATTGTTTATAGTGAACTACTGTTTTTAAAGGGGTTGATTGGTCTGATTAAGCAGCCATAATAGTGCACAGAAATATAAAATATCACATTTGTGTCAAATTCATTTTTAGTTACTAATATACACACCCCTTTCGAAATATTAAAATCAGATTAATATACAGTATTTTGACTATCGCTGCAATTATCGCTAGAGCATTTATTTATTTATTTTTTATTTATTTGGTATAAAAACATCAACATGCAATGAAATTGAATAGTGTGAACAACAGTGAACCAAAATATATACACTTGAGAAAAACATGTTGTTTTACGTACATGAAAATGTGGTTACAATAGAATATTCAACGAAAGAAGCCAGGCTGGCTACATATAGCGAGACCAAAGAGAGAAATGACGAGCATGCATCGTAGAGCCTGAAAAATTCTTCGGAATGTAGTTTTCCCGATATAACTTCATGCACCCTAGGTCCTCGCAGCCAGTTCAAGCGTACTTTTGTGGGGACCTGGGCCTGTAGCGTCTGTACAGGAAAGGGATGTCCCAATTGATCACTGTATTACTTCCATGAACATCCTGATCAAGGAAATTTCTCAATCTCCCTCCCCAGGATATTGGTCGTCTAGCTTCATTTTATAATGTATACTAATCTTTACATAATCCTGCTTTTGGCGTACATACAGAAACTTGAGAATGGATGGAAATAAGTGCTTTCTCATCTCCAATTTGTGATATATTTGTATGCTTTGTTTGAAGTTGGTTTCTGGGCTAAACTAGTACAGTCTGACCTACTGTACTTAAATGTAATACCTAGAATTTTTGAGTGAAATAGTAGGAAATCAGTAATATCCTTAACAATTCCTTCAGGATTTTTATCATCAACTCCACATAAACATATGTAGTAGACCTATATTCCTCTGCATGTGAATATTAAGTATGAATAAGTAATTTGAGGCGAGTATGGGGGGGGGGGGGTAGGGGGTGAATACATGTATATTACAGAAAAATTATTTACTTTCATGTCATTTTTAAGACCCCAACCCCTAGGCCCCCTCCAATCTATTTTTTAGGGGCATTTGGTTTGTGAATTCTCTAATGACCGTGGCATGCTTGGAATCCTAACTGTCGAGAGATAATCCTTCATTTTCATAATCCCTTGCCTGGATATAAGGATATGATGCTCTGTTAATCATCTCCAAGGAAACCAGAGATGGAGTATGGCTGCATTCATCATTTACTAATCCCCTGTGCAATCGCATGTCAATTCCCCCATGGACTGCATCAAGCTAATTAACTTGTATCCTCCTACTCGTTCTCTCCATTTCCTTGATTTCCCCATCTTTAGCACCACTCTCACTCACCTCCAATTATTGCGTTAGACAAATTTAGAAGTAAAGAAAACCTTTAGCTATTAATAGGTTGTGATATAATTGGTATAATTTTGGCTTACCACAAACTGTATGTGTTGGCTTTTGTATGGTTCAACACATCCATACTGTGATTTATGTACTTAATAATGGAAGCATATACATGTATATATATTTCTATGTTTGCTACTAAACGATTATGGAGTGTGTGAAATGCTTTTGGGCTGAATTTTGTTCAATGTCTTTTTTTTAAACATTCCCTGAAGACATGTGGTTGTGTTTGTGGTTAGGGTAGTACTACTGGTAAATCTTTTTATGAAGAGCTACTCAGTATATACACTTTCATGTATATGCCTACAACCGGGGTATATGCAGACATGCCAACCGTTCCGATTTTAACGGAACTGTTCCGTTTTTGAAGTTTTTATAGCCCTAAAAAACGGAACGTTCCGATTTTGGGGAATTTGGCTTTCCATACATGGCATTGACTACACTGGATAGGCACTTTCACGCACATGGTCCGTCCGCCGCCATCTTGTTTAATTCCGAAACAACACGGCCGCCGTTATTACTGTTTTGATACTAGTGTGCGGTCGTGCATTTTGGGGGGAGCATGGTGGTAGATGATCGTGCGCGCGGCGCCCGCAATACCCATACAAAGTATAGTAGCGAAGACTTCGGTGATTCAGTGGGCACATTGCAAGTGCGATATACGGTGTGTTGTTGTTCATGAACGCCGGGCCTAGCGGCCTGGGCTGGAGTGTCTGTGGTACTGGTGAACGTGAGTGTACGTGTGCGTGTGTAGGATACGAGTTCTGCCGTTTGACTGTGGATTCGAATTTGCCATTCGACGCTTGAACGAGGTGTTTTCTTCCTGAATATTATCATGGATTCACTCAAAAGAGCGAGTACCCAAAGAGGAGATCCTTTAACTGGAAACAGATTTTTAAAAACGTTTTTATGCACATCTTTATTTTGGACTTAAAAATGGTAGGTTCGAAATGCAGAAAGAGTGATTGGGTGTTTGTGTACGTTTTGCGCGAAAATTATGCTGCGGTGTCTTGCGTTCCGGAAAGACCCCCATTTGTAATATGGTAAATGTTACTGACAGCCATCTAGGGTTGGCATCTCTGATAATGTATACTGCATTTATTGTCGGCAAGATCTAAAGATCAGTGGTGGAGTCTTGTTCTGCTGACATTGATTTTGACAACCTCATTTACATGTAGCTCAATGAGTTACAATAATTTTGGATTGTTGACTGTTGTCTGGAAAGTTGAATACCATTATTGCCAGTCTCATTTTATGCATAGATCTATGTCATGTATAATTATTTAAAAAGTAACTAGACTTAAATGCATCACTCTGCATGAGTGGCTAATTAAATCTATGTCTATTATCTGCTCTGCCTCTGCCAAGGATAAATTAAAATGTGGAATTCACTTCAATCACTTTTTTGTTTGGTATGACACAAAAATTACCCATAAACTTGGGTTGAATTTTAGGGGAAATGGTCCCTAAAATAGGCTCAGATTGCACCAGAGAGCATCTGGAAACCCAGAGCTTCCAGGGCCCTAAAGCGGGCCCTGGACCCCGGCTAAAAGGACTTCGCGCTTCGCGCTCGTGATGTGCGCTTTGCGCACATAGTGTACAGATTTCTGATTTTCAAATGTTGGCATGTATGTATATGCATGAGGATACTAAAAGAGAAATACTAGAAATATATCCTTGAGAGAATAATCCCAGGTCTTGAGAATGGTCATTTTGTCAGCCTATTTCATAAAGGTATATATGCATTTTTTTCTTCAAATTTGTTGTTGTTGATAGAAGCACAGAATATCATTAGCACAATCGATAGTATATCACCATTGTAGTCCCAAAAACATCAAAATACAGAAATTTAACTGCATAATTCCTAATGTCGTGTTTGATAAGGGGGCATACATAGTTCACTTTGAAATAGCTTATCTTGGTTATTGTTCTGCTTAAAATGCAGTAACCCCTTAAACACAATCATCCTATGTCTGGTCAGGCATGTAATGAAAATTATGCATAATTTAAACCCATCTAATGATACAGAGCATGTCGTCCACTCGCCACTCATCCAATTATTATAAGTCATGTATCTTTCCCTTCCCATCTACCCCCGACATGGGAATAGAAAGAGAGCAAATAGAGTCGTTGATTGCAGGTTTTTATGAATACTGATAGTGTTTGATCAGGCTAATCAGTGACGTCATCGAGACAACGCTTACCCTGCGTTATTTGCTCTGTTGATATCGAGCATGATGAGTAAACACATTCCCAAGCGCATGCCTTCAAACGGTCGGTCGGTCGGCTGGACGTGGGTAGAGGTCCGTGCCAAAACTGACCGTTTGCAGTGCCATCAGTGAATTGGTCAGGTCTTATTAAATCAAGCTTTCAGTGACTGACCAGGGGAGGGTAGTTTGCACAAACACTTGACAGTCATAAGAATGATCAGACCTTTGCTCTGGAGAGAATTTTCCTGGCTGTAGGGTTAAGGTTAAAGTTGCTATTGGGTTTTTTACGTGAGGTCTAGGGTATTAGGGTTAGGGTAGATGTCCGTGTCGAAGTTTGGATTTAGGACATTGAACATAGAACAATAATTATTGCAGGAGCATATTTTTCACGAACCATCATAACTGTCTAACCCATAGACTAGCTTACATTGGTTCTGAATCTAACTAGTCATTCTGATCACTTTGTTTACCCAGTCATTGTGAAGTGGTTTGAGACTTGACCAAAGAATCATTTAAATCTAGTTGAAGTGTCCCAACTAGAGTCTGTGATGGCAGACTAAGCGTGGGATGGGCGAGGGAGTTGTGATCATAACAAATTGGAATGGTGACGGAACTGGTAGTGGAGTTACGATGATTTATGGTTAACTTTGGCCCTTGTCCACCGACACATTCATTTAATTACTATCTCCATCTGACAGGCATATCTAGTTTTTGGTTTTGATTGCTTACAGATGTTCCACTGTCTTTTGACTTCGAACCTGCAGTCCATGTATTCACATATCGCTATCTATACAGTGACGCAGTATTGCCAATCTGCAAGTTGCATAGGCTGTCCTGATGAACCATGTCTAGATAGAGTATGACCTTGCAGACTATGCAATTAGTTCATTTGATAATAATGTACATTGATAGTGGGATGTTTTCTGTTCATTTTCCTGCCAATCATTTGAATGTAGATGTAGGCCTTATAAATATTTGAATTTGTTTTTCTTTCCATGTACTTTGGAAAGTCCTAGCCGGAGAACGTAGAATATAAAGCCACTTGTAAGCAAAATAACTAGTGGAATACTAATTCCAACAGGGCATCACTTCTGAAATGTAGAGGCGTGTTGTTTCATATGATGAACTGTCAGAGACAGTTGAAACATTCCATCTTCTGTATAGTAATAAAAGAAGAGTCTTGACTGGAGGCTATCTCCCCTGTGGATATGCAATCTTGAGTAAACATTTCAGGTCCTGTGTTTATTCTGATGAGCTGGTGACCTTTTTATAAGGACAGATCAGCATGGGAACCCTGCTGTGATGAAGCGATTATAATCAACTGAGAATTGATTACCAATCTACTGTGTACACTCCACTCCCTTTAATAGTATTTTATTTTTAGTATCTGTGAGTAATCCCGCGACCTTTGACATTTCTTCCAAGTATAAGCCTTGTCTATTGGTAGATTCCATGATAGTGTTTACAAATTCATTGTTTTGTTGAGAATGACTTCACTCATAGACGTTTTAATAAGGAGACAAAACATAAGTGACATTGGCTTGGTGTATTTATGGCAAGATTTGATTACGACAAACTTTACACATTTTGTTTTATCCTCTGCGGTGGTATATACCGGTATACGCAAGTACACGCTCTGATTATCCTATCTAAAAAAGTGCAAAATCTTTGAGCAAAGCTGATTATTTATCTGAAAGTGTTGTTTTGAGTGGCCGCAATATATTTTTTCAAACTTATAGAATTAAAACACCAGAATTAAATCATGCTGTGACAAGGCGTGTTTAGAATCACATCCATATTATTTTTCAACCCTTTTCAAACACAATTTTGTTTTGCTCAAATTTTTCAAAGTTTTAAATTCAGACTGACTGTTTAAAGGACTAGTCCTTCACTATGACAAAACCTCTTTAATAGTTCTCAAATTTATTACTGGAAGATAATGTCTCATCTTCCTGTTTTTGGCTAATGAGCCATCAGAACCAATTTCATTGGGTTTGGTGCTGTGCCATCAGAATCTTGTCTGCAGAAACAGCAGGAGACTGAATTAAGAATGATTTGTAGCACTCATTATGGTCACCTTTTCCAGTCAAATCGGACTGGTCCTTTTTTGTTCTGAATAATGACTGATAGTTTCCCCTCATCCCAGACCAAGCCATCATTCCAGGTGATAGAGCATTGTCCCTAATGCTCTTCGGACCTTCACAACCCCCGTCTTCTTGCAATCCACTGTATTGTTAGCTAAGGCTTCTCCCAGCCAGAAGGGTTATTGACAGAGACTTGTTCTGCCCGATTAGGGCTCTTCATGTAACCCTCTGAAGATCAGTAATCCCCTAAAGAGGATTAACTAGATCACCTATTGTAGCCCAGTTACAGAAGTGCTCCCTTCTAAAGCCCCTTCTGCTTGCATTGTGTAGAGCTGTATAAATGACTATTTTGGCAATGGTAGAAGCTATTATTGGTGCTCAAATTATCCTAACATGGTCTAGACTTGGAGGATAAGTTTATGAATGGGATAAGAATAGATTAAGCTTGTTTATCTGTGTACTGTGAAAATTACGCACTTGTGCAGCCCCTGAAGATACCTTCCTTTCAGAATTAAACAGACATCAGGTACATGTACTGTAGGCTAGCTTGCAACTTACAAGTGGAGCAAATTTTTACAGACAAGGAAATTTTCCCCCATCCAGCCATGAACATTTTCCTCCTCCTCTGCTAAAATTTAGCTTATAGATTTGATATCTCAATGATTCGTATCAGGAGAGGGATTACAAGGTGATTTTCTTCTGCAATCAATCATTCATGAATCAAACATGAGATTAAAGATGAGATTTAGACGATCATTTTAAGCCATTACGTAATATTCTGGAGGTTGTTTGTTTGTATCCCTAGATCTTAAACCCTCAAGATGTAAACATAATGCCTTTCCTGAGATACAGGCCTACACCTGTAACCCCCCCCCCCCATGATTGTCATTTCAGTCTAGACATCAAACTATTAATTTGAAACTTAAGGTCAAACAACAATTGACAAAGGTAAAAAAAGAGCAATCTTTGTGACCTTCCTCATTTCAAAATATTACCAGTAAACAGGAAAGTGGTTGAAAATTGCCATTTAATGTTTGGACTGATATACACTATTCAGAACCCACTCTCTCTCTCTTTAATCAATTCATAAAATTTTAGTTAATATCACGCAAGTTCTATCCCTGTCTCTAATAAGATATCAATCAATCAGTCAATTCATTATCCACCTCATAGTAATCAATTAGGTCACATATAGGAAAATAGAAACTGCAATTGGATGTACCAATCAACTTGGACACAGTTGTCAACCATACTCAATCTGACAGATCTCATTAAAAAGGTAGACAACGTCAATGGTTCTATCCTCTCATTCCAAAACTTTCTGCTTGGCTGACTGAACGTGTGAGTTTGTTGGTGGGTTAGAATTGCAAAGCCTCGTTCTGCCTCATTGGGTGCTAGTGAAGGAGGCCCTCGTGTGATGAGTCTTACTTGTCTGTGGGAAGCTGCTCTTGTAAACCACAAGGTCGTAATAATTTTTAAATTCTATTCTGAGGTTTAAAAAAGTGAAAAATGGTTGAATATGAGTAAATCTGATTGGAATAATAACTCAGGTGGCTGTGGGGAAGTGGGAGGATGAGTTTTTTTGTATAGCATAGGATCTACCTTGTTCCTGGAAGCAATGGTTACAACCTAATCAATAATCCAATCATAAACCTATCCCTATATCTCTTCTAAAGTAAAGCCTGGAGAAAATGTTATCGTAGTACATGTTTATATTTTTTCTCTGTATTTTGTATATATATATACTGTATATGTACATGTATTTATTTCAATATGATATTTGTACCCCATGATATAGACTTATTATAATTTAGACTTATGATATTTAATATATTTATTTACCTTTTTAACTCACTTGCATTTTCCCAGACTAATATATTATTATCATTTACTCCCTCCTTTTCTTTGACCCATTTTGCTAACTTAACCAGGAGCACTTTAAGGTGTGGTTGCGGAACCCAGATAGTGTATGTGCCCTATTATAGTAGACCAAATGTGCTTGCTTGGATTTGTTTATCCCCTTATGTATATATTTGCATCCCATATTTCATAATCATCATCATCATCATCATCATCATCATCATTGCATCTTATGTTTTACCACCATTTTGTTCATCTAATCGTCACTGGTTTTGCATTTCGGTGTGCACCAATAAGTGCCATGTCTGTAGATAAACATTAATTAATCTTTTTTAGATTTTGTATTTTTCATCTTAAATTAAAGATAATATTGAAACTTTCCTTCACTGAAATTTTACAGCAACTTATTGTTGTATGTTGAGATGCATTAATTAAAATGAGCTTATCCAGACCAAAGTATTTCATCAAATGAGCTATCATAAATACTCTCTTCCTTGAAAGTAGGCTACGCCATTACAGCTGTAAACATTTCCCTCGCTATATACTGCCGAGTGCCTAACATACGACTTCGAAGGTTACTTCCAGTTGATATTAGATTATTGGGGAAAGAGCAACCAATTTAGGCCAAGTAATCTGGGTGAGACTACTTCTCTGCAATTGTAACTCGTAAGATATGCGACAGTACCATGACAGTACCACATATGAAATCAGAATATACTGTGCTCATATTGAGAAGTAAAAAAAAAGGTTCCTTGCCCCCTTTATAATTTGCTTATATTTAACCAAAACAAATCACCTGCCTGGAGCCAGAAGTGCATTAGCTCTGTGTTATTAAAAGTATGAGAGTTAATGCTATGATATACTTCTTTTGGCCGAAACAAATGTTATTTTGCTTTTTACACATGGTAAATGTCATATATATTTGAAAAGAATAATCCCTCTTCCCATAGATGATTTGCATCTTGATTACTAAAACAAGTAAAACTTTGCTATTTCAAGTTGCAAAACATATTCTTTAAAAGGTTATCTCCTCCCGATCTGTGATTTGCTTCTATTTTTTAAACCAAAACTTATTACTTTGCTATTGGCTATTCCTGTGTTACACTTTGCCAATATTTAGTTGTAAAAAATTTATCAAGTTGTTTGTCCTCTTCAAATTTACCCCTATTCCCTTCTCCCTTGTTCGGTTAAAAAATATCCTTTGATATATAAAAGACGAAATCAGTAATGATGTTTGCTAAATTTACAGTTTTGTGAGAAATGGTCCAACCCTAGGTTGAAAATGCATGCATGAACATACATGTATTGGTGAATAAATGTGATGGCAGGTTGTCTAAAGTAGCATTATTAAGTATTGAAAACTGTGTGTACATGAATGCTTTCATGTGTAATGCATCTTGGTTGATTGAAGGTTTGGTGTAAATAGTGATTACATGCTGAAAACTGTTATGTGTGATGCAATGCAAATGAATGAAACATCAATATGTATGAGATGTCAATGTGAAAGAATTGGGATGAAAGTTTCGTTCATACATGACCTGGTAAACCCATTTTTTTTTTTAAAGCGAAATTAACTATTTTAAGTGCAAATAGAAATTTTTAGTGGGGGTGGGGGCAAGAAAGCAATGTTAAAAAAAGGAGATATGTTCTCATTTATACTTGACATTTTTTTTAGATTTAAACAAATTGAAGCATACTGTGCTTATGTCATTTAATATATTTATTTTTATTTAAGTTATTTTTTTACATCATGTATGAACGAAGCTTTCATGTGAGAGATGAATACCGGTAGTGGAAATGATTCAATGTTGAAAGCCTATTATTTCAGGTAAGGGAGGGGCATTCATGTTTTCTGCCCCATGGATTCCTCACAAATAGCATTGTTACGGTGATTTTTTGACAATCATCATCATGTGCACATAGGCTCATTTTTTAGTTTCCACCCACCGTGCCATGCGTATGAAATCAATTTTCATCCATTGTTCTGGTGTTCCACTTCATTCATCTGTCATCACATTCTCATTCACATCAACCTACCTGGCCGCCATCTTTAATTTGTAGTCGATGTACATTATACAAGGTGTTTTACTCAATTTTTACTGCCATTTTCTTTAGCACTAGAAGGATTTTATGTGTATGCCATGAGAATTTCAGTTGGTGTCAAGTTTTATTTTATAATTTTTTTCAACATCATCGGAGCAAGAAGGCTGTTCATTAGGCCAGGAGTGATATGTTTTCATCTCTATTTTCATCACCATTCGCAATTATCTGTAGTTTAGAGCAACTAGTCCATTTCTCATTTTCATTCCTTTGAAAATGAGCAAGATTAGAAACTGTGAATAGATTCTCAATGGGAGAGCAATTAAATCCTTGGTCTTAAATGTTTTCAATTTTATTATCAGTGATGAGTAGTTTTAACAGGTAGCTTAGAATCAGAATAAGACTGTCATCAAGTGTAAATGGATTCCAGTTTATATGTACATTAGCCGAGAAACAGTAATTGTTTTCAGCTCATTTTTCATCATCTCTCATGCTATTTTATAGTCTAGCTCTATTTTTTTGTTTTAATTAGGTTGTTTGTTTGAAATAATCGTTTATCACTATTTGCTGAAGTATAATATAATTATTTGCTCTTGTCATAAAAGCAAATATTGTAGAACTCCATTAATTTCCAAGTTAAATTAATGACTATAGTGCTAATCAGTTGTGGTTTCAGTGGCTTATGTTTTAGCCTTGGAACTTGAGGAAAAACATCATCCATCAAAGCATGTTAGAATTATGATTCATATTAAAATATAGATTAGTTCATCTCAGCCATGACATTACCATCAATATAATTGTGCATCTCATTTCATTCATCGCATCTCATTCCAGTGGTTCTCTGGCATTGTGTGTATCTAAGAACAAATTATACCTCTAATTCATTAGAACTTGTCATATAAAACTTTCAACTTATTCTAGGGTTCCACAACTTATTCTGGGGTTCCACACTGATTCATATTCACAGGGGCCATATTATAATTGTTTAGGTTCTGTATGCAAGAAGGAGGGGGTTTGGACTTGGGATTAAGGTGACTTGTTTATAGTGTTTAGCACAGAATTTTCTTATGCTTAATGTTGAAATATTTTGGTGAGTTTGAAAACTAATTTTACAGGCATGAATATATTTTTTTAATGATCTGTATGCAAGAGGGGGTGGGGGTAGATGACTTGGGATTTAGGTGATCTGCTAGTGTCAAGTCCGGGATTGTCTTACGGTATGTTTATCGGTGCAATATTTTGGTGAAGTTAAAAATGACTTTTACAGGCATGAATATTTTTTTCAATTATAATTGCTGGTGACATATATGTTGCATGGGTTTGAAATATATTTTGAAGCACTTATCTACGCACTCTGAGAATTGGGGGGGGGGGGGGGGGCCTTAGAAGAATTTGCTCTTCACTTTGAGTCATTTACTACGTCATACAGTATTCCACCACATCATCTGCTTGGTGTCAGAAGGGAGTTTCCTCATATTAATTACTTTGTAATGCCCTTTTGGCTCTCAGCAGACGATATAAAAGATTATCTTTTGATATTCGTCCTGATCATTTGATATTATGAGAGTCCATATTTTCTTGACTCTTCCATCTCAGGAGAGTCTTATATTCTCTCTCTATCACCCTTGTTTATCGTTAACGCCCCTTTGGACCCCAGCTGACGAAATTTTCTACACCCCTCGCGTTAAGGAGAGCCTTTATACCATCTATGTATCACCCTTGTTTCATTGTAACAGGGTATATTCCCAACCTGTCGTGCTGACGTCGATATCTGTCGGGGTTTCCAGGTTTGTTGCACTGGATGGTCACTACACCACAAGAAATTGCATCCCAAAACTAACCAAATTGTTTTTGTTTTATTTTCGAAATTAATTGGTTTCTCGGTGCTGATTTTATTTTTTTCATTTTCAACCCCTTTTTATTTGTAAAAGTTTTTCGTGATGTGTTTTAAAAAACTCTGAAATTCTCAATGATGACAAAGAGGGCAGCTAAAGGTATTTTGATAAAAATGCATGATAATTGGGGAAAAACTGATATATATTATATTCTATTGCATGATAGCCAAATGCATTCTTCTTCTGGCATGTTTTAAGTAACAATTAAATTACAGTGTCATTTGATTAAGAAAGATGTATCAAATGTAGAATTCAGACATTCAAGTTCACATCTTCATATGGCTGACGTATTTTACCTGCCCATTTTAAAACAATTTTTCTGATGCAAATCGGAAAAATCAGAAATTAATTTTAACGTTTGATTTGTGCAGCAGCTTGTAGATTACCCCCGCAGATTTTGTTTTTGTTTGTATTCATTAATGCGAGAAATCATTTTCATTATCAATATTTACTCTGCTTAAACCTGCTTAAACAGTTAGTACTGTTTGTAAAAGCAAGTAAAAAGTAAAATACAATTGTACATTCACTACATTATCAAATTACAATGGAGGAAGTGGGAACTTGCTACGGGTACTTGGGGTGACAAAAGCAATTAAAATACTTCTTATTCAGTAGCATGAATATCTAAATAATGAAAACAAAATACTTTTTTTCTTCATTTGATTGCAGGCAAGTGCAACCAACTGCGACATTAACAGATCATTTTCTATTTAAAGAGTCAAGTCAGAATACTAGTAGTGTTAAATCATATACTTTAACAAATATCTAATTTCCTTCTGGCTGGCAACGGACAATATCATCTTTTTGAAGCCAGAAAGGCATTAACTCTGCGTAAAATAATATGAGTTGATGCCCTTCTGGCTTCGAAGGGACAATATGTACTTGTAATATTATTTTTTTCTCCTGAAGGGAAAGTATTTTTTCGAGGAATCATTTAACAAAGTCAGAAATCAGTCATTAGAAGATACCAGTAGCAATGATATTTTGAAAATGTTGACATTTTCATTGACAACTTTAGAGAAATCCATATTCTTGTCAAGATTATTTTAGTGGTTTATATTCTGTAATTAAGTGTGAATCTGAGGTCAAAGAAATTAAAATCGTAGTTATTGATATTAAAGGTTAAGAATCATGAACAGGAAATTTATGAATGAAATAAGATTGACAGTGCATGAGTTTCTCATGACATATAAAGTGGCTGTTGCTTCATACAGTATGAAGTATTTGAAATTATAGGGAAATGGGTTTGCAGAAGAGATGATGAGAATTACAAGTGTCGAGGATTGTTATTAATTTCACACTCCTGAACATGGAATGACTTGTGTTCCGCGTGAGTACCAGTGTGCATACATTATCGTGAGATTTCCCTGGACGACCCTCTTGAACACCCTCCAATGAATATCCTAACGCCCTCCCACCCACCCTCACCCTCCAATTGATAAGGAAAGCCAATTATGACAGTAACCGTAAGCCTCTGTCTCCCGGAGTTACTAATGCATGCAGACTCCCTACCGCTAAAACGCATCGTGCCTTAAAATATCACTAGAGGGCATTACCACTCTTCTTTTCCCCGTCTCTCTCTGCTCCGCGGTCGACATCGGCTATCCCAGCATGCCGTTTTGCATTTCAAGTGCGAGAGCCTCAAGACACTTCTTAGCATGCTGGCTGTATATAAAACCCTTATGTTGAGATGGAACACACCCAGATGCTCACTCGCTAGTCTAAAGATTTATAATCGTCCTTTCTTTTTGGGGAATAATCATGTAATATCACATATATCTTTTCTTAAAAGGGGCAAGTTATTGATTTTTCTGGATTATTCAAAATGCTTGGTTCACTGAGTGTGATTGTATAAGCCAATCATTTGAAATTGAATATGAAGTGAAGAATTGGAATGTTTCATTTCAGACGGTTCATTACAACTGTCATAACAAATGTCAGCTGGACGTGCTTTCCAATACTCTAGCATGAATAGCTCAAATGACATATGAAAGTTGATGGGAAATCTATCACCGTGTTTCAATAAGTAGATTACAATTCTGAGAAATTCAAGATCAAAATAATCCCAAGGTTAGCATAGATGGTGAATTAGTAAAAATCAGAAGCTAATTATGAATTTCGTTTTTGAGGGATAGCGCAAGTACCCTTTAATAAAGTAGCACAAAAATGACTAAATATCAGTCGTATACAAGACAATTAATTAGAGAAATATACCACAGCACCATAGAAATGAGTTAATATCATTCATGCACTGAAAAGGAAGACAATGGATCTCCTAGGCAATCATTCTGGACACATTACACCTGCGCATACTGAATAATAAATGTGGGGTACCTCATGGGTAACCTGATAATAAGCAGGATTTCTATAGCAGCTCCGACTGGAAAGGGGTCGTGCAAGCAATCAAGTCTGGAAGTTCACCAGGATGAAATTAATCATTTTTATTGCTCTGGAGCTTAATTCAAGTCAGGAATTCTCTCTAATTATTCACATTGGAAGCCAACAGGCAATTTAATGTAAAAGAATGAATGCCAAACAGTTGGTTTAAATGATTTGCAGACAAGGAATGAATTGCTGATCAATGATGATACTTTACTTTACTGTTAGCGACATTGATATTTTAGTAATCTAACTCTGGAAGGAAGAGCTCTGGAATCTCTTAAAAAGCAAAGTACAAAAATATGAAATACATAAGTATGTTGTATGGAAACCACTCTTTTACATTCAGAATTCCAAGAAGAGCTTAGAACTGAGACACCCCCCCCCCCAAAAAAAAAAAAAAAAAAAAAATTGTTACACTGTCACATACATGTCTAACTTTCCATACATGTCTAACTTCCATGCAATAATTTGCAACAACAAAACAAAACAAAACACTCAATCATTTTACAACTTCTTTGTAGGTCACCATTTTCCCACTTTATTTTCAGCTTACTGTCTGTATTTCTTTGTATCTATAGCCACTCCATCTCATTACTGGCATCCTGAACATTACTGTACTATTTTCTCCTCTTCCCAGATACTCATTACTCGCCCACTCCCCGTCACCGTCGGTGCCCCCCTTCCCGCAACCCCCGTTTCTTTCATGACGTTGATTAACTATGAAATTCATATTTCCTCAATGAAGTAATACTCGTAGCATTTTCAAATAAAACTGATATTGCAACCTTGGGCTAGTACATGACACTCACCGTCCCTCATCTCCTTTGAATGCTGTTATTAGATCTTGCTGGTGCGTAAGAGCCACTTTTTTTCCCTTGTGTGGAAAGAAATAAAAGGTTACAGTTTGCTTTGGTTTTTTGTACGATTGCGAGACACCCTAAGCTATTATATCCTTGCAGTATCCAGACATTCATCTTTGGCTAATATATATCCATACTGTAGGCAACGGATAATACTGTTCCCCACTGCCATTGCATTATTGGCATAGCATGGGTTCGCTGTGGAGGGGGGGGGGGGGGGTTGGAGGATTGATTACTTCATAAAAAGCATTGTAAGCATTAAAAGAAAAAAAAAACATTGGGTTAGGGAAGGGTTTCACTTCCACTTCCCCTTTCAATTTCTTTCTCTCCTTTTTCCCCACTTAATTCTCTTTTTATGGGACCTCGCGTAAAAGCTAGTTGTCAACTAAATTACATAGTTGACAAGTAGGCTTAACAATTTGTTCTATATATACAACTGTATGAGTCCTGTTTCACTATGATTAAAAAAAGCCTTGGGTAATAAAAAAGCCAAGTGAATGCTTACATGCCATACTGTCCTTTCATGTCAATGTGATGTAGTGACATCACGCCTCCATTTACATGCATTCACAGCTCCATCAATACCGACAGGAGGAAGACCTCATACTCACACCTCATCATCATCCCTCATACAATGTCTCATCCCTATCTCCTCCTCCTCATCACATCATCTCCTCCTCCTCCTCATCGGCAGGTTTTGTTTCATCCTTCCGCAACTCCCTCATTCACCCCAGCCCAGACAAATGACAAGATACTCTCACTTCATAGCCATACCTCATCTCTCCTGCCTTTGTTCACCCGGTGAACCCCTTACTCATTAATCTGAGTCCACTATTATATGTTGAAATCAAGAAGGGTGTTTCACCAATATTAGATGGTACGAGGTGACACACTTTTGGCTCTCTAAACAGACAAAATTGGAGGATCATGAACATCTATACTGCATCCTGTCTGCCCTGCTTACTCTCAAAACACCCCCATGCATCAATCCATTTTATAATAGGAATGGTAGAATCCATAAAAAATGTACCTCTTCACTCTAAATGTTACAAGAGTTTAGTTTCTTTCTTTTTTGGGGGAAGGAGGGGCAGGGGGGGGGGGTCATATTCGGGTGCATTTCCACCCCTGCATCCAGAGAGTACTTTAATGTGACCTCAGTTAACCTTTAAACAAGCCCATTTATTATCCCCAACTCCATAAAATAATCATAAAAAATAATTCATACCATGTACCCCCCCCCCCTCCCCAATTGTTCAACCCTAAACAAGCTGGCCAATTGCATGGCCCTAATCCCATAAAATGGCAAAATAATCATACCAAACCATTCATACCTTATACTCGACCCCTCTCTCTGTCCCCCTCGATAACCAACCCACACCTCTCATTTACCCAACCAAGTCCACCTGGTACCCCCATCTTCCACCGCCTCCCACACCATCTCCCCATCTCCGTAGGAGGAGGATGCGGTCCACTTTAATTGCAACCCATCCTAGACAGCCTTTAGCGCCGCCACCACCGAACAAGACAAGACAAGGCAAGGCAAGGTGTGGCTGGGTTCCTCCTCTCCCTGTTCCCCCTCTATATAAAGCACCCCACACCTCTCATCAACCCAACCAAGTCCACCTTGATACCCCCATCTTCTACTGCCTCCTACACCATCTCCGTGGGAGGATGCAGTCCATTTTAATTGCAACCCATCCTAGACAGCCTTTAGCGCCGCCACTACCAAGCAAGGCAAGGTGTGGCTAGGTTCACCGGTGCAGATGGGACCCTGAAATCAAATCAACCAGCCTCACACCTCCCTACAACCATGCTTACACGTACATGGTGCTATCCCCAACAACCTGTTATAGTAGTGCACAACCCAAAACAATTACAAAATATCCTCATCTGCCAATCTCCCAGCTCTGACTGAGTAGTTATACACTGGTATTGCATTCTGGAGCATCATTGTCCTTTATAATAATAATATGTTTTCATTAATTCATGTGAAATGGTTCTTGAGGGTGAAAAATTGTCATATTTTGGATAGAGATTAAGTTATATCTTATGAGATATACAGCCATAATAATGTTAAATTAATTGCAAGAAGACAACCTTTGTGTCAGTTGTTTATGGTAATGCAACCTGCATCTTTTTTTTTTGGGGGGGGGGGAGAGGTAAATAGGATACATGTACATTGGTTTTAGAGCGTATTTTACACGGTTGTACTTTCAAGAGATATCAAAAGAAGATTACTAAATAAATTACAGTTGACTCAAGGAGCCTTGGACCAATTTTACTTTTATTTTTGCATCAATTACTTCTTTTCTACATGGGATAGACCTTAATTTTCATAAAGTCAACTGCATTTTAATTACAAATTCATATTAGTGTTATTGCTAGGATTACCATGCTCCTGGTTATGAGAGCTGGGCATTTATCAGTATTTACCAACAATATTTTTTTTAATGAGACTGGTGGAGGGATACACATTCATATTGATGGAAAGGGAATGAAGAAATTTGACAGATATTTAAACATACTTACCTGTTTGCCAAGATGGAAATTGCCCTTTCCTCCGATGATATGTTTGCTTTTCACAAAATGAGTGGGTCTAGTGTTCAATTTGCCATAGTGTGAAGCAAATAATGCAAGTTAGCTTCCTCAAAAACTAATGATAACTTTGATATTTTTCCTTTATATTTAGCTGGCGCTCTAAATTTGTGGCCATTATGTTCAGGTTACAATAAAGTCAAGTAAACCCTGCAAGATAGCTCCAAACTGGATTCATAGAAATTTAAAAATCAAGGGATCTTTTTTTTTAAACCTCTAGGAATAAAATAAACATTAAAAAAAGAATGATAAGAGAGCAGATGGCTCACAGATTTCAAAAGAGTGAATAGTCGAACTCTTTCATGCATTAATCCCTGCACAAAAAATAAAAATAAATTCTTTGATTGTTAGGTGCTGCTATCTATTCACACCATTTCAGATTCAGACAATAGCTGTCTTTTTCATTAAAAAAAAAAATCTCATTCATTAATCGGTGCACCTTGCACTGTGAATCATCATCATCATTCAATCTCCATTGTGTTCTTATGGCCTGGAGATATGGATAACCGTTGATCTATATGTGACCTCCGCCTGACCTAGCTAGACATGGACGAAGCCCTCTTTTGTTTTCTGCTGTGATTCACGGGTATCTGTCTGAAGCAACCAGCCGTGCATTCTAGCATGAATGGGGAATATATAAGAAGAGAAAACGAGATATAAAAGCAGCTTGCAGCTTGGCATCCAATCCAGGCACTACTAAAATCAATGAAATTTGTCTAGAGCGCTTTAATTGGAAACCGAATTATGGGTCTATGTTAATTACTCTCCCTCTCTCTCTCTACCCGTTGAGAGCTATTTATGTAGATATATACGGCAGCCATTGGCAAGAGGGCAATCCGCAAGGGCGTGTGTGTGTGTGTTCATGTGTGTGTGGCGTGTACGTGAGAGGGCAAAGCAGCGAATATAATCACTCCACTTGAGCAGTGTGTGTTATTTGATGCATGCTTGTGTTGTTTTTTATACCGAGAATCCTATTGAATAGACTCTGGATTGCTTTCGTTTTAAGGCATGATGGATTGTTCAATGACGTACATGTAATTAAAGGCATGATTATAATAATGAAGGTAATATCAAGATCTTAATTTGCATAAATGGTTACCAAGGCTACGTATACGGTGTACAATTATACAAGCAGTTTAATGCTCCTTGCAAAGTTGACGTTAATGTAATCAATAAATGAGTAAATCATTACATATTAGTGTAGAAAACTGAAACAGATTTCAATGTCATTCATGTAGATTTTTATAGATAATTACACCATTTAAATCTGGTTAATTTGCATAATGTTATGATTTACATGTCATTTTTTCTGGAAGGGTATTGTATTATTGAAGTTTAACATAATGTTCATGCCTAAGAATCCAGCTGTAATCTTCATGAATAATTGTCATCGTACTTGTGGATGAGTCACTAGAATATTCTGAATAATTCATAAACAAGATCTTACATCTTTTATGAGATATTGGATGACAGTGTCCTGGTACTATGTCAGGGTGACCTCGCACTTCTTGACATGGATTCACCTACGATTTGGCTGTCTACATTGACAGAAATTTGTACTTTGTATGTGATTACTTTTATATGAATGTGATTGGTGAAGCATGGAGGGAAAAAAAATAATCATCCTTTCTCATCTTTTTTTCTTCTATCTTATTTTTACAGAGCGGTCCACACCCCGCCAGCCTTCTAGCGCTACAGCAAATCTCCGAACTGGTGCTGCCTCAGTCCCGCTTCAACCAGAGCTCAGGGAGGAGTCTTGGAGGAGGTAAGACCCATGGGGTGTGGTATCGAGTGGGGAGGAGTTTGGGTGTGGTATTGGGGTGGGGCATACGTGGGACAAGTCGAGTGAAGCAACACAAAAGACGGGGAGCATTATGAGTTGGGATAGTGTACTTGGTAGAGTTATGAAAAGAGAAGGGAAAAGTTATGATAGTCAAGGGGAGTAGTCCTTGGAAGGAGGTGAGCAGGGAAATGCTTTGCCCATAGGGTGTGGCACAGGGTGTGACACAGGGCGTGGCACTAGCTTTACCATATAGTGTGGCATTGAGTTGGGGCACAAGGAAAAGTTACAAGATTTATGTTCTTACCTAATGCATATTTGGCTTGCGTATTGCTGCGTATTTCAGAGATGCCAACCCTCCCGATTTTATCGGGAGGCTCCCGATAATTCACCCCAACTCCCGACCTTACGATCACCATCCTTATCCTCCCGATTTATTATAAAAAAAAAAAAAAAAAAAAAATGATTTTTTTTTTTTTTTTTTTTTTTTTTTTTTTTATTATGATTTTTTTTGGAGGGCGCTTATCAGTATATATATCTGTGAATTGAAAGAGAAATATCATCTGCTAACTTAAGCATGTAATAATTCCACTATGTTAAAAGACAAATTAAGAGTAGCGAAAGATTGTTTCAGCATATGGATCGCCGTAACCAATGCGTGGATATTGCCACAGAATCCAAATGGCGGAAAATCAGCAAAATAAGACCAGGAAATGGTCTCGGAAGTATAAGACCGAATACAGTATCAAGTACCTGTGTAATCGGAAGTCTGAAAGTAATTCATCATGCATTTTGTACAATTTTTATGTTATTTAAAAAAAAAGGGGGAATTATTTAACTAAATACACATGTAAAATGCTCCAAAATAAGGCTCAGATTGCACCAGAGAGCATCTAGAACCCCAGAGCTTCCAGGGCCCTAAGGCGGGCCCTGGACCCCGGCCGCATGTGTCGGGCGCTACGCGCTCGAGATGTGCGCTACGCGCACATTAATTGGTGTCGATTACAAATCCTCCCTATTTCTGATTTCCAAAAGTTGGCATCTCTGGTATTTATGGCAAGCCGTTTAACATTTATTCCTATTTCTTGATATATCAAGAATAACCATTGCTTTACAACAAAAAATCATTTCTTGATATCAAGAAATAGGAATAGTCCTATGTTAAAACGGCTTGCCATAAATATGCAGCAATACGCAAGCCAAATACGCAAAGGTGTGACTGAGGCATTATGTAGGACATTGATGAGCATGATGTAACTAACAATTATATATTTATTTTATTGCATAATGTTAACATGAAGAGAAGAGAAATATGCTGATTGTAATAATGATAAGATCAAACACACTTTCAAGATTTAGATAACTAATATTAAATGATACAAAATTTGCTCAACCACAGTTGACTGTCCGCCCCCTTCATTCTTGAAGTGGCAAGTTTTCATCTGCACAGGAGTCGACAGGGGTCGCTATTTAGAATGATGAATTGGGTTTATTTATGAAAATGGGGTAACATGATTATTCAAGAACTTCAGGGAAGTAGCCAGGTATTTAGACTGAATACGTTGGCCCAGTAACCCACATTTGCATTAGTTATTCAATAATGGCATGCCAGTCAAACAGCCTCTAGGAAGAATGGCCACGGCACATTAGCTCCATCCAGTTGTGTTTCTTCTGCCTCTGCCTGCTTCTTCATGTTTCTTTATTGTGTCTGAACCTTGGCTGAACTCGTGGTCTCAGATTTGACAATTTACTAATAAGAGCGAAGAAGGACATTTTGACACCTGTGTGGTGATTATGTGGTCTTGCATGATCTGTGTTGCATTCGCAGAACAATGGTTGGGGAAATTGGACTTAAACTATAATTCACCCAGACTGAAATTCCTTTTTGTACAAATCTGAAATAATACCTCTCATCAATATCTCAATATTTAATGGTAAAAAGTTGAGAGAACACCCATGCTGTGGAGCCTGAAACATTTCACATTCATGGCGAATTTTGAAATAATTAATTTGCATTAGAATTCACTCTATCACTAATTTTGGATAGGTTTTATTTATCCTTGCCAAATTATAGCAAGTAGGTCTAAATGTTTGTTTTTTCCTTCCAAATTAAATGCAAGGGCCTGCTTTGTAGTTTTCAGGGAGCTATCATAGTCATATACATGTACATTCCAAAAATTAACATTGATTCCATAATTG
Organism: Strongylocentrotus purpuratus; assembly: GCF_000002235.5. Classification (NCBI taxonomy): domain Eukaryota; kingdom Metazoa; phylum Echinodermata; class Echinoidea; order Camarodonta; family Strongylocentrotidae; genus Strongylocentrotus; species Strongylocentrotus purpuratus. Next base: position 22,032,618 of record NW_022145600.1, on the reverse strand, counting down.
AAATAATATTTCTCTTTTAAATCAATGTAGAACTCAAATGTGGATTGTGTGTCATTTGATACTATTTAATCTGGGGGAACAAAGGAAGTGGTGTTTTGTCATTCGTCGTCTTTGATTTATGAACATACAAATCCGTACATTTATATAGATGATGGATTTGTATGTCAATCTGTTTATGCATGTTCGATGCTCACTCTTACATGTATGTATCTGTCTTCCCTGTACAATGTATCCCTCCCTGCAGTTAAGATAAATCTGTCATATTGTATATTGTAAGAATAATCTGTCGTATTGTATACTGTAAGAATAATCTGTCGTATTGTATACTGTAAGAATAATCGTTTGCTTTGTTCTCTTGCATGATCGCTATTTCCCATTCACAACAGCAGGAAGATACGGAACAGGTGGAGTACACTTCATATTTTTTTGTAAAAAAAGAAAAGAAACCGCATCTTTAATTTAAAAAAATCATCGCTAATTCATTTCAAAGCTTACCCAATCACCCCCCCTTCACCCTATAAGTCCTTACTCGTCACTCCAACAAAAAATAAAATATTTTTTGGGGGGTACATTTTAAAAAGTACCAAAGTCAAATGGTAGTTGTGTTATAAATAGCTATGTTTTCTTGGTGTTGGTATTCAATGTATCGTGGGTATTAATTTCCAGTCTTATTTCTAAAGCAGAGCGATTTTAATTCAGTTGCAATATCAATTCCCACTCTTTATTTTTATTCAAATGATCAGTTGGTTTTGTCTCATATTTGGGTTTTTACAAAATTCACTGTCTTATTTGAAATAAGATTATATTTTGTTTTCTTGCTTACGTTTGGTATTCATGAAAGGAAATCCTCTTTCTTAAATTGTAGAATTTCAAAAGCCTTTTTAAAGTGCATACATAAACAATTCAGTTGCAGTTGGTCTAATAGAAATGAAATAAAAAATAAATGCTTAATACATTTGCTGGTGTCCATATTTTCCTGCAAATTCATTGTGGAAGTATAATACTTGATGCAATATATTTAAAAAGAACATTTTTCTATCTTTAATATAATATGGTGCAAGTGGGCCTTCAAATACTGTAAACGGAATCCCAAACAAATTTAGCACTTCTGTAAAACTGGAAACTCTCAAATTTCTTTTCCATGATTTGCAATTATTAGCCGTTAGTTTGTGACGAATCACAAAATACAGTTTATGTTTAATTTAATAGTTATGTAGCATGAAAGTTTTCGAAATATCTGCAACACCTGCAAAATTAGCAAAGGTTTCATACAGTCCGAACTTTCTGGTGCTACAGAAGTCATTATCGAGTTATTAACACATTCATTAGCATATTCAATAGTGCAGAGTCATTAAAGTCATCAAGAAGTCATTAATATATTCATTAATTATTGCAAAGTGCACTTTGCACAAATGTATGCTGTAATGTTCCATGTCACAAAACCCTAACCTGCATATACTAACAGCGGTATGATTCATACAAAATAACACCACCTTCAGACCTGTATGCCCACCTACTTAGTATCGTGTCCTTGAGCATGTACATAAGGGCATTAACGCATACACTTTAACACAGAGTTAGCACCCTTCTGGCTCTCAACAGATGATGTCATAGCTCTTATCATCTTGTAGTTCTAATCCGATATAGAGACTAAGTAAATACACCTTTCGGATTACGGCTAGTTTAAACTAGGTGTTAATACCCATATTTTCTCTATAGCCACATATCGAGTATAAGTTTCTTTCTCTCTTTCTCTCTCTTTCTCTCTCTCTTCTCTCTCTCTCTCTCTCTCTCTCTCTCTCTCTCTGTGTCTCTCCCTATCCCTCCCTGCCCCTCTCTGTCTCTCCCTCTCTGTCTCTCCATCTCTGTCTCTCTTATCTTATCTTAATCTCATTCAAACTAATTTGGTCATTCAAGTCCTTAGTCACTGGTAAATCTGACATTGACACCTAACAGGCAAAGCCACACCGCCGTAAAGTAATAATCCTTAATAGGGTTTAAAGGTGATTTTCCATATTTCAAATGAAATTTTGTTAAATCCTTCTCAGATATCACGGGCAACTGCATAGTTATGAACACACACTTAGCACTTTGTGTATTTAGGAAAAGATGTAGTTCAGTAGAAATGTAGTTGAATACAAGAAATCTAATTTTTAAAATGAACTAAGTGTAATAATTTTCTAACAACAACATTCATGCCGTGCTTCATACATGTTTGCCTTTTATTCAAGACCATGTAAGATATCTATGATAAAATTTAAGTAAAAAGAAAAAAGAAAACAAAGAAGATAGAAATATATGTGGAAGATCATAGTCCTTTTCCTGTAAACTTTCCAAAATATTTTACAGCAATGTGAAATAGGTTATACAGGATATTTAAGCACATAATATTATATATTTATCAATAACAATAGAAATAAAGTCATAGTTTCATAGGATGATAATGGAATGTGTATTACATATATGCCACCTGTTTGTAGTAGTGACTCTCATTGCCATGGAAACTCCATGCTTAAGCCATTGAAATGGTGGTATAGATAGTTGAATGATTTAGATGTGAAATTCTGGCATCTGTCCATAACAGGATAAATAGGGACAAAAGAGAGAAAGAAGTAAAACGATGTTTTTCTAAAGAAACATATTTGCTCTGCTAAATCAAAATAGTTTAAAACGCTAACAACACATTCTTTATCATTTTTGTTTGTTAATTTGTTTCAATATAGTTTCATTCTAAGTTAATATACTAACCTTTGCACAAAGTAATACATTATGTTTGCATCATGACCTCATATCAATTCCAACCATTCTCATTTTTAGCTTATTAAACACTGATTGATAATCATCCAATTTATTCATGCATTTACTAATTTTATGGATATATTTTGCATTCCCTCTGTAAAATTGTGTTAATTTTTTCAATAATACAACAGGCAATTTGAAGTGCCCATTCTAACTCAATAGATGGATTAATTGTAATTGTCTAGTAATGATATTCATTTTATTTAAGATTTGTTTGTACATATACATTTTGCATAATGTTTTTGGTTCACCATTGAGAATGATTCAGTTAAACAGTGTTGTATCATTTCTATATGAATGAATATAGTGAGCCTGTGATGATATTTAGGTTTTATCATTTTGCGTCCATTATTTGATTATGAATTTGACTCAACATATTTTGATAAAAATATGACTTTGCCTAACTTGCTCTCATTTGCTACAAATAAACTTTTAATATGTACTTACATGTATATCATGGATGGTCGTAACAAATATTTATTTTCTTCAATGTCTTTTGATTTGATTTTACCAGTGAACCAAATTAAGCTTCAAAAGTGATGTTTTTATCGTGAAGAATGTGTAACAGATATGAAACTTCATAATTCATTATTTTGTACAATTTGAGCTAACAAAGGGCAAAACAACGCATTTTTAGCTCTGTTTATCATATAATACTCTTGCAACACCAACAAGACCGACACCTGACCGACAGTTGGCCGAACACACAATAACATTACCATGATTGGCTAAGAATCAGTCTGGGTAGAGTCGGTGTGGAGTAGGTTTGTCGGTGTGATTGAGGTACATGTATTAAGTACAGATTCTGTCCTGCAAGTACGCATGTAATTGCAATACCACCATCTACATTTATCTTTGTCTATGGGTAATTCCATTAGATGTGTCCTGTATGATATTAATCATTTATTTAATTATTTATTCAAATATTCAAATTCCTTGCCATGACTATTGACAAATGATTCTCACTAGTACCATCTTGATAAGTCAGTGGTATTACTTAAAGAGATTCAAAGTATCATTTTCTAATGAAATAAAATAAATGGATAAAAGACGAACAGGACACATGGAACGGAAATGCCTACATGTTGTGTATTGGGTTATATTCATTTTGAACTGCGTGATCCCTAAACATTCAGCGTGACCAGTAACATTCAGTTCGCCTCATTTATTACTATTTTTTCTGTCCGTTTTATTACGTTAGGTTCGAGTTGTGTTATACCAGTAGCAGACATCCGAGGTTCTGACTCTCACAACTACACAAAGGGAGAGAAGGCTCTTCGCTGCAAGCTTGCCTCCCTCTATCGTCTTGTAGACCTCCACGGCTGGACCCATCTCATATACAACCACATCTCGGTAAGTCAACTTCATGTTTCATTTGTTTGGGGCCAGAAGGGCATTAGAGTTGCTCATGTGTTGGTATGTAGAGGGCAGCACATGGACGTACGCACAGGAGCGTAATACATGTTGGCTCAGTGTTATGTAGTGATCGCCAAGTTGCCTACTTCACGAACGACTATATACCCACTCATGAACATCTTTAAGTTGTATACTTTAACACAGAGATAATGCCCTTCTGGCTCTAAACAGATGACTTCTATTGCTGTGAAAAAAATAGTATACATTCAGTGTCTTATTAAAAGCCATCTCATATACAACCACATCCCAGTATCAAGTCAACTTCATATTTCATCTGTTTGGAGCCAGAAGGAAATTAAGTTTATTTTTCCTTGTAAAAATGCGTTATGTGTAAACTGAATTTTATCAGTGAGAATCAAATTTTGATATGGACAATAAATACATTGATTCAATTCAATTATATTCTATTTCTTGGAAAATGCTTGCATAATTGAAATATCAGATAGTTAATGGTACTGATTTCATGCATTTAAAAAAATCCAATAAAAGGAGAAAAAAATTGCAATTGCAATTTTTTTTCTTCCTACAACACGATTCAAAACCTTTTATAAAGGCCGCGTAACCTGTGTTGTGCATTAGCAATGACTTTATACTTAGTCATATTGCTATTCATTATGGGCACTGGGAACTCATTACCGACACGCTACATGGACCCCAATTCATAGCAGCAATATCCAATGCACAAGCAAATATCCATTACAGGTTAAGTGACTATTGATTTCTAAAAGGCTCAATGTAATTAAACTTTTGATATCTAAAAGCTTTTGTCATAACCTGAACAAAGGGCACTTACACAAAGATTATATATTCGACCCCATTGATCTACGCTAACGTTGATTTTAATAAGTGGTAGACATGTATATTTCATGGTACACACACCGTTAAAGGAAACTGAGTACGGTAGATTGTTTAGTTCTATTAAAATCTTTGATGTTTGTCCACAGGAAATTAATTGTAATTACAGTGACTTAGAGAGCCAAGTTCATATTGTGTCATTTGTTTGACATTTAGGGAGTTTATATTCAGTAGTGCAAATCTTTTCCAAGAAATATCTGTTGACATTTCCTACATGTTAGGTCAGTTGGGTAATAAGATTAAATGTAAATTTATGTGATATTATCGGAGCCTTGTTACGAGGTCAGCCAAATTTCAAGTACTCATTGACATGGCCGGCATTCCACGGCTCGATGGCAACGTCAAGAAGGATCTCAGAATACGTGATCGTGCCACGACCCTCTGCTATGTGTCGCAGGTTATCTGAAATCTTGTAAAGTGACTTGATATCGGAACTTCGTTGAGGTTTCTCTTTTTATCAGATAGGCTATTACTATAGGACACTTGTGTATGTCTGACTTTCTCATGTACCTTTCCTTGATGTTCTTGGGGATGTTTCTTAGTTGAGTATCAGCCTACTAAACTATCAATATATACTGCTTCATGAATAAAAGCAGTGGGCTTTGCAAATATTTACTTCGAGGCTATGTACCTACATGTACTTGTTGGTTTTTATATGACATCAGAACCAGGCACTTCACGATTGCAAACCATAAATGCATTCCCAGAATTCAGATACTTCTCAAATAAAGATCTACCAATTAAGCAAAGGAAGATTCTCCCAAGCAGCATGCAACTACACTTGTATTGTGGTTACTACTATCTGTTCTGCAATTTGTCAAACATTTGTATGGCTTCACGGACACTAATAACCCAAATCTTCCCTTCACGGTTTGGTTACTCTGGTCTAATTCTCTCTCTAAGGTTTGACCACTAAATGGTGCAAATCTTATAGGCCTGATTGACAATATTTGAGTGTGATGTTCCATCATTCGAATCTAAGCCAAACACAATAGAAGTTGACAGTCAGTGGAGAAAAAAATTGGTTCACAATGCTTGCTTGCTGGACTGTGAATGTCAAATCGGCCTCTCCCTTCTAAAACTTGTAAAAGGATCAATTGATGATTGATAAAGAGGTAGCTATAGACCCTTTGCAGTAAACTTTGTAGAGAGAGGTTCGCTGCGCTTTCAATTTTGTCTTGCTTTTGATACCAGACAGTAGGATAATAATGGCTGAGAGGGCATACAAGGATGCCATAGCCGATTACACACGTTTTTGAAGTGTTTGACGATTGTTGGTCCATTGTCAAGGATGTATAGACATGAAAAGCCAGCAGGTGCATTTACTCAGAATGATTTTCCACTGGAAGGGATATCGGGGTAAAGAATGTACATACATGAAGACATGCATGTGGTGTCAGGATGGGTTAAAGGGTAGGCTTCCTCTAGGCCAAGTGTATTCCTACTTGAAATAAGATACAGATTATTATAACGGCAATGAAAATATGGACAGTATTCAATTCACAGTGATACTTTTCGCTAAGTTTGCATTTTCTAAACTAAAGCAAAGCTTAGTTGCACACATGTGTGTTACTGTATTTCTTAGGTGTATATATTTACATGTAGTTATCACTTTAAAAAGGGGTTAGCCAGGGTGTCCATGAAATGATAAATTTGACATTACAAGTTTGATGAAGCAGCCCCCTCCTTTTTAAATAGAATTATGTATAATGTTGGTGTAGGTAAACATGAAGTTGAATTATTTGGTTGGCCTTATTCCATGTTTGGGGGTATGGGTGCATTGACATGTCTACTCTCAAACCCCCCCCCCCCCTCTCTCTATTACAGCTTGCTGCACCCCTTATGATTACTTGTAAAGCTAGTTGGGCAATATCATAGATCAGTAATCAGAGTCATAAGCCTGCTGTCACATAGTGATAATTGCACTGCGGCATGACATGAGAAACCACATCAGACTTCATGGTGAGGTAACACGCCCTCCTGCTGTCAGTGGGTCATTTATACCGGTGTGTAGTCTGCCCACAATCAGACCACCGGTATCAGGTTTCCAAGGGGTCAGGTTCGGCTGGTGAGGGCCAGATCGGTGTGGTGAGTGGTCTGAGAAAGATTTGGCAAGTTCATGATTGAATTTCTACCATAAGGCCGTTATTGGGGGGAGGGGGTATCAAAACTGTTATTAAAATGTTATTACGATTATTATATTCACCACTACCCCCAGGCCCCACCACTACTATCATTATCACACTCTACCCGTTTTCACCACCACCATGTCTTCTCCTTTTCCAATAATTTTATGATTACCTTCATTGATGTTCATCCCTTTCATCTTTACCGATGTATTGTCAGCAAAACAAACACTATCATTATCACCACCCTCTCTTGTACTAGTACCAAAAGTATAGCAACGCGCCAACACTGTTACCAGTAACACCAGTTCCTCTACCACTAGCTCCACCACCACCACCTCCACCACCACCACCACCACACCCCCTCCACAATTGCCACCATTACCACCATCCCAACCTCCCCCATTTCCACCACCACCACCAACACTGACAACAACAGCAACATTATCACCTCGATCACCACCACCACCACCACCACCACCACCCTTCCCTGTACCATAACCAGAGCTCCCACACCACTTCACCAAACAGTGACAATCAAAATCACAGAGGATAAACATTTCCTCATCCTGTTTCATGTTTTGCATGTTAGCTTCATCAATCAAGTTCACACATACATGTAGATCAAGAAAAAATAACAAGTTGACAAGGGAAGAAGATCTATGCATGTTTAAAGTTTACATTGGCAGACTAGATCCTTGCCACACCTGTTCTTGGAGAGGCAAAGGTGAGGAGAACCTGTCATGGATATGATCACAAGAGGGAGATAAATAGGTGGATGAATCACAGATTATGAATGTCAAGGTCAGAGAACAGCAGTCTGTCTACCTGGGATTGTGTGGTCTTTCGGTGTGGTAGAATAAAGGAGTAGTTGCAAACAGTCTGTCTATCTGGGCCTGTTGTCTTATGTGTGGTAGAAGAAAGAGTGTTTGCAAGCAGCCTGTCTACCTTAGCCTGTTGTGGTGTTGCATGTGGTTGCAAGCAGTCTTCCTTGGCCTGCCGTGTTCTTAATAAGTGTGGTAGAAGAAAGAAGTGGTTGCACTTAAACATACCGTATACTTTCTGCCGAATGAACTGCTCAAAAAGAAGTCATCAAGAAGATTAAGGTGTACTATCGAGCATAGATGATGAGTTTTTCATAATTTGAAGAGATTACTATAAATGATACAGAAATTATTGTTACCAAGGAGCTTTTGAAGCTGGAATTTATAGGACATAGGAAAAACTCTTTGATATCATATAGGGTATTAGGACAGATTATATTATGTCGTACATATTTATGTAGATGTTAAAGGAAGTGAAAAGGGATTGGAGAAGGGAGTGGGGTGGCAAGTAAGTTTCGGTGCAGCTGAGAACGAATGTCACAGATTTCTACAATAGCAGTGTCATTTTGTTATGTACCATTCACTCTGAGTAAACTCCTTTTCAATCGTCCAAGCATACACGCCTACATGAGCATCCAGGCGACCATATCTCATTGGGGATAGTGTTAATATTCATGGCACAGACTCTGCAGAGGTTGACTGAGTAAGATCTCAATCAAATTCAAAGCTTGTAGTAGAATGTCCTCATATGACCCCTACCAGATGGCCTGTCCTGAAATGACCCTTGGTAGACATGAGGACAAGGAGAGGCCCAAGGCTGAATGAAGCATAAACAAAATCTAGGGATCACAGAACACATTGCTCAGTCATGTTTAGAAGGGGAGCGGGAAGTTGCTAACCCTGTAAATCTTATGGGCTTTGGAGCCTGGTAACAGGAGGGGGAAGGGCCAGGCAGGAGGGAATATTTTGATGATGGGTGGGAGTCAAGTGCTGGTGACCCATAGTTGGTAAATCATCAGATTTATCCTAATAAAAGTAATTTATGTGTTCATTTCCCCCTTTTCTTTTTGTGTATCTCCCCCCTCTCCTTCCCACTCCCCAAATCAAATTTTTACTAAAGATATTTTTTCAACATATATTGTATTGTATAGTTTGTGAAATGGATAGATAATTGGATATCACTGAAAAAAATGTCTGGTTTATTTGTACAGATACTTTTTTCATGGTTAAACAAGCTAGTTGCCCCATTGCATACTTTTCATCCAATCACTGAAAAAATTCAGTTTTTATTCTTCTGCACATGCTTCCATTCATCGATAGTCAAACAAAAATCTAGTTTCAATTTAAAATGAAACACTGATGAAAAGAATTATTGAAATTGTAGTTTACAAGGAAGAGAACTGCATCAAACGCAACATTGAAAAGAAAGATTTTGTGGATACAACATTTTTCGTCAAACATAAACTTTGAAATGTTTAGGGAATGTACTATGGTATTGTGCAGATCACCTTAGAATTTCTTCAGGCAGTTTTGGATATTCTTATTTAGAGAGGGGAGGGGAATGAAACGGGGAAAAATATTTCAAAGGTTAATGCCCTTGCATGCTTTAGAAAAATGCAGATTTGCAATTAAGTTCTTACTTCTCCAGTTTCCGTCATATTTTCTTATATTCTCTGTGATTTATTGCTGAGTGGGTGTTATTTAGTTAATCTGATATGTAAAATGTGCTTGGTTGTAATCGATTCAATGAGCAACTTTAAAGAAAACCAGCAAAAGAAATAAGCCATATGCTTGGGTTTTACATGGTAAGAAAAGGCTGATAGTGTACAAATTTACAACCAAAACACACCAGTTCCACAGAATAGTTGAACATTGTATACCTGTAGTTGGCCCCCATTCCTCTCGTTACCCAACCCATCTTAATGACATATTAATGAATCCTCCAAGCCTATTATTTGATCATCATAATTCATAGCTATTAATTTATTATGCTATCAAAGTAGCATTCCTAAATGTCAACTCCTGGATCTAATCATGAGTGGGAAAAAAAGAAATTGAACGAAATGGAGAGGAGAGGAGAGGAAGAAGGAAAAAAAGAAAAGAGATGTCTAGAAATAGGATATTGTTGATCCCGCTAACCTGGGCATTATCTAGTTACATGAAAGAACCCAGTTTTGGGTTTGGTAGTCTTAATCTTAGACTGCCAGGAAACAGTTGTCAGGTCCTCTAAATATAGGCCAACTTTCCACTTTTATAGAAGCACCATAAATTTTTTTTAAAAAAAGTCTTTTGAGTAATGTATCTCAGAGCTTTTTGAGGGGAGGGGGGGGGGGGGGGGTTCAGGCTGTCTTGTGCAGTTCTGGCACTGTCTTTGATTTCTAAGCAATGTTATCAGTAGGCTTATTGTTAATAAAAACATGTACCTGTATCAGCATAGAAGAGTTTTTAGGGACCCCCCCCCCCCAACAACAACAAATATTTGCCTCATCCTATGCTTCAATCAAAGGATAATATTTTTTTTAATTTGCAAGATAATTTGATACCTGGAACAAAATATCATCTGTGCAATTACACCTAGATGCCTTCTAAGGGGCAAGCCTAATAGATCTTTTTCTTTATTGACGGTTGTTTTTCCTTTACATATCTGTTTTGTCTGATCATTATCTGATCAAATGTCCAAATCAAACATCTTGTGTCATCAGTGTGATCCTATGACTGTTGTTGCCAGACTAGGACAAGTATAAGGTTATTGATACAGTCATGGTTGGTGATACCAGAGCCTTGTTTACATGCACACATCGGTGGTATTATTCTTAACAACCAAGAGGGTATCATTCTAACCCCTGACTGGTTCTTTGAACCTCCTTTCTTTCCCAACACCACCCCCCCCCCCATATTTTTCCTCTCGCCTTTATCTTTCGTTCTTGACAAAACGTCTTATTGCCCCATTCAAACTATAGTCTTTATCTTTCGTTCTTGATAAAAATGTCTTATTGCTCGTTCAGATTGGAAGACATTTATGTGAAACTTATGAAGAAATGTGTAAGAATCATTGTATATCAAAAGTGGCATTCACATTTGATGATAACATTGTATAAACATTTTGCAAAGAAGCTAGCCCATCAAAAGTGTGTGAGCCCATTAAAAGCCCTGCCCAGGTATTTGTTTTTTGTATAATATGACATTCAGACGTCTCTCACCCTTTGGATCTGCTGTTCCCCTTTCTATAAAAAAAAGAAGATTTTACCTCAAGAAGTACATTGGAGGTTCAATACAAGAAAGAGAACATGACCCCGATTCTTTATCATTTTGTTTTGTTTGAAACAATCCTCAAAACATGCATTGTGCAATGTATAACTGGGCGGGGCTTCTTTTTAATTGCACACTGATGATTGGCCAACCAGCTGTCACTGACCTCTTCAGAATGCATTTATTTATATGATGTTGTTTTCCAGTGTGTACCCCCCTGATGCAATACCATGATTCTTAATGCAACGTTTCTTTATACAAGTTTTATATAAGTTTGCTCCAGTGTGAACAGGTATATTTTATCTGGAGACACCAGACAATGTCACAACGATACATCAATGTTTTGTGGTCCCTGGATAAAGTTCAGTATTTACACATTGCACTTTCGAAGAATGTAAATTCCATAAGAATTGGTCTGGGTTAAGTGGTCTCTTTCTCTCTGCCTCAGGGTCTCTGTCTTTAGTTGTTCTTTTTATCTCTTTCTTCCCCCTTATTTCTCTTTCATGCTAACTAGCCCTCTTATTCTCATATTCCCCATCTTCCCTCTTCTCTAATCCGTCTAAAAGTATTCCAAAATGCCCTAGTTCAGCCAGTCAACCTTTCATTATTGAGTTATTAAAAACACACATAAAATATCAAATTTTAATACAAGGGGTCTTTCTCCTGTATTTCCCTAGTCCTGTGGCTTGTCCATCCCTCTCCCTCTCTCTATCTGTCTGTCTGTCACTGTTTGTCACTCCCTTGCTAATAATTCACCCTCTTGCTCCGATGTTCCCCTCAACATTCTTTAAACATAAAATTACCCCGAGAAGAACATTGGAGCTTCGATACTCCCTGCCACTCAAGCTAAAAGCCACTATACCTCACATCAATAGAACATACGCTCTGTGGTTCCCCTACCCTGCTAAGAATACATGTATTACCGCAGCATATATTCTAAATGAACCCTTGAGCATTGTTAGCCACATGCAGGACATGCAGGTACATTTTGTACATTAAATATAAGCTACACAGGAAGGTTGGAATGCATAATGCATGCTTCAATCAAATCTTCCGAAATTGCTTTTTACTTATGGTTATATCCTTTTCTTTGCTATGTCTGTTTATTTTTCTGTTGTTGATTGTAATTCAAATAAAAATATGGTAGAATCCAGAGACTGTAGGCAAGTTTAGGAATATAAGTGTATATGCTTGTTCCAAATCACAAGATATGAGAAAAATATTGATTATATGAATGTGATAGAAATATACATATATGTAACATGAGTTATTGCAAGGGTAGATATTTATAGAAGTTGGGAGAAGTACTGCAATATTCTATATTGGACATGAAATCGGGTGTATTGTAGACTAAGGTAAAGACTGTCTGCAAAGATACATGTAGGTCCCTATATAGAAAGAGATGGAAATAAAGGGATGTTTTCATAATATTTGGAAAGGATACTACTGATGAAAAGGTAGAAGAAGATGATGAATAGGGAGGGGGGGAGGAGGCGAGACACAAGGAAAGACAATTAAAGGAAGAGATAGGAGAAAGGAAGGTAGAAATTGAGTTTAATAGGGAGACAGATATAGACAAGAAAGAGAGGTAGAAAGAGATGGGAGGCAGAAGGAGAGAGAGAGGGGTAGAAAAGGATTGATAATAGCGCGTCCTTGTACAGCACTGGGATGAAGATTTGCCAGTCACTTGACGGGACTTCATTTCAATTGGCTTTACCCTCACATAGAACATGAAACGACAAACACAATTTAGTCAGCTGCGCCTCATACCGAGCTGGCCCAACCCCATCCCTTTCTCTGAAGACGATGAGAAAAGGAAAGACAAATGTCATACAGACTTTCACTGGTTACATTCCCACTTCAGCAGAGATGATGCTAACTCGACAGGATTTACAGAGAGAGAAAGAGAGAAGCTCCGGTTGCACATAAAAGGCCCCATTTACACTGGAGAAAAATAACCAATTCGAAAAAACCCCACTATATTTACATTACTGGTAAAACCTAGACAAAACCTTGATGTTGCTAATTCTGGTATTTTGGTGAGTTATGCATGCTGCTCTGTATGCGATAGCATGGGCTCGAGAAAGTCTCACAAGCAAAAACTAGAATAACTCAATGGTGTTTTAAGAGCTATCATTTACACTGGATAAGGGCAGAGTTTTAAAGAAAAAAACGTACTACAGATGTTAATTCAGGTTTTTCAGCCAGTTTATGAGTAGTTGCCTAGCAACTTGCAACAAAACTTCACAGGATGAGGAATAACTCAGGGTTTTTGTGTGCAGTGTAAATGCCCCTTCTGGCGAATATAGGAGAGGAATATTCTGAGCTTTAAAATAGTTGATCCCGTTCCTTATCCATGGAAGATGGAGTATTTTCTTCGCTTGTGTACCACATTCATATTCGCTGAGAGCCTGGCTGTGCATCTTTCAGCGCATTAAGACGTGTGTCAGATCTTGGCTGGACTTACCCAGACTGCCCTTCTTGATCTATGTATAGATTTGGTTGAGTTGATTTGTCCTGGCATGCAAGATTAGGGCAAAGAAAGTAGGCCACTCTTCTGCTCCATGGTATACCATTTTTCCAATGTCAAAGTCTTAACAAGCATTAGGAAAACGATGGGTGGATGGAAGTTGAAGCTTGGATAATAATGTTACTTTATTTTGAAACAAAGGCTGTATGTATTCTTTATTTCTTTATATACAATTTTTTTTGGGTATTGCACATACGTCTGTAGAAGCTTATGAGGCCTATATATATGTGGAAAATCTTACTGAATTTTCTGAATTGTTTACCAAACTTATGAATATATTGTAAGATTTAAATGTAAATTATGGTAAAATTTGGTTACCTCTATTATAATAGTCAACATTGTGATTGAACCTTTCAAAGCACACTTACACATTTAGGATGTAGGAGGAGAATAAATGCGACGGGTCAGGAATGGTTTGGCGGTTGGGAGGAGGAGGAGGTTGAGAGTGGGGGTTGCAGGGGGGGGGGGGGTAATTGGGAGGAGGGTTATGGGGGCCAAGGAAGAAAGAAAATGATGTTTCAGACGACAGTAGCAAGTAAGGAGCAGATAAGAGGACACGTCTTCCAAGAGGTGTTGTAAGTAAGGGGAGCTCTGGGATGGGGTAAAGCAAATAGAGACGGGTTGAAAACACCACATGGTTACATGACTGTATCATCGGTATTTTTCAATCATTGATGAGGTATTCTGCTTGATCCTCTGGCTCTCTTTCTCTCTGTCTGTCTGTCTCTCTATCTCTGTCTGTCTGTCTGTCTCTCTCTCTCTCCCTCTCTCTCTCTCTCTTACCCTTTCTCTTACCCTTTCTCTTCTCTCCCTTTCTCCCCTCTACCTTTCTCCCCCTTCTTCTCACCTCTCTCACTTTCTCTTGTCTTGTTTTTCTTTTGACTCTTTCTCTCTCTCTCTCTCTCTGTCTTTCTCTCTCTCTCTCTCTCTCTTTTCTCTCTTCTCTCTTTTCTCTCTCTTTTTTCTCTCTTTTTTCTCTCTTTCTTTTCTCTCTTTCTCTTTCTCTCTCTCTCTCTCTTTCTCTTTCACTCAACATTCATGCCAGCCATCTCTGTATTTATGTTTGGTTTCCATGGTGAGAGGAATTCCCCAGGGATAGTAGATGAGCCTACCTGAAGAATGAGCTCTGTGGCTCGATCCAGCCAGGTCTAGCCTCAGCCAGTCTATCTTTGATACTTTGATAATGCAGTGCACTGCCAGGAATAAACAAGCATGTATGGGTTTTACCGTTAAAAACTTGTATAGAAGCCCCAGTCATTATATTTATACAGATATACATTTTTTGCAGTACATTTTCATATCGGCCTCATGTTGACTTCTTTGTCTATTCATGATTCTCCTCCGTTGATACATTAATATTTCATAATTTAAAAAGCCAGCTGTTGAATGTTGGCAATAGCAACATGATCATTACGTGCATCTGATTGCCTGTATTAAACATGACGCATTCCCCCCAAATAGGCGTCACTTTGCAGTCATTTGCTGAAACTGCTACACAAGGCCACTTTAATACTGCATGGTCGGCCAACCAACCAACATGAACTATCCGAGATTACCGGCTAAGGCTTGAGTCAGAAACGATGTGTCCGGAACTGGCATTTTGATCAGTAATAGCAAATGAAGAAGCCTCAGAGAAATAGAAAATGGATTGTGAATATGTTTCACAGCTCCTTTATAAGACAGACGAATATGATATGGACTGTGTCATAGTCATGGCAAAGTACTTTGAAGATGAAGAAATTAGAGATGTAGAAGTGCGTCATTGCATGAATTTCTAATCTTTTACCTGATTCCTTCATTTCTTATACTAAGGCTGCATGCTAAGTTTTTTTTTTTTTTTTTTTTTTGGGGGGGGGGGGGGGGGTTGAAATTTCCAATTAGAGGTTTTTATGAACTAGGCCTCTTTTAAATTGTTGGGGGGGGGGGGGTTAAGAGTAAAATTTGATGGGCTCATGTGCAACAGAGTTGGCCTTTGGCCGTAGAGCTGCCATATTAAAAAAGAAATGCCATACATGCTCATGCCAACAAAAGGTTTTAAGAGCAATTAATAACCCACTTCTGAGTATGGAATCATAGGAAAATTAATAATTCAAAAGGATGTGAAGAGTTCTTTTTAGTGCGATAATTCTCATCTTGACAATATATATTGACAATATAGAATCTAAGGATGCACCCATTCAGAGCTCGTGCATGCTGCGTACATGTTTGACTGTCGAGACATACAGTAAACTATTCATGATTTGACCTTTAGCGAAGACCTATTAGTACGCCATTTTGATAGCTGGCATTACTCTTTCGCAACCAACAACATAACATTATTTATTAGAAGTCACCCACATTAAGCCACCATGATTGAGCAGCATGCATGCAAAGATACTCAGCGCGGTTCGGTATTGATTAGGAAAGACGGATATTTGCCGAGAGTGATCCAGCGACAAATCCGATGCCGGGTCTGGAGGCAGCAGTATATAAGCCTTGGATCTTGTTTATTTATACAGATGTATGCTGCAATGATGTGCTACAACTCATTTGAAAATATCCAGGGCCCCAGTCGCACAAAACTAACCATTACTTTGCCATTGATGGTCACTTCCATGGAAACCTTGATTTTGAGTAGCTGTTGAGCCCTGTTACCATGGTAGTAGCCATTGATGGCAAAGTTACCATCAATGGTAAGTTTTATGCAATGGGCCCAGTTCAAACTGTCACACAGGTTATGGAATAATTAAATAAAAAATGGAGACCACAAAAAACAGCTGTAATAAGCTGCAATATCTGATATATGTACACATGCATGTTTTAGGCAAACCTAAATTCAGCTGTAATGCCTGAAATAGTTAAATTATGCATGTTTTATGCAGATAAGATGGATGGTGCTGTTTTTTCATCATCTGTTTAATCATGTCTCACCAGACCTCGCTAAAACATTGCACTAGGCAAATATTGACCATGTTCCTCTCGTCCTGCCTGCCTTCGCATGCATCATGCAGGCATTAGAGTTCACATGGGCATACTAAATGTATGAGTCAGACTCAAAGGTTCATTTATACCAGAGGAAATTTGTATACAAGGAAATTCATATACAAAAAATTGTATGAAAAGAGATGTTGTACAGAGAATCAACGGATAGCAAAAGGGGCGTACACATTGCATAACAACATTTCATTTAGAAACATATTATATATTAAGAAACTAGATTTGAATGGGTCAGTTTACACGACAGCTGGTCAGTCATCAGTGTGCACTCACATTTTTTGTACAATACAATGTTTACCAGACGATTCTTTATCAAGTTTTTGTTCGAAAGGATGCTCAGACATGCATATCTCTATATGACGTTTCATACCAGAATACATTCCAGACTAGAAAAAATAATTACTTATAGCTATACAGTTTTTATGTAGCAATACAATAAATGTTGGTAGTCTGAACAGAGGGTCAGAAAGCAGGAGTGGACTGACTGTCTCGAGTCTGGGGCGGGGATGGAGGAGACGTGATGATGGAAGATGGGTGGGATAGATGACTCTGCGAGAGACAAGGATATATTGAAGTACAGATTACCGACTGGAAGGGTGATCGGGATATGCAGCTGATCTGTCTGTTTGTGTGAAGAGAGCTAGTCTGTAAGATCGTGGATGCTATATTTGCTTCGTTTTGAAATGTTGACACAGATACATACATGTATGCAGTGGGGAGTTAGAAGGGGGAGGGGGTGCATGCTGAGGGCAGTGAACTCACTTTAAACACCCCCCCCCCCCCCAAAAAAAAAAAGTATCCATGAATGAAAACAGGAGGGGCATTAAACACAACTTCTGTCATTTTCAACAAAACTCCATACTAACTTTTTTGTCAAAGGGAATTTTTTGTTAGAAATAATAAGTGGGACTGTAGCAAGAATGATAATGACGTCACTTTTTTAAAAAGATGATTCATGTGGTGAAATGTGAGATAGATGTTGGCCTGGCTGAGTCACATTATTGACAATAAGAATAGACTTTGAATGAATTGAAAGAAATCAATAGCTTGGCCAAGTGACTGTCAAGACAGTTCCAAGATAGCTTGCCGATCGACAGTTACACCCAAGGTAGAAAAAATTGTCTGTGTGGAGCATCTTGGGATGACGAAACACTGTTGCTTGAACTGGAGAAGCTTGGCGGAAGTCTTGGATAGATAAAGGCATGGATTACTCAAAGGGAACACATAGTGTCATGATTGAGAGGGATAGGAGAACATCTTGGCAGTATTTCATCTAACGTAGATGTCTTGCTTTCAGGCTTTATGTCTTACTCTCCCCTCTTGATGTCTTTAAAAGTCTGGAATATTTGCTTTCGATTTTCCTTTAGAAATGAAGCTGTAAATGAGTCTGAAATTCATGCTTATGAGATAATTTTTTTTTGTTAAAGATGGAGTAGTCTATGTCATCTAGACTCTGGTTTTAATGGTTTCCGTGAAACACATATTGGAAAAGCTTGGTCCATCTTGAAGTAAGGCTACTGTCGATGTCTTACATTTGATAGGGTAACATACCATTGTAGATGACTACAAGGTAAGATTAATGACCATGGATGTATGCTTGTAAATAGCATCCACTGAGTCATAAGACCTAAGCCAGTATAAAACCTATTGACAACATCTTTGTGTGTCTCTCTATCTCTCTCTTGCTCTTGGCTATAATGTGATTATGTATGCATCATTATTCAAAGAGAAAAGTACATGATCTTGTCAGAAGTATTAATACTATATGAAACATAGTAAAGAAGTATTTCTGTGTTATTGTGATTAATAAGAGCATTTATTATTTATTATCTATTGATAAAGGAAGAGGTTGAATAGAAACTATCCTTCCCTTCAAAAAAATTAAAATGCACATCGACGCTGATGTTAATTAAACTAATACATGGTATGGAATATTGGGTAGTTCGCCAGCAACTAGACTTTAATAAAACAAGAAGAATTGGTTTTTACTTCAACTCAATGATACAATCTGGATCGTCAACTACCAAAAAAATGGCAAAATCCTTAGCTAGCATTGGGTGAAGTTGGTATCCCAACTTCGTTTATATACTGCCATTGGTGTATGCCTGAGCTGGGTCCTCTACATCATTATGAAACATTGCTTCATGTGGTACTTAGCTTAGACACGTGTTAAAATTGTAATGAGCCCGCTCACTAATGATATTAATTTGTTATTATCTCTTCCCTTTTCTTGTGTATCCTCTATCTCTCCGTCTCCCTATTGCCCTACCCATTCCTCTATGCATCTCATAATCTGTTCTTTATGTTCCATCTTCATCTTCTCATCACACTCTGTGTTTTTGTTTCTACCCTCTATTTTTCTGTTCCTACCCTCTATTCCTATTCAATGCTCTCTCTCTTTCTCTCTTTCTCTCTTTCTCTCTCTTTCTCTCTCTTTCTTTCTCTCTCTCTCTCTCTCTCTCTCTCTCTCTCTTTCTCTCTTTCTCTCTTTCTCTCTCTCTCTCTCTCTCTCTTTCTCTCTCTCTCTCTCTGTCCTGCTCTATCTCTCCACCTCTCACATGTTCAAATCGTAATGAGCCCATTCACTAATGATATTAATTTGTTATTATCTCTCCATCACTCACTCCAGGCCCGTGTCAGCAAGGAGCAAGACCAATTCCTGATCAACCCCTTTGGCCTCCTCTACCACGAGGTCACCGCGTCCTCCCTCGTCAAGCTCGACTCCGTAGGCAACATCATCGACCACGGCACCACATCCTATGGCCCCAACCTGGCCGGCTTCACACTCCACTCCGCTATCCACAATGCCAGACCAGATGTCAAATGCATCCTCCACGCCCACACGCCAGTCATTGCTGCTGTAAGTATCATGGCCGTAATGATCAAAGGATCAAGACATATAACAAGCCTCTCCCAAGAGTTGCCAGTTAAGGTATACCAGGGCAGTGTTTTACAAATTCGCCCACAACCCATTGAAATGTTTCTATTAAAATTAAGACATGTTTCAACAAGATGTTGTACTTATGACAGTTTTGTGAAACATGCCCTGGGGGTGTTTCACAAAGATCAACTTCATGATGATCTTTTTCCTTCAATAATAAACTATCCAAAAAATGTAAATTCTGTAGATTAGTGACCATGATTTGAACATCCCTTGAGAGACCAAGGCCAGTAAATGGTGAGAGAAAACAGTGGCATGAATGGGCTGCCATAGTTTAGTCTAACTTAAAGTCAATCTTAGTCTTTGTGAAACACCCCCTGGTTTGCTTAGTAGTTCCAGTCATATTCAAAAGCATCGAAAGTTATGAATCAACCACTCCTCATTAATCTTTAACCTTTAACCTCCCAGGTATCCGCCATGTCGTGCGGTCTCCTGCCCATCTGCCAGGAGGCTCTCATCCTGGGCGAGGTCTCATACTACGACTACAAGGGCATTATCATCGATGACGAACAGAAGGACAGCATCATCAGGGCGCTCGGTCCCAAGAAGAGGGTTCTCTTCTTACGTAACCACGGTGTCGTATGCTGCGGACAGACCATCGAGGAGGCCTACTTCCTCACGGTCAACGTCGTGGCAGCATGTAACACACAGGTCAGTATTAAGTAAACATGTTTGCTTACTTATTTGCCCTTTGCTCAGGAAAGTTTCCCCTTAATTTGCCAGTCTTTGATTCCATATCATGCTAAAAGTTCCTCCCTCATCTGACAATTTAAATTGAGCATTTGATACTACTTTTGAAGACTGTGTGAACCTGTATTTGAGCTCTCAGTTACCTTTAAAAAAAATGAAACACATCAATCCTTTTTTACTTTCATACTCATTTTCACCTATCCTGTACACATCTAAGGATACCGTAGGTGAAAAGCAATCACCAATGTAAAAAAAAAAACAGTGTTCATTTGACTTTAATAAACCGTGACTTAAAATTAGATGGATTCAAGCCGATTCGTTTACTTCCATAGGTATCTTATCTCTCCAAAAAAAAAAGAATTAAGAAATTGATTTCATTAAAATATTTGATTAAACTTGATGAAACTCTTTTCTATCCAGGTTCAAGCGATGACTGCAGGTATAGACCACCTGATCCAGGTATCATCGGAGATTGCAGAGAAGACCCGAGAGGTCGCATCCCAGGGCGGTGGAGGTGTACAGGGAGACGATCAGATCAAGAAATGGCGCTGGGGAGAGCTCGAGTTTGAGGCCATGATGAGACAACTGGATAACATGGTAAGATGGGAAAAGATGGTGGTACAACTTGTTGTGAATTAGATAAGATGGACGGTGCAGTCTTTCAACCTCGGAGAGCGGATATATCCCACTCACACTCACGAGACCAACACCAGATAGCGATGAACCATACAGGAATTCAGTTATCCTGAATGGCCAAGATTCTGTCAATTAGTTGTCGGTTTGGAGTTGATTTCCGGTTGGTTTGGTGGTGGTACTGGGATATAAGATCATGTTTATGATATTTACAACTATAACCTTATGACTATGGGTTTCCAAAATAGAACTTGGACGTGAAAAAGTTTTAGGATTAGCTATTCCAATGTGCAGGGTTGTACAGTTTAATAGGTATGTACTATGTAAAACTAGCTATATACGTGTACGTGAAGGTTCATCATATTGCATCAAGCTCTAAATGGCTGTGCATGACAAGTTCTAAAAGAGATATCAGCTGCCAAGAGACAGGAGAACATTAAGTCATATCTTTTTATACAGAGAGTTAACACCCGTTTGGCTCTGCACAGATGATTTTTTGTTTCCTTGTTGGGGGAACAATGGGAGAACAGACTTTAGACGAGTTGTATCTGTACTTGATGCAGATGGTCATATTTGAGATGTTGTTGGTATCAGGGATGCCAGTTTTCAGGCCCTTGCAAGTTTTTTTCATACCATAGTTTAGGCTTTTATGTGTACAAACTAGCTCATTCTAGGTGATTTTCAGGCCCTCTGATCAATTCTAACTGGTATCCCTGTGGTATTAAGTACTCAAGTAACCATCTCATACCCTCCCATCCACCCCCAGGGTCACAGAACCGGTTACATCTACCACGCCCCTCTGACCCGGTCTGAACCCAAGCCACGCAGCGACGTCGCCTACCCAGCCGTCTCCACTGGCGTCACCTACATCTACGACGACGACGTGGACGCCAGCAAGTACGAGTCGCCCCTCAAGATGCTCAACAGGAGAAAGGCAAACGAGAAGACCAAATGGATGAACACGCCCAACTCCTATTCCAAGGTGGAGGTGCCCGTGGAACAGAATGGAGAGGAGAGCCCCAAGACCAAGACAAAGGTAGGTACACTCTTCACCTGGGCCTTATTTCACAAAATTTGTCATCAGTGACAAATGACATTTTTTGTTATAAGCTACTGAAATCCTTGATTCTGATTGGTTATCAGCAGATTCGTCACTGATTTTTGTCATTTGTCATTGAAAAAAGGCTTTGTGAAACAGGTCCCTGGATATTGGTCCAAATTGAATTAATGTCATCCTGCAGCATCCCAGGGGCTAATTTTGGAGGATTAAAACAGTTTTCCAGGTTATCTTCAATGTTCATTTGAAAACTATGTATCAAATTGCCAATATGAATATTCATTTGGGAGTAGGAAAACCTTCCTTTACATATTTTTACTTGTATCTGATTGGTTGGATGGTAAAGAGGGAGGTAATTCTATTAGCAGAATGTTTGGGTCGGCTTTGTTTCTTAATTGTTAACGAGTTACGTCACAATAATAATGTCATAGCCCACAGAACGGACGTTAAGGAGTGTATGAGGAACGTACGTGGGGGTAATGATGATAATATCTGTAAAGCGCTTAGAGACAGTATAAATCCAAACTTGAATTGTTATTATTATTTCTCCTTTGCTCTTGTTTATATCAGTGGGTGAGTGAAGTAGACAAGACAGCAGGACACTCCACTAAGCACCAGGATCCTCAACAGTTTGCCAAGCAGAGCGACAACCCTAGAGAATTCAAGACAAACGCCAAGAAGGTAAATCAGCAATATCATGAAAAACAAACCAGTGAAAATCATAGAGTACCAAAGTGCTATAGAGTGGTGAAGTGTGACGTCATTAAAAATCTATTTTTGGAATTTCTCAATCTTTTCTTCATTTTTCGAAAGACCACCAAAATAATGTCCAAATGTCGAAAACCAATTGAATAGGTTAAGCAGAGATGCCAACTAGTACGGATTTCCCGTAATTTCTACGGGAAATCGGCCGATTACGGGCGGTACGATTTTCATACCATAAATTCCGGATTTTGCTGATTTTGCCGATTTTCAAAATTAGCACTTTAAGGTTTAGCACGTTTAAGGTTTAGCACGTACTTTTGACTATTGCAGCGCAGCCATCCTTGAATCCATGCATAGAAATCCCACAGGGCTTCCGATTGGACAATTTGTTATCTAGCACACCCCTTTCAGTGCATACATGTGCATACAACATGTGCTTCGCGAGCGGGGGCCGGGTGAAATACCTCTCTTGGCCGCGCCGCTACCGCCCGCCCATGCCCAGCGCCAGGCCTCGCTACGCTAGCGCCGTGTACACTGTCGGATTTCTCACAGGCTGTCACAGCGTTCGTCGATTTTCGTCGACAATCTGAACTCATGTTGGTTGGATTTAGATATCAATCATCATGTCTTCCACAACTAAGAAGCGTGGCAAGAAGTTACAGACTTTTAAAGAAGAATACAGTAAGAAATGGAAATGCATCGTGTAACACCAACTAATGAACAGGTAGACTATGTTACTTTTATTTAACTTGTTGTGCTATCGCGCTTGCCTGCGGGAGCTGCGCTTGCCAGCGTGCAGAAAAATTTGCGTCGCGCAGAAAATTACGGATTTTGTCTCCACATTACGGATTTTTAGCCTTATGATTACGGATTTGTGCTCTGAAAGGTTGGCATCCCTGGTTAAGTATTGGCTGAGATGTGACCATCTGAATAAAAGATTGCCTATGGGAACTCAGTGTTATATTGCTCTGGTTCATAACATTGTAACCTTGGGGCCTACATGTATGTCCATCATACTCGTGTTAGGGTCAAGCCCTGGTTTCACTTGGGCTAGTAAACAATTCCCTCTGCCTAAATATCTCAACATGAGGGTTTCACATTGTAACCTTGGGGCTTATGTCCACCAGACTCATGTTAGGGTCAAGCCCTTGTTTCAGTTGGGCTAGTAATAGTTCCCTCCATCTAAATATCTAAACTTGGAGGTTTTGCATTGTAACCTTTGGGCCCATGTCTATCAGACTCATGTTAGGGTCAAGCTCTGGTTTCAGTGGGTTAGTAATAGTCCTCTCTTGTGAATTCTTCACCCCCTCTGCCCGAGAGTGACAACTTGTCCATACTTGTTTTTTCCCTGTCTCAGGTGACAGCTGAACAATTCACGGACAACAAGAACCCAGGCCCCACATCACAGGTCCTAGCTGGTATCGATGATGGACGCAAAGTACAGGTAAACATAGAATACTCATGCACAGGATAGGAAAAGTTAACATGGTACCCCCTCTAAGGGATTAGCAGTGGTGTACTTCTCAACCGAAATAGCATTTTTACACATCGGTATGAACATTCTATGAAGAATTTAGTGACTGTTACACTGGTAGCTCACTTTAGCCATAGTATGAAGACCATAAAAAAGCTGAGAATACTGGATGCAATAAATCTTGTTAAAAACATGCAGACTTCATTTTTAATATTTATATGGTGAGTATTGTAATTTACTAATGTCCAATGAAATGAATGTCCAAAGAAAATAATTTCCACTTAAATTTCAGAAATTATATTAACTAGTGTGCACTGCATGATATTGAAGTTTAATGTAAAAATTAATACAGTGAATATTTTTCGCATAATTTTTACACCAGCATGTGATATTTTATATTCTTCAACATGATTTGATTTGCAACTGATAGTGATGATAATTTGCCTCACATTTTCATCTTAATTTGCGAATGATTTAAGTATGATTTTATTCATCATCATCATTTTATTGATTTAAGAATGGTTGTATCTAATTTCGCACGGTAATTTACATTGTGAAGAATGTGACTAACTGACAGTATTCATTACAGACAAAACAGGAATAATTCATTATGTCATTTATATGTCGTCGAGTTCAGAATAATGAAATATCATGTAATCAAATATTGTTAATGATATACCTTGCTTGAGTGGATAATAGCGTCCTTTATACCCAAAATTAAAAAAGTAGCTGTAACCTCATAATAAAAATGAAGATGTTATCTGAAATGCTCATCAAACATGATTATATGCAGTATTATTTAGTTAAAAACAGTACTTACAATTAACATCAAACCATTTTTGACGACAAGAGAGTATATTTTATCAAACCAGATATTCCTGATTTTGAGAAGGAAAGATATTATCTTATGAAAATAACACAGTTTTGGTAAGGTGCAAAGATATTCTAAAACAACCGAAGAGCAAAGATAGCTGTTCATTGGCATCTGATGCCTGTCTAGTATTAAAGCTTAATATAGATAGTAAGGACGCGTTTTCCATTCAGTGTTTGTCACCAATTTCGGTAGCATTTGTTTTTCTAGATGTACACATATTTGTGGATGAAATCAACAACAAAAAAATTGCACCAAAAATGCAAAATATAAAGTAGGGGAAAGTCTTGATAAATGATATCATTGGAAGATGGAAATTGCTTAAATGTTTAATGTTTAGAGAACAATTCATGAATTTCACCAAAGTGATACATGTAGTAGTTGTATTGTTACAGTGTAGGGCACTTTCTTGAACTTCATATCAATTTATCAAACTGTTTTATCTGTAATAGCATTTTATGTAGATTTCACACCGGTTGTCATGACTAAAAAATACCTCATGTTTTAGAACGATTAAATTTAACAAAGGCTGCACAGTATCACCAGGGACTTCCTCATATACGCTTCTAATACAAATACCATACCTCAACTTAACAAATTCATTTATCCTAGAATTGATATTCGCTGTGCTGTAAATGCAGTAGTTTGATGCTGCAAAACATACTACCGTACCATTTTAACCATCATCGACATCCATCTAATTACATGGAGGGAAGAGTAATAGACCGGCAGTAGATCAAGCAGTTTGATAAATTGGTAGGAGTGGTAGCTTGGTATTATGTCGGCGCCATGTCGGTGAAGTGAGTCTTGTTCTCACGTTCATGCATGGCATCTTAACTCGTTTGTTTTCCACTTCCTCCTCGTTGTTCATTCACTCCATCACTCTCCTCCTCCTCTTTGTCTTAATCAATCGTCATGACAACCATCATCATCATCATCTATTAGATCGTGGCAAACGACGCCCAGTTGTCTAATTCCCAAGAGAAGTTGATCCGCGAAACACAGGTACAACTCCTTCGACCTACCACCAACACCACCACCACCATCATCAACATGATCATCTTAGTTTTCATTTGATGATGTTTTTAGAATTTGTACTTACCCCCATCTGCATTTTTTGTGCTTGCTCCATCATGTATACCATAACCTTTTGTCGTTTGTTCTTTGCACTCAGGTGATCTGTTTTTGTATTAACATTATTGTGGTGGTGCTTGAATAATACTCCATTTTTACACCTTTCTTGTATTTTGCTCTGATATACACTAACACCCAACATAAATGGATCTTTTTGACTTAATTCAATTGTGCCTCGGTAGAATGGCCTTTTCTTTTAGTATACTCTTCTCAAAGACACCTTTCTTATTCTGACTCGGCACGATATTGTTGTAAATATAGACTAAATGATTTGAAGGTGAAAGAATAGCAACGTGTCGTCATAATAAAAAGTAAAAAGAAGGTGCAAATTAAGTGTCAGATGATGAATTGCTTGAAAGACAGTGATGTAAGCTCATGGAAAAAGAAAAGAAGAAAAGATATTCATATTCAAGTATATTTGTAAAGCACTTAGAGACATTTGTATTAAGCGCTATATAAAAATTAAATATGGTTATGATCATGTTAAATGTATCTTTCAGCTTTGGTCATGGGTTCAATCTGTGAAAAGTAAATAAAAGTTATAATATTAATAATGATAATGAAATTATAAAATAAAAAGAAAGGAAGAAAGAAAAATCCAGTGTTTGAACTCTCACCCATCCCCATTACACTGGCGTGTCAGAAACACAAATGGCAATTAAATTATTAGACAAGGTCATTAAAAGAGAGAGAGAGAAAAAAAATGTCCTTCATTCAAAAATAGGGGTAAATATCTATAATACTTGACCATGTAAGGGTATTTTTTACCAAAAATTCATGAATTTTAGACAAGGGTGTATGTTTATTTGTGTGTCTGTACGTGTGTGTGTGTGAAATGGCATTGGTTATTTTGTAGGTTCATACCCAGAATGCATCTGTCCTGGCTTCATCCTTATAGGCAAATGCCGTTGTTTTAAGGGGTTGTGATTCTAAAAGTAAGGCGCAGTGAGAAGGGTACTTGTTTAACTCCCCTACATGCTGTGTTAAGGCCAAGAAGGTGAAAAGGCAAGTTGTTGAAAATTGCCAATGCTGCCTTGTAAGAGAAGAAGGCACTGTGGTAGAACTCGCCTTCCCACTTCCTCATCTTAAGCAGACTCTTGTGTAGACTGTATTTATTATATGCACATTCATTTGCCAATGATACATAAAAAACATAAATGAGAACAGAAGAGGATGAAATTGGCTTATATATATTTTCCAAACATACTGAATTAAATTGTGCATAATTAAAATGCATCAGAAAGACTTAAATAGTACCTTATATCAGATTGAGATACTTGTGGAATGTTTTCTGAAGTTGTTTACGATGTTTACATAGAGTCCTGCGTATGTAATGGACCCATGAACCTGTAATCTCTGTCTTGCTGTCAAAAACCTTGGCCTCGAAGCATAAAATATCCATTTGAATAACGGTATAAGCCAAGCCCACTCCTAGGTATGTGACCTAATTGCGAACGGAGAGTATTTTCTCTGGATCATGAAATCAAAATCATTCGCAAAAGGCCTGTCCTCATCAGCTCGAGATTGCCAAATATCCCGCTATTTGAACTATCCTGATCACAAATTATCCAATTAATTTGCGTCTTCATCAGCCCGAAGTTGCAACTAGCGGGATATTTGGTTGAGATAGTCATCCCAAGATATCTTCGGTCAATTTGCAAAATATCCTGGTATTTGTCTGATGCGTTTTCACTAGCCCGAAGACTTGCACTATGTGTGAACGCTGAGCAAAATATCTCGAGCTTCTTTCAAGTTTCAAGGTCAAATCACGAGCTGATGAAGACGCGATTTGTAACTTCGGGATTATTTCCCAAATCAGAAATAGCGGGTTATTGGGCAATCTCGAGATGATGAAAACAGGCCTAGTGTTTACGCTAATGGCCCGGCTAACGACCCCATCCATGTAAAGTCGTGTTATAGTATATTTACACAAGATGGCTGTGAAGGCAGGTGTTATGAATGGTTTGAGAAAGAATCCATAGTAAACCATTTTATTCTTAGAATTAATGATATGCATCTTACAGCATGAATAACCATTGAACGAGCATGAAGTACCAGTAGACTAATTAGTCTGATTGACTAGATTAACCCATTGTACATTGCATGAAAGCAGCAGAAAGTAGAACATTCCCACCTGCAGAACTGCATTAACTGTAAAGTAGTTTTCTTGTTGGCTGTAAGCGAATAACATGAGCTGTTTTTAGAATGACTACTAACTAACCATATACATATGGTACATGCTTTTAAATAAAGATTGAGTCTGAAAAATAATATATTATTGTGTAATATGTTGCATAGGTAGGTGGATTAGGGCTGTTCGTCCCTCATTTTGCAATATTCTCGCTTTACCACATTGTATCTATGATATTTACTCATGTCACATCTTCAACTTTAACACTTGCTCTGAGACTTAATATTAATATACTTGTAGTTTTCTTACTTTTCATGGTGAGCAGGCAACCTAACACATGCTAATTATTCATAAAGTAACCCTGTCAAAAATGATAATCCCTTATCACTCAAATCACTAATAACTTTCCATGTATTTAACCTTACATTACAGTACATGTATGTTGACAAAATTACTGCAATTAAAATTTTAGCCACATTTTAGTTCATTGAGGATGTAAAAATTACAATAAATTACAATAAGTTTTGAGGTAGTATGACACAGAGCCTGCAAGTATATAAAAAGGAAAATAAATTATTCTCAAAATGTCAATAGTTCTTATAACCTCTTTTCCCATGTTTGCAAGATAAAACCTCACATTTATGAAAATAGAGTTTGCAATTTTATTTAATTGCATGTGAAACCACAAAATCACCTTGAGCATTTGATTTCGAGTGGATTTGGCGGCTTAATAATCTCATATATCAATATTATTATTATAATTCTAACAAAGAGATATTAAATTCTAACTATTATCCATATTTGCATTCAAACAGTAATTCCTGCTATAATTGAAAGTATATGCAGTATATGCTTGGCTGCTTAACGTAGTCATTTGTGCATACATGCACATGAACTGTATGCATAATGTAAACAGCCAAGAACAAACTAACTAGCTGTATTTGTTTCCAGATGTAGTGAGTGCTTTGGAGGTTTTGCATCAGCTCCGACTAATGTTTCCTCTGTGTGTGTGTGTGTGTGTGTGTGTGTTTGATAACATCCAGCTTATTTGCCTGTTTGCTTGTTTGCATGCCCATTCCATTTTCAATTCAATGATTTCTAATAACATGTAAATCTCTCTT
This sequence comes from Strongylocentrotus purpuratus, assembly GCF_000002235.5. Lineage (NCBI taxonomy): Eukaryota > Metazoa > Echinodermata > Echinoidea > Camarodonta > Strongylocentrotidae > Strongylocentrotus > Strongylocentrotus purpuratus. The sequence continues at coordinate 22,003,086 of NW_022145600.1, read as the reverse complement.
AATTAGATTTTTAAAAATAAGTACCATTATGATTAATGTATATGATAGACTTGTCAGAGTGAGTATTGCAATTGAAAGTTTAAGTGTTAACCTCTAGTACAACAATTGAATTGTTACCCCCAAAAAGCTAGGAATTTTGGACATTATTTCAGTGAACAGCACCCCAAAATAGAAAAATGGAAAATAGTAGATTTCAGAAGATAGGAAAGACGAAACTAATAGGAAAGTTCAGAAGATAATTATATCCCTAAATCATCAAATCACTGAAGAATTGCAGTATATTTAGGGGACCCCTTCATGATTTTGCATTACAATAGTTTTACAGGTCCCAGAACCGGCCATCATACTTCTCATATAAATGTAGATTACAGTTTTTGTTTAAACCCCAAGGGCCAAAATATTCAGCTAAATCTGTATTGGGTAAATAAATGATTGCCTTCAGCTGTTTGTCCATTTAAGTGAGGAAATGTTTAGATCGGTCCGTCAGTATCAATTTACTGAATTATTAATTTCTGTTTTTCTATCCTAAAAGGGCCACAATGTTTTGCTTGGTCAGCATTAGATCAATGGACAATAAAATCATTTGTTTCTGCTTTTTTTTGTTTTACCCCAAAAGGGCCAGAACATACAGCCTGGTCAGTTCTCCGTGGGGTCAAAGGGTATCGTCCAGCGTGACCACCAGAACGACGCCCTCGTTTACACCGTGTACTCGCCGAACCCGTTCTGCAGCATGACAGAAAAGGATATCCTGGAGTACAAGAGAGAAATCGCTGAGAAAACTGGACAAGGTAAAAAAAATCTGCGAGAATAATTTTTTATTTTCTATTTAAAATATATATATATATATATATATGTTTTTTAATTTTTTTTTTTGAATATCGCCCTTTTTTGAGCTTGCACTTTGGAAGTGCCCTAATTTGACAAATTATTATGACAGCCTGTCTAACACCCTTTCCCATTTGTTTTGTTGCTAGATGTACAAGAGATTGAGCTGATCTTCCAGGCCCCAGAGGAAGAGGACAACAAGCTGGTAGACGCCCAGGGTGAAGGCAAGACCATCACAACTACCAAGATCTCTACTACAGTCACAATGGCAGGAGGTGAGTGCATGGCAGAAAGGCGTTCTGCTCTGCGGTCCCACTTCAACCTATGGGGACATTTCTCTCGTCCTGTTCCCCATTAGGGTGGCCCAACACCTGCTCCAGGGATAATTGTACTGGGCTTTATATCGTCAATGTTTGTTTTTTCATAACTCAAGAATGAAAGGTGGACTGGTTGGATTAGGGCCTTTGTTGAACATTCTCCAGAAACAGGAGAAATCAATTTTTCACTTAATCAATTAAAAAAATTGGTAAGGGTATGAATAATTTAGTTCTTAACTGTTTGTGACCAGTCTCTTTCACATCATAAAACACCCATACCTCCCATACCTCCCATACCTTGCTAAGTATAAAATAAATGAAATGATATTAATATAGTGGACTGGTTGGATTAGGGCCTTTGTTGAATACTTTTAGATATAAGCTTTATTATGTCACATTCTCAAGAAACATGAATCATCGACGTACATATTTTCTTAGTAACATATTTTATCATGTGCTTGTGGTATATTTTCAGAGGGTGACACTGCCACAGTTCACAAGACAAGAGTGACAGAGAAAACAACCATCAACGGAAGGGACGAAAACGAGGACGATGAAAGGGAGCCCTCACCTGGTGTTGACAGCACAGGATCATCACCGACGAAGGACCCTATGTCGCCCTCTAAGAAGTCGAAAAAGAAATTCCGCACGCCATCGTTCTTGAAAAAGAAAGAGAAGAAGGAGAAGAAGGGAGAATAGCGCCCTTTCTCTCGCACTTTGAGTCATGCAATGCGAAAGTGATAATTGCCGTGTTCTAGAAAAAATTTTCATCATCCAATGCAAAGATATCTGTAGGGATAATTTGTAAGTAAACCAGGTATGTGGCGGCATGTATGTTAGAACTCGGACATACCATGGAATATATGTAAATTGATGAGTTGGTTATGGAAAGAATCAAGATACGCGATGTGTATGATATCTATAAAGTGTATGCAACGACTCAAAATGACAAAGCTCTTAAGTCTCTCGGAGGCATCAGAAGGGCAGTGTTCAACGCTGTGTACCTAATATTAAAAAAAGGTAGTTGATAGAGTTCGATCCTTTGCATTTTCTTAGCCACTCTAGTGTAAATGAATATAAGATGAGGTGATATAACGGATGTAAGGAATGCTCAAGTCTCGTTTCTCAATCAAAAAGTACTGATCTCTTTGTTATAATTGTGTGATGATTGGTTTTTTAATCAGGCTCTTCATAAACCTGTAGTTATTGTACATCATGCCTGGTCTTGTTTGGAAATATTTCATGTTCTTATTCGTAGAGGAGGATTTCTTATTGCCTTGACTGTTCTTTTCCAACAAGTGAAATGCCTCTAGGCGATTTCTGGTGTAATCCATGGAAAATAAGCTGGAACGGCACATTTTATCTCCAAATTGAAATTTGTACGATCTATTTCATGCTGCATCGAATCAAAGCGTTCAGTAATAAGCTCCGCATTCTTGCTGTCATCCAATGACGACTCTTAGAAACGGCGTACGATCAGATGTTCTGAAATAAATACATTCGTACCCAATTTCTTATATTCCATGGATTTTCTCTAGCTTGAAATCGCCTAGAGGTACGTTATTTTCATTAGATGAGCATTTTCATTGATATAATCATGTTTATTGCCAAAAGTACTTGTAAGTAGGTTTTTTTTTTCCTTTGCTATATATACTGATTATAATGCTAAATGACTTATTCTTATGTAGTATATGAAATATGTGTATTGTGTATAAAAGTAAAATGAAAAAGGTAGCATGCATGATAGCATTTTAGTGGTTTAGAGCTATTCGTAATCATCAATTTTCCATCAAATCACCCATAATTAAACAAACAAAAAAAGAAAATTGTAGCATGCTAGCCGAACAGTCGTGTAAAATAATGCACTGTGCCCTGTCAACAGTGAGCATATAATTGTTGCGAAAGCGCTGTGTATAAAATTGTATAATCGATGATGCCATTGCGATTGTTATTTAAAAGCAAACATGGAGTCTTTTAGTAAAGTGGTTCCCTTAGAACGACAGGGACCTGGGGACAAGTTTGTTGTGTCAAAATTCTTCTTCTGTCGTTCCGGTGATTCCTACGATTCAAGTAAACGGTGTATTCATGTGTATTCATGTGTATTCAAACCTGTGGGTGGACATGACGTTCTTTACTGCGTGGTAAAACTGAAGATTCATTTTTTTTTATATTTGCTGAAATGTTGAAGTGTAGTTATATGTAGTGTATAATATAGAGAGAGTGGACAAAAAATGTGATTTCACACAATCAGTGAAATGTTTAACCTTTTAAATAATGGCTATTAAAAAAATCATTCCCTTTTTGATGATGGGACTGACACGATATTACAACATTTGATGTCTTACGTGTGTAAAGGTTGTGATAGGGGGAGACAGCGTTCATCCAATTTGAGTTACCCCGGACTGAGGTTGTTATGTAAATTATGAAAGCAGGACATGAATTTGAAGGCATGGGACTGGTATATCCAAAAATGGATAAGGTTTGTGTGTGGTGTGCAATAGGCCCAGTCAGAAAGCAGAAAAATTGATTGTACAAAACGAGTCTACTCACAAGATTTCTTTTTTGGGAGCTTGCTGTGGAAGTTGGTGGAGGTTAAATGCCATTTTGTCGATTGTACCTGTACATGCGTTACTGTGCAACGGTTCTCTGTAAATATGAGCTGTGTTTAAGAACAATGAGGAAAATAATTTTTACAAAGGTTTTTGGAGGACTTTTTTTGTGACATCATTCTGTTTTTTTTTTTTCTGTCTGGATTGTCTTTCGTTTGCCCGACGATGGTTTTCGTTCTTTGCAAATCTTCCCGCTCCATCATCCTGTGGTTATAATTCATGCAAAGCGTAGAGCTGATTGAATAGGGAGGTAGATCTATCTATTAGAGCATGGACAGTTCAGACAACGGTTGAGCAAGGTATAGAGAGGGAGATCAAGTTCTTGATATGTATACGGTTATTGGCAAGATACACAAGGTGCCCTGTTTCGTAAAACTGACAGCAATAATGAGTCAGAAAAAATGGGAAAAAAGCTCTAGAAATGATTGAATTTGATCAACTCTGAGCAGATCTGTTGCCCAATTCTAGTGGTTGTTAGCAAGTTTTATGAAACCAGGCCCAGGTTTACTTACGATCTTAACCGTGTGATCTTGTGTAACAGACATATACATTGTGATATGGCAGGCTAAGTTAGGGCAAGTGCGTAGGCTGGGTTGCATGTGTGCCTTGGTAGTACTAGCTGTACATCTGGATAAAGTCGCACTAAACCTGCCTTGTGAGATGGCAAAAGGGGGATGTACAAGTCGGCAGATTTGTGAGCTCGCTGTACGTTGTATAGTACTTGTAAATTATCTGATAGGAGTAAATACATCAATGTACAGAGTTGAATGCTAACTTGTTTTTTACCATAATTATACCTCGGTAACGCCATCATACCAACTTCAAAACCAACCAATCCTTGACCATTTATTGTCATGTAAATTCTTGTTCGGTGAGTTGTCGGTCTGGCGTTAGTCTTTGTGGTGTGACTGAGGTTTTAATTGATGCATGGCAAAGCGGATGGATGATAATAGAAGGTTTAGTGCGACTTTTAAGAGCAAGCACAGTCGAAGTAGAGAGAAAGAGCGAGGTCTAACTAAAAGAGTGTCGATCATGTGATCATCACATGGTCTACGTGCCTATATCACATGCACAGCATGTTGTCGTCATGTGGTGTCCATGCAACCAAGATACCAGATGAGAAGAAAAAAAGAGAGGCAAAAATTAACTTCCACGTTTTAATCTTATCTGTGCAGGATGATTGAACAGTTTGGGGGCATTAAGAAGATTTAAAAAAGATGAAAATTATATTTTTTATTTCTCAGACTATGGATGTGAAAGACGTGTAAAGAAGCCTTGCTTTATTGAAATGTTATTGATTTAAATTCGTCGAGGATCCAATTCTGAAGATTTGTAGTGTTAGACGTAGACTGTAGAAAACGAGACGCATTTAGACAGTAGCATGCATAAACTGCCAGCCGTTAAGAGTTGAAAAGATTGTTGGGATGGAGCGCTATGATATTCTTGTATTTAAAACTAAGGAAGAGAAATTGGCAAAACGGGAAAATGATTGTTTGGTTCTCTTTGTCGGTTACTGTGATTTGTATTCAAATAGGAATTATATGCATTGTTGATGTTGCTAAGATAATTCAGTGTACTGTAATTATTACGTATTCAGTGGATTTGGATTTTAAACAATTACTATTCATATTTAAATGACTACCGTGTTCTAAAAAATCTACTTATAGGATCGTATCAAATTTAAATCAACTTTATAGTACTTGTGTATTTTTCTGTTCTCCTACGGTGCGTTGACTATTCATGTATTCCTATTACCTTTTTTGGATGATAAAGTAATCTCTCCTTACCCTATGATTTTAAAGTAGAGGCTTTTTTCGTATATGTACACACAATTAGCTTAATAGTTTAGTATATGTATTTGGTCAGAAATCTTTCTTTAGGCAATATTCAATGAAATATAAGTAGCTGCATTTATCTGTATATTATCACACTATGAAACACACAGCAACGTTGCAACCCATTTCCATTTTGAAACATAGATAGATAGTTTACATGTATGCAGTAGACGTGGAGAAGGGGGAAAATTTTCGGTCTGCATTTTTTTATACCTGTTTTAAATTGATCATTTTGAGGAGACGCATCCAAGTCATTTCTCAAAATAAATCTGCTACGTTTTTTTATGATCTTCAAAGCACATTTGTGGTCATGTTATGTACTTCTCTTTTACCTTGTACAAACATTGATTTGATAATTTTACATTCATCGATGTAGTGATTTACAAAATGAGAATAAGATATTGGACAATTATGTATCCATGTTATCGTCAGTGTTGCCAATGTAGGGTACAAGATAGATAACTGCTGTATATTTAAATCAATCTCATTCTTTCGTTTCTTGTAATGAGGCCAATTTCTTTTTTAATTTTTACTTTTGCTTCCTCTTAGAGTCATATTTTGTAAACTATTTCGTAGAATGAATTCATTTACGGCATTAAAATGCCCATATGTTAAACAACGTGGACAGTACTAGGTACTAAGTCACTGTTTATTATTTTGTTTTTGTATCGTTGCGTCGATTCATCGTTGAAGCCTTAGGAAACCATTTTTCTTTACTCTTTTCTCTTTTTGCTCGGCTTTTCAAGGTTTCTACTCCAATCATGATATATCGCTTTAGTCTTGGACTAAGTCCGATTGGAATTGAACTGTTATGTATCATTACAGCAGAATGCCATAATTTCATTTATGCAAATGGACAATTAGAATAACACTGCAATGTTCTAGAGGAGAACTATTCTAGATATGCTGGCTATGGAATCCTATTTTCTACTTTTCATTGATCATACATTTGGTTCGAGGATGAATAAGATATTTCTAATCATTTTGTAGTCGTATGTTTGTCTGGTAATGCTTCTTTTTGCCAATAACAAACCAAATACAAGATGGAGGTGCGTTTAGCTGCAATGGCTTTGGGGATTTCTTTATAGTTTGTATTATTTAACCAAGTTACTTCAGGCTTTAGAAATAGGATGAAGACATGTATGTCTGTATACTGCGATGTGTACATGTATGTATGTAAGTGTCTCTCACAAGTATGTACATGATCATCCATTTTTTTGAAAATGAAAGACCTTGTATCAAAACATGCGTCAGACGGCATGATGAAGAGGACATGTATATACGTAGGGATGACTGAAAGTAGGCGTTGATTAGACATCCAGAAGTAGAAGTTAACATTTTCAAGCCAAAAACGGTTATCAGAACATTCGGGGTTAATTTTATTTACATTCTTCATAATTTTCATGTATTTCCTGCTGCTTCTAACTAAGGTGCCCATGTGTTGTTAAGTCACTTCATCAACTAATTATTAAATATCTGCACTAGATTATTTCAAGCCAGAAATTCGACCTCAAGTGATCACACGTTGACAATTGCCTCCCATTGTACATTATTTAACAAGACCAATATGTAAGTTTTCCCTGTTTCTGGGACTAATCCGAAAAATACAAGTATTGATATCTCATTCAAGATGTTTAAAGATCAGTATAGAAAAGAAATCACACCACTGCACAAATGGTCTCCCATCAGTTTTCCTTTTACAAAACATGGATTGAAATTTCAGAAGACAAACGAAAGAAAAAAGATTTGATTGTGCCAGTGCTTGTCTTTGAAGGTATTGCATTCCAGTGTAACTTACCAGTGTTTTTTGATGTTTTGAATACTAATTTAAATACAATTCCTCTCTGTTAAATACAGTTGCACTGATAAAGAACTCCTTATGGTTATGAAATATAGTTCCATTTAATTTCACCTTTCTAGCCTCTACTTTAGTGAGTGCGTGTCCTTCTTCGTGCATCTCTCACACACTATTTTCCCTCTGGAATTGCCATATAGTGAGTTATAAGTAGTAGTCTGTGAAAAAGGGGGATTCCCCTCTTGCTTATATAGTTGCAATATTGTGTCTTCGTGTGATGATGGAAAATAAAAAAAAAATAATAAAAAAACAATTTCGTTCCTGAAATGCCTCATTGAATTTCTTTTTTTATCTTTGTTTGTGTGATTTTGATGGAGTGCGGGTTTCAGTGAAGGTCATTTACAATTTAACAATGTTAAATCTGAGATGCACGGCCCTACAGGTTATTAGTGTCTGTGATATGGTGTAATATTGAAGCCCTAAGCGCTTCAAAATGATCAAGTGCCTCAAAAAAGTAAAAAATCTTTGGGTGACAAGTTTTACCATACTTGTTTTTCTTAATAGACTGTAGTGTTATGAAAACAGTTAGGCAAACACAAAATTTGGTTTTGATCATGGGGTTCCTGACTGACCTAAAGGTTTATAATTAATATTGCAGCATGAGCTAAATCCAGGATTTTGTTTCAGAATCTGAGACAAAGTTACCAAATCCCTTTAAGATTTTGTAGGTGTACATTTGTGCCATGAAATTTATTGCAATATAGACAATTTGACATATGGGATTGATTCAGTAAAACAATAAGAAATTCATCGGGCATATATTTTAAGTCATCTATCTTGGTCTCTTAATTGAATCCCTACTCTCTATCACACACACTCTGCACATTATACTTCTACAAAGTCACTAAAAGAAGGGAAGCTGCACAATACAGATTTGTAATAAATACATATATATTATGTTTAACGCAACATATAAACAACATGGGTAGATATATGACAGAAAACATAGGCTTAATTTTACTGGCACATACTGCAGTATTACAATCAATAGAATCAAATCATGTTCAGATTTCATGTCCACCTCAAGATGATAGGTCATACTGTTATCCTAATATTGCAAAATAAAAACAAACAGCGTCCTCCCTAAATAACAATCAATTTCAATTCAAACAGTATTTAATAAGTTCTGAAGGGAAAATGGGACAGATCGTCAGAAAAAACAATTACCGGTATTATTACTGGTGATGATGATTACGCATTATGTAAAAAAGAAATGACAAAAAATTCAATGTGCAGGGTTCAACACTTCGCTGCCTGTGACTGGCATAAATAAGGCTAATAGAACTTTCAAATTTATGAGAATATCTTTCTCCAGGGAACTGGCAACAAGGTATTCCATTAACCTGTTATAAATGAATGAACTACAATACTTGGAAACTAGTCTGCATACATTACGTGTTGCTATGTCGGGCAATCCTTTGACAAGGTTATATATTGTCAAGAACCTTTTTTTAAAGAGATTGCATAATATTTGAATATGTTAGTACACCACTCCATTTCGCAAAAACAGGGTTCATTCTATGAATTCATACTGGATAAGCTATAAGTAGGGGGACGTATAAAGGACATTTTGTACTTCGCTTGAGGCAAACAAAGGGGGTCCCAATCACAAAAGTCCACAAATAGGGTGTCATCTTCGACTCTGCTAATGGTCATAAGACAAGAATCATATCCCATGATACTGCCAAATTGAATTTGGCCGTTAGTTCCAAACCCCACTGGAATATATCTTCAGAATGTGAGGATATCATTTCCTTAGATGCCATCAGGTAATAAATTTCCAAACAATTCATTTATACTCATTTAATCTGTTGAATAGCTTCAGAAAAAACAGCCTTTTGAATAAATCAGTAGTAGTAAAGTCTTGTGCTAAAATATTCTACCCCTACTCACTAGTACTGTTTTTCACTTTTTTCTACGCACAGCCGCAAACAGTATATAGCTAAGCTATATCTACACATTGGAACATTTGTTATTTTAAATACCAAAGCAATAGAATGTCCTTTAATTTCATTTTTCATTCATAACACAATATACATGTAGTGAAACGTGATTCGTGAATGAAAAAGACCAACATGTACATACATCAACAGCATGTTGTAAGCAGTGGAATTGTTTTTTAGTCCATAAGATATTGCATGAATACAAATTTGATGGGATGAATGATTAATAAATGTACAAATATCGGTCAATAACCACTGATTTTACTCCATAATTCTTGTTCGTGTCAGTTTGCACCCGACGTGACTGAGTCTCGACCACGTGCTGGTCAGTCTGGAAGTAAATTTCTACACGACAGAGACAATGGCTTTGACTTGGACTATACAGAGTAACGCCAGGGAGATTTTGAGACCAAAGAGATTACGCAGAAAGGCAAAATTGCCCAGATTGCAGCAAAGTTTGCAGTGCCTTAGGCGACCACTTCATGGAGAGATTTCTAATGCAATCAGCTACATGACGGGGCAGAAAATAGAGGAAAAATCCTTAGATGAAGCAGCTGAAAAGTATCCCTGCCCCACAAAAAACAGCGAATCACTAGATGTACCCAAAGTAAACACCACCATTTGGGAACGCATGTCTACATCCTTCAGAACAAGGGATTTTAAGTTGCAATATGAGCAAAAGTGGCTCACTAAGGGAATTTGTGCGTTCGAAAATACACTAGATCCAGCCATGATGATGGATCGACAGCAGAATGCTTCGACACAGCTTTGTGAAGCAAACTTCAGTTTGAATTCTCTTAGGAAGGATTTCATAAAGACCGAGGTACACATTGGCTTACGTCAATTTTGCAAGCCCTCAAACAAAGTAAATGAGCTTCTCTTCGTAGACAATCTTGGGAAGCAAGTTAAAGATCTGCAGGACCAGCTAAAAGTAAAGGCCATCAGCATACTCAACAGTATTGCCCGTACAAGAGATACAATGAAGATGCTAGACACAAAATGAAACAGGCAGGCTGGTCAACCTCACAGGTGCATGTCATGCCTGGATCTTTGGGCGCCCTTTTGTAGGGCACAAGTTGTGGATGGGAAACACATTCAAACAGACCTCCCATCCTCACACATACACCCCAACAGCAGCAGAAGGCAAGCTGGCAAAAGAGAGGAAGCACTTTCACCCCTATCAACAAAATCAGGGGAGGAAATAGGAAGTCATCATAGTCTTCTAGCCCAAGAGTGCCTAAGAGGTAAGTGCCTCAAAATCTTCGTAGCTTTCTAATATGGTCGGGGGTCGACTGAGGCCATTCTATCTCAACTGGGCAAAATTAAGTTCAGACAAATTTTTGCTGAATACCGTGAAAGGTTATACAATTGAATTTGATCAAGATAAATTCACGCCTTCCCTATTATTCATAAAATAACGATCAAACTTTAAACATAAGTTCTCCTTTAATCTTTCTATCAATTTCAGTTCATTATAAACCCATCAAATTGATAATTAAAAATAAGGTACTGATGATAGTCACCTTTGTGCCGAAATCATTCAAGGAATATCTTTTTCCCCAGATATCCTCTTCCCACACCCGGGTTAAGAGAGACGCTTAAGAAGGAAATGCCTAGTATAACTATGAATTTATTCATGATCAAACCTGCTTTATGTACATAATTGCATGAAAGAATATCAAGGTGATTAATTAAAAAAAATCATAATCTGAGGAATGTCTCAAAGTTCAGGACGGATAAAACAAATCATTTTTTAATCATTTATATGCTTAGCCAAAGATTATTCACTCGACAGATAACATGGCATGATGCGACTTTGTCAGGTGCAGGTGAACAATTCTCAAAGTTTAAAAGGAATTGCACACTGAAATTAACTCAGATATCAAGGTGATAATAACCTCTTTTAAAAGTTTCAATTGACATATTTGCTAAGAACAACTTAAATCACAATGTGACCCAATATTCAGTATAAGTTATAATAGGGTCAGTATTGTTTAAACCACTATTCTTCAATATCTAGTTTGTGGCAGGTTCCAATGATAGCAGTGAAAAGGTAAATCAGATTTTTCACAAGAGCATGGAGCCTAGCTTGGACAGAAACACCACCAAAACTTTGATCTTTGAAACAAGAATGCTGACATTTTCATATTTATTTTGTACTTGGAAATACTCATACCGGTAATTAGCAAAATTTGCCACATTACATCACGATGTCTATATTTTTTTATCACAATTTGTTAGCACAGCTAATGCACAATAAATGTACCGGTCAAGTAAACTAACAATTATCATAACTATTATCTTACAGCTGACCACCTTTCAATAAAAAGTCAATTCTTTACTCTTAAAACCTGGTAATGTTTTCAATTCAATATCTTTGACATTCATGATAGCACTATGAGACACATGAATATGTTGCTGCGCTAAAGATCCCATCAACACTATCACACTCTACCATGTATGCATGATTGTGTTTATTAACGCCTTCTTCTGACTTGTAATACCCTAGTAAAACCAATGAGACCAATTCGAGACTGACAACAGACTGCAGAAAAAAATTATATTACCCCTCGCGGCTAAGAATTTGTCGGTTTGACAATATGATTGAAGTATCATCATCGATAGCAATCTGTCAAATATCAGGTTAAGAAACCCTATTAAATTTCTCCAACAAACGTGTCTCCAAGTGCTACGATCTTGGAACAAATGTTTCATTTCTCTGTAGCTGACTACTCCACATTCTCCAATGATACATCTAAGCTCTTCCTTTCGGCTTCTTTACATAAAGACAATCTTACACGACTCTGATCATTCAGTCGTCACGTCACTTTATGAGTCCTAATCACAAAGACTTTTGTCAATGACAAATAACAAAAATCAGTGACAAATCTGCTGACAACCAATCAGAAGCAAGGATTTCAGTAGCTTATAACAAAAAGTGTCATTAGTCACTGATGACATGTTTTGTGAAACGTCCCCCAGTTCTTCAATATTCAGCAGAGGCATCGGTAAGGCATATTTATTCAAGAAACTGTGCACAGGTTCAATCGACATAGAGACTAGAGGTGGCATGGCGTCACCCCCCAAAAAAGAATCAAAATACATATATGAAACTGTAAGATATCTTTGACTGAACAATTTTGTTATGTCTTTAATAGTAATCACAGCTCTATGAGTACACAAGCATGACACATATGTACGTGCACTACACTTTCTTTAAATTTAATAATTCTTTTGTCTCATAACTGCCACCATCATCATCTACACGTATGTAGATAAAGTCCGCTGAGTATTAGGTGTTGGAATGGTTCAGTGGTTTTGAATAGAGGTCTTGAAACTGGAGAGTCCCAGGTTCAAATCCAAATAAGTGTGGCAGTGTCCATAGATTGGTCCCTGAACTAGGACTTGGATCAATTTGTCCTTAGATGATTTATACCTACAAGAATACACATCCAAACCTGCTTTTAAAGCTAATACTTGAATACAAATCTCAATCTGAACACTCATCACCTATCTGCGAATCCCCAAGATCTTGTAGGTCTCCAGAACTGGAAGAATTCTACAAAAGAAGAAGAAGAAGACTTGAATACAACTACATGTACCACCTATCTCTGAAGGCCATCTTTCTTGTTCCCCTTGAACAGTGTTATTTATAAAATGCTGTATCTTATGAATTCTGTGTTTCAGGTATAATAAAGACCACCTTTCTTTAACCACAAACACAACTTTTCCTGTATCATTTGAGTGGTATTTATATACAGACTTGACTGAGCTACCGTTTCTTTGGCTCTAAAGTAAAATAAAGAACAATCAATCAATGTTTGGCATCAAAAAATTCATGTTGTCATGGTTATAGGCTCCTGTACTCTAGCCATGGCCATACATGTAGACAGCACAGATTTCAGCCAGTTCTCTAAAAGGCAACACATTGGTTGCCTTGCTTGAGCTTGTGCTAATCGCAATCATCATTGTCTTTCAAAGGCTTCTCTCATATCCTCGGAAATAAAAAACTTTGGCAATGTGACACACGAATCAAAAGCTCTCATGATTGCGGCAGTCCATACAAATCGTCTTTCAATTTCTTTGGGTTTTTGCTGCTCCCCCGCTCAGCCTTGTTGGTCCTCCAGTTCATGCACACCAGCGAAGTCCATGATAGTCTTTTCTTTCCCTGGTGACGAGGCGGCCCCTGACCTCGGTGACATGTCGCCCCCTCTTGATGACCTCTCTGCAAGGTAGATTTCAAGGTTCCGCATCATGGTCCGAGGATTCTTCTTGCAGTTGGCCTCCAATTCTGAAGAGGGAAAGAGGAAATTCTTGTAACAAAGTATCCATGATTAGATGAAATATTCAGGTTCACTTCATTATCAACTTTATTCATCTCAGGAAGCCATTTTGGACAAAGAAAAATTCTCATGAATAATGGCACTGCAAACAACGTCAAGATTACAACATAGTAATCAAAACAAAATGATATGAGGCACAAATTGAAACATTACTAAACTTGACTACAAAAGTCAAATAATACAAAAAATATATTTTACAAAGTGACAAACAACTCATCAGTTTTGCATTATATAGAGAGAGAAAATTATTGGCTGAAGGCAGAATCACTAAAATTCTCTGCTTACCATTCCTACTTGTGTATAAACTTTGCATACTTCAAGATATTCCATTTTGTTTTTCATTTCATCCACTGATCTATTTGCTACATTCAAAGTATAGAAATGAACAAAGGAAATAAGAAATACCGCCAACTATTGCCCAAGGAAAACCAGATGGTTATTAGTAGTAGTTCCTGTCATATAAAGGTTCTCATCACTGCCAAGTGGTTTACAAACCATGGTAGGATATGTAAATAAATCAAAATTTCCGATAAATTTGAGATTCATTTACCTTTGAGTACAAAGCCTGAATCGTGGATTGTTTTTCTCTGCTGTTTCCACGTCTGGTAGAGTTGTAAAAAGATGCTGGCGTAAAAATCGTTGATGACACCAAAGACTTGCTTCCGTCTATTGCATTCTCTGTGGAAATAAAAAGACAAAGACATGATCTCTATCATCATCATCATCATCATCATTTATTAAAGTTCCCATATTCCCTCTTACGAGGGGTTACTACTTTTTCTCGCAATGATGACACTCCCTCCTTCCACTTTTTCTTGTCTGAAGCATTCTCCTTCCTTTGACCAATCTTACTGCTTTCTTTCTTCATTGGATCTTTTCATTAAATCTTCAGTCTTCCTTTCCCTTTTTGTGCTATCCACTTCCAGGTTCATCACCTTTCCTTCAAATTTGCCCAGCACTACTTCAAATCATGAACTTGGCTAAATTTGGCATTAAATCAAATCTTAATCCCTACCTGATTCATGGACTATACCTTGGTCCAGGGAGCAAAAATGCATAATGATCTATAGGTAAAAGCATGGATCTTAAACCTCAAACCCTTCACATTTAGTAGCTAATTTATGAGAGAAAAAAAATGCATGAACTAAACTTTGATAAGATCACAAAAGTATACCCCCCTTATTCTGATATGATTGAACCGTTTTAATGAAATTTAGCATGCGCTTCCAATAAGGTTTTATAACATGGACTATCAAGCCTAGAATAAAAAGTAAGATAATTTAAAAGGTGAAAATGGATGACTAGCTCTTTAAAGCCGATCTGCACTAGTGGTTATCTCATCAAATCAGCTCTCAATTAACATAAGAAAAAGGGGACCATGGGGGATCAACGGGTACAGCTTAGGCATTGTTGGCTATATAGAGGGCACAAGTAGCTACAAGTAGTGCAGTCCCGCTTTAAGACAGAAGAAAGAAAACCATACCTTGATAAGTGTTCCTCTCGTAATGCCTGCAACGCTATCCTTGTCATGTTGATCGCCATCACACAGAAGGGAAAATTCTGTCAAACAGAAATGAAAAGATAAAGTAGTCAGCTTACACGATTACAGATAAACAACCCCTTGATTCGCAGCATACAATCTATGAGGATAAAGAGGTCAGTTGAAACTACAGGGGAGCATTTCACGAAAAAATTGTGATCAGTGACAAATGACACCTTTTGTTATAAGCCACCGAAATCCTTGCTTCTGATTGGTTATCAGCAGATTTGCCATTGATTTTTGTCATTTGTCATTGAAAAAAAGGCTTGGTGAAACGGGTCCCTGATCTGAATGATAACTTATACAACCATAAATTTCACACAAACAGCACTTCCATACAATCTTGCCAGGCAAGTCCGTAGTTCACTTGCATTGCCATACATGTCACTATGCAGCATAATTCTAAATGCACCAAGACATCTATATACTACATGTACATACACACTATACCCTACCCAACTTTGAAACTAAAATAGAGAGAAGGCGCTATGGCTCAGTGGTAGAGCAGTGGTCTCAAAAGCGGGTCAAAACCAAGTCGATGCGCTCGTTCCTTTTTGGTAAGGCATTAATCCCCATTACCAAGTCCCTCAGAGAAGATTTAAAGCCATTGGTCCCCATGGTTGCTTACTTACAAGCGTACAATCCTTTCTTAGCAGTCAGGTAAAAGGATCATCAAACATCACCACATTTACATACACTATATACCCTTTCTCAACCCTAAATCCCACAAAAAGTTCAATTAAAACCCAAACCCTATTCATATCCCTGACCATATATTTTCGACAAAATATGGCGCGGAGCATGCAGTGGTTCACTAGCACTGCGTTGGTATTCACCTGTGTTTCGTGCTGGGAGAGCTTGTAGATTTCTTTGGCAAGAGGAAACTTCTGAGAGTCCATGAGAAAGTCCAGCAAGGTCAGAAGTCCTAGGAACCCACACGCCCTCAGATCGGTTGATGGATCCGTTCCTACATTCATACAAATACATATATATCATCAAGACTAAGAACATAGAAATTGGTTGATTTCATGGAAATTTAAAACCTCATGTCAATATAATATGCAATAGGGCGTCTAAAATATGGTTTTTAAAACATTAAATTGATAACTGCTGCATATTTGACACATTGTCTTCTCTATGTACACCACCAAAGAAGATTAAAAAGTGTGGGATAACAAAATAAGAGAAGTTATTTTTTTTTTAAACAGTCTAAAAGATAAGCACTCACACCATCATTAATTGCAAAATATGTTGTACAAATGTTATCAGACAATTAAAATAAAATAAAATCTGATTTAAATTTTTGGGTACATCTTTGCTCTTATCTAAGATATTGAATCGGTTAATTATGTGTGTATCCAAGTGCAATACTATTCTTTATTTTATGATTCTTTCATGCTGGAAATAAAAAGTGCCTTTTGGGGCAACTAGGGGCTCTTTTTGGTCCAAAACACAACAATAGAGTTTTATTGATCTGTTTTCGGAGATGGACCCTTTTTTCACCTTGAAAGCCTATCTGTTCTGAAAGAGATCCAAACCTCTTTCTGGACCCAAACATAACAACAGAGTTTTACTGATCTGATTTTGGAGACAAACCCTTTTCTTACCTTGAAAGCCTATCTGTTCCCAATGAGATCCAAATCTAGGACAGTCTATCGCGCTTCCTGTCAGCTGCTTGTAGACCGTCTGGAGAACACGCTTATGAATCAGCTCATCATCATCAAAGGGATCTGATCAACAAACAAACAAACAAAAAACAAGCTGTGAAATCATAAACTAAGTGAGTTCTTTATGATTGCCAATGTTGTGGCAAGAAACACAAATCGGACAAACTCCATGTTCACTAGCAAAGACCAAATTCCCGCTATCTAGTAGACCCTTGTTCATCTTAGGTGGTACCAGGACCAGATTCTTTAGTATCAAATGTGCTCTGGTCCCTAGACCTGGCCCACTTACAAAGTGATAAGGTCTCTGTCATAGCTGAAATGCCAATAAGTACTCACACCAAGCAACACGTACAAGGTTCCTCTTATCATGTAGACCTTTCTTCATTTTAGGAGGTACCAGGACCATTGCTCGAGTTTCTAGACCAGGCCCACTTAGAAAGTTCTAGGCCCTCTCTGTTATAACCAATAAGCTACTCAGTACTTACACTGTGCAATAGCAAAGACCAAGTTCCGCTCATCCAGTAGACCTTTGTTCATCTTTGGTGGTCCCAGGACTAGATGTTTGAGGGCAGCAAACCCTGTCCTCTGAACGCAAGGCTTGATCTTACTCTGTCAAAAGAAAACAGTATATTCAACATTAACATACCATACTACAGTCAAACATGTGTTAATGGCCACCTGTCTATAACGGCCACCTGTCTATAGTGGCTATGCATTTTGTCTCATACGAGAGAGGAATGTGTGTTGTAGAACCTGTCTAGAGTGGCCACTTTTTCTGTTTCCCTTGGGTGGCCTTAATAGACAGGTTTGACTGTACAAGCAGAAAATGTTACTAGTCTTTACCAATATGCAGGTTGAATTTTACTCTTGTCAGTGAGATATCAAAGGGACAAGAGCATAATTATTTAAAATCAAAATATCACAAAAGAAGAGAAAATATGCAGTTTTCTATTGATATCTTAAGAGCTGTGAAAGGGCAATCCTGTTTCAGTTGAGTTGTAATCATATTTATAATCAGATGTTATTACAGATCTACTGATGTAGTGCATAATTTTTCACAATCCATACCTTTTGTAATCCTAAGACCATCACCTGCTATATACACACAACAAGGTATATTAAACTGCCATGATTTACCAGAAGAAAATAAAAAAATCAGAATGATGTGGAGTTAATCACTATGCGCTGTAAAAAATTGTATGCTTTATCAATTGATACACCGATAACAAGGCTGTCATACTTTTCAGTCTGTCTCTGATGTTTTTACCCTTTTAAGTCCATGAAGAAACAACACCTACCGTAAGTAAAGAATTACGTACCATATACTTTTCCATATTGCATGTCTGAAAGAAGCCCAGTGCTTCATTAAATGACACCAGAGCTTGCTTTCTCACTGCGCTGTGTTTACCTGTGGAAAATTTATTAAAATTATCTATTAATGAATTATGATAAATATACAAAGGAAACAAACATAATTGTCAGCCTGCACAATATTTCAATTCAAAAGGTTACATAAGCACTGCAAAGTCTATCGTTCTGCAACATTACCATAATATGACCTTTTCTCCATTCAGAATTTTCAGAGAGGTTTACAGCTACAACGTTTGGTAAGTTATGAATTATGAATGTATTTTTCCCTCACCCCTTCGAACTATCTATGGATGGTTAATAATTTTGTACAGGGATTATCCGCAGTTCAACACTGAGAAGTGCTCATCTCCGCAGTTCAACACTGAGAAGTGCTCATCTACTAGACCTACAGCGTTGTAAAACCCAACGATATAGGAACTCTGCAATCCCGTTTTTAACACGAATGCTCAATTCTTCCAAGTAGTTTGAGCTTTTTACCCCGTGAATGCCTACTATAGGTCTACATGTTTTTATTTATTAACGTGATAAATATACATGTGCCCTGAATATACACGTGGCTTAAATTTCTTAAATATATTTATTTTTTGATACTCATGTTCCTATATATATTAATGAAACAAATTTATTCCGTTTACATGGTTAATGCACCCAATTCAATTTTTTAATTCATAGCATATATATATATATATTGATAGTACAATAATGCCAGAATGAGACACTGCGTTTAGTGTTGTTATTTGTTTACACTTTTTTACACATTATTTACACACGCTTGTTTCTTTAGATCTTCTGCAGGTGCCCATCTCATTTCTTAATTTCCAACTTTCTTCATATTTGCTAGTAGAATTGCTTATTTTTAAAACATGTAAATCCGATATTATCACCATTACGTTTTATCTATCAATTTATGTTAATTGTGTTTAAAATGTAAATGTTCAAAATCTAAATGTTACGAGAAAAGGAAATGAAATACTTTGTCCTTTATCTCTTTGTTATCTTCTTTTTTCCCAAATCATCCATGTATGTAAATTCGATTTATTTTATGTCTGATGTGCAATA
Source organism: Strongylocentrotus purpuratus (assembly GCF_000002235.5). Taxonomy (NCBI): domain Eukaryota; kingdom Metazoa; phylum Echinodermata; class Echinoidea; order Camarodonta; family Strongylocentrotidae; genus Strongylocentrotus; species Strongylocentrotus purpuratus. Next base: position 21,983,722 of record NW_022145600.1, on the reverse strand, counting down.
TATTGAAGGTTCCATTATTATTATTGTTAATTTATTCCTTGAACTAATTTGTGATCGTTTCTATATTGATGTACACGTATTTTTAATTTCTCCTTATTTCTTTGAGCTTTGTAATCTTTGTTTGTATCAGTCTCCTGACTGTTTTAACATGGAATTTTGACACAATAAAACCGAAATGAAATGAATGAAAGGATTGGTTGGACTTTATTTTGAAGTCACAAACCATTATACAACCCCCCCCCCCCCCCCCAAAAAAAAAAAAAAAAACACCCCCAAAATCCACCTCACTCCAGAGGTTTGCGTGACATAAGAACGTGAGAATTAGTACTACAATTTTCTTTTCTATACAAAAGGAAAAAGAATAAGACCTAAATAAAGCATAATATTTATCACACACAAAAACAAATCACAAACAAATAAACAAACCAAACAGCAATCATTGCACATCAATAATGGGACATGTTCTGGTGTCTCTAGTTTCTTTACCTCACAATCAAAGACAGCTGATACTCACACAGTTAAATCACAAGATTAAAGTAATCAGAGGGAGGGAGGGAGGGAGGGAGGGAGGGGGGGAGGGAGGGAGGGAGGGAGGGAGGGAGGGAGGGAGGGAGGGAGGGAGGGAGGGAGGGAGGGAGGGAGGGAGGGAGAGAGGGAGGGAGGGGGGGTGATGGATTTTACAAAGCAACCTCATGATTTTCAGTCTCAAACTTTTTATTCTTCAAAATATGAAACTCACATACCTATTATCGTTTGCTAAATTAGAAGAAAATAAATCACAAAGTCACAGATAGAAAAGACATGCAAGCATTTCAAATCTTCACAATACTAAGAACTATTGTACACGTATTATAAGCAAACAAACTGGTCAAGAAAACAAAACGCACAATAAAGAGACACATGAAAAAAACAATACCTGGCGAAGCAGCTCCTATTGAAGTTTTAAGAGTGATGAAAACAATACAAAAATAATCATAAAGGAAATAAATACCAGTGTAATGCACTTTGCTCCCTTATAAATTAATTTCAAATTGCTGGAAGCATTGCCCTCATGCAAGGATCCAGTTTAAAATTGCTACAGGAAGGAACAATCTTACTCTGAATTTCTTTCTTTTTCTAAGAATTTTTCATTAAGAAAACAAAACAAACATACTGTAATCTCATAGTTAATATAGATATTCTAAAAGTCCTTTGATCAATGTGGCAAACTGAATGGAATTGCAAGCACTAAAACAAACATCTTATAGCAAACTGTCCCTATTGAAGCCAAGGTTTATATCTGATGACGTTTGAGTTAGCTTTGCTGGCCTAAAATTTAAAATAAACCTGAAATAGAAAAAGATTTCAATTTAGAACTTAAAGGGACTGCTCACCTGGTTGAATTGTTTCTACAGCGTCCCACTCAGCTTGGGCTCTTAAAAGCTGTTCTGAGGGCTCCACGACTCCAGTCCGACTCACTTCTGCCTGTATACAAAAACATAATACACACAAATAAACATGTGGGACTAAAATGTTCAGATATTAAAGCTCTCTTGTTGTAGTCAAGTAAAAATATCCTTAACTTAGTCTGAATACATCAGCAGCAGCAAATAAGCAAATAACTGAACGACTTAATATGCAGAACATGGAGAGTCAGAGTGGCACTTGACATGGACAAAACCTGAAAATAACCAGAAAAAATGGTTTCAAATTGTCAATGCTTACCTTCAAAATGTCTTCTGTTGACGGGGCGGTAACCCCATTATTTCCGCTATCTCCATTGGCTTTACTGGATCCATTAACCAAAACAGGGTCACCGGTTTTGTCATCTTTCTCAACAGCCTGGTTGTGGGTCAATGAACTTTCATCGGAAGGCTGAGATTGGTCAGTCTTTGTAGGTTCCTCAGGGATAGGCTCTTCTACCTATAAGTATTTAGAAAGTGGAATTAACCAAAATATAATGTTTGATATGGCTATGCCCTATAAGAAGGATAGGTCTGTACCTTAAGAAAAGAAAAGAAATCTTTCTCCTAAAAATCCATAAACTTAATATTTTAGAAGAAATATGAAAAATACCAACAAAATGAAAAAGCTGAGGGTGACTAAAAGACAAACAGGCATAGAGAGTGAATAAACTCACACAAAATAAATACATGTATCATAGATACTTTGCCATGAATGCACATAAACATAACCTGTATCCTCAACCAAATTTTACATCTCTATCCTAAGTCAAAGTTCAACTTTGTCTCATACTATACTGATGACTCAATTAAATATCCACAAAAGATGACATAAAAGGGATATGGACCAACTGCCTGCCAAAAGCCTAACAACTTTCTCTAAGCTCCTCAAGTTACCGGTACCTCAAAGGTCCTACACAAACTTACTCATCTGTGTGTTAAAAGATACACAAATCTGAAGCGCACTATGATTAAATAAACAAAACTGTGGTAATCTGAGGCAAATGTGGACAAGCCTTTATGCATCTGGAGCCAGTTTCTTGAAACCGTCCCAAGTCTAAGTTCATGGACATCCCATAGAAATGCGTGTTAATTCTATAACACATGTTCCAATGGGATGTCTAAGAAGTGAGACTTATGACGGTTTCGAGAAACTAGCCCTAAACTTTGACGGCATCACTGACCTTAGCAGTCTCCTGCTCCACAGGTCCATCTGCTTCATCCCCACTACCTCTGGTAGAGGGGGGCGTTGGTTCAGGTGCCGTGGTGGGGGCAGACGGTGACTTGAATACATCAACCTGTGCAAGCAAGGAAGGGTAGACAGTTACCATGCAATACCAAAATACATATATATGCCCACTGCTTCTTTCAACCTTTTATCTATTTCCATGTCAAGATAAAAACAATATTATTTAATGTTTAAAATACAAACATACACATCTGATAAGGCAATCTTTGTGGACATGATCACTATAGAAAGGTTCATATGAAACAAATTTATTCCCTCATCATCATAAACTAAAAATGTAAAATTATGAAATTGTCAGAACAGACCAAATGGTGAAGGACCTGCCAGGAAATATCAAGGAGATGCCAATTTATGCTTCATTGATCACAACTACAATAAGTCATCATTTTCTTATTATTAATCGGATTTTGCTCAAACTTTTATTTTTATGCTTTTATCAAAACAAATAAAATATGACTTGAACTTCCACATAGGCCTACATTCTGAAACTCGTCCATGGAGACCTTGTAGTTGACTGCCTCACAGGCGGAGTTATCCCCTTTTGCCGCTGGCGTGTCATCTTCAGCTATGATGTCATTGAAATCATCATCATCATCTTCCTCCTTGTCTTCAGGTGGTTCAGTGATGTGGATCGCAGGAGGGGTCAAGTTACTACTGTTGTCCATGCTACATGTTGGTGGACAAAATTGATTCTAATGTATTAAGTGAAACCTGCTGAAGACCCACCCTCTATAGAAAGACCCCCCTTCTGTAAAGACCACATTCCTTTACATTCCTTGAAATTGCTTTTAATTCAAACTTGTAATAAAGAAACCTGCACATGAACATCACCTGCCTGTAAACACTATTTTTCTTGTCTTCCTCGATGCTTGAAAGATTGAGTGGTCTTTATTTTACAACAATACATAACTGACTGTTTAACTTTAAGTCCAGAACTTGCTTGTTCAAATGTTCAAATGTCAGCCAGCAACATTATGACTGAGTATACAGACCAGTTATGCCAGATTTAATGGAAAAAATTCATCAAACTGCACTTAATTACCATCACAAATATTTTTGTCCTGTATAATATTGTCCAACATAAGTCTTAGAAGATTTTTGAAATATGGCTTGTAAACTTCACCATTTGAAATCAATGGTCCGAATACACAACCTATCCAAATAAACAAAGTCTGGGTATGAATGTGTAGGTTAGAGGCTCACTTTACATTAGATCTAAACACTAACACTCACTGTATGATGGTGTGACCAAAGTTCGCGAGTGACGTAAGTTCGCTACCTCAAAAAATCAGTAAGATTTTGAAAACCCGATACCACCAATGTAAAGAGGAACACAAATTACCTAGTGTCAATTTTCTCTGGAATGGGGTGTGAAATTATGAGAATATTGACAAAAGATCAGCAAATTTTGCAGTCATTTGCATCTGTTCTGAAAAATTACTAATTTACCAATAAGGGTCTGAAAATCTTCATTTTGAGAGCAGGTATCGTCAAAATTGTAAGTAAAAAGTGTTACGGACTGAGCTAATTGTATGATAGAGTAAAGGAGCCCGTTTTCGGACACTTAAGACAAAATCCTATTTTTAGGACTCTTTACTTCCTATTTATTATCATTTCTTGTTCAAATCATGAAGCAAATATTATTATTTAAACAAAAAAAGAATCCCAGAAAAAAATCACGAATTGCCATGACAATATTCATTTCAATTTTCACTGTTTTGGAGCCAGTTATCGGCCGAGCGTTTCAGTTTACGGCCGCATGTACAAAGTCAATAGGAAGCGCTCGCGCGCGCCGTGCGTTTCCGCACTGATGTACAGCACAAGCGGGCGGAGCAGGTATCCCACACCTGAACTCCCTGGTGCTCGCCTGGCCGAAGACAGGCACAGCGGTGATCGGAAGTTGGAATCTGAATTAGACAGAGATATCGTGTGTGCGTCGCGGTGTGCGGCTGCATTGATTTAATACATGCGATGAGATACTTTTGAGCTTGCGACTAGCACAAAATCGGGCTCTAAATCTGAAAAATACTTGAAATAAAGCTCATTTTATGGTTCCCATATTTCTTACAGACACGCGTAAGATACTCGATTTTTCAGATTTGGGTAGCGGGACCGTCGATTACATCGCTAAAATGTGATATTTTAGGATATATTTTCCATTGCAAATGTGGTTCTTCAGTGACACTGGCATGGTATGGTATGTGTGGGATATGTGTTATGCTATTATGCGATGTATTTTAGAGTGATTTTACCTTGCATCCAACCAATCGGCTGAAAACTGGAGCTGGCCGATTACCGGCTCCTTTACTCTAGATCTATATTGCCTTGCATTTTTGCAAATTATGAAATTACCTTATATTTTTGGTGGATCATATTTTTTTATAAATCAGCTGTAAACCCCGTACTCTAAGTAAGGTCTCATTGTTTTTATGACTTTTTTAGTTGCAGCGCGCACGGCGATCGGACATCAAAATTTTAGATCGCGATATCTCTGGAATCCTTTGACGATCAATTTTCTAGTTGAATCAATTTGTAGTAAAAAAAACTTTGCCGTCCATTTGGTAATAATTGAAATGAATAATTTGTGTAGAATATGAGAAATCTTAGATCGAATAATAATATCACATTTTCTAATATTGCCAAAATCTCAGTGAACTTTGGTCACTCCGATCCTTCATAGTCTACAGTCAGACTTACAATTGCAACTTTTTCTTTTTTTAAAACAAGTTTTCCTCTCGGTCTCACCATCAAACTCTCTTTAATATTCATCCTCTCTCTCTCAGCTATCCCCCTTCTCTCTCCCTTGAGTCCCTTCATTTCTTTTCAAATATGCCATATGGTAAGCATTTTTAATGCAGGTGTTTGGAACTGTGGCATAATGTTGCCATTGTGAATGTGATAATTTGTTAATTATGATTTGGCATTTGTTGCAGTTCTGACTTCTGTTGATAGATCTAGATTCTATAACGTGAGAACGACTGTAAAATACAGACGCCTCACTTTTCAGTACACTCAAATCAACATAAATACACAGGGTGCGATGGTAATGTAACGATGTGAAAGTGAAACTTAGAAACTGTAATTTGCCAAAACAAAGTTGTGTTTACCTGAAAGTGGAAGTCGCCATTTTATTTATTTTAGTGGATCTTTCAATAACTCTACTTAAAATTTATATTTAATGGTAATTAAATGTAATGAATAATATGAAAAATCCATCAAATAATATTTTAAAATGTAATACATATTTTTAAAAGTCATAAATTAACAAAAATTAACTTAATTGCTATTTTATTTAAATTCTAATAAAGTTATTGGTCCAGAATCAAGATGGCGGCCTACACGACCTCACGCAATTTGGTTAGATTAACAAGCAAAATCTGTTCTTTACAAGCGTCACTGCGACTACACCGTACTTTCCGTAAGAATTATCAAATAATTATTTTATGATATTAAAATTTGCTGACTTCAAACTAGATTCTGTAATTCCATTGTATGCGAATTCATGATTTATTCATGATGTGCCTGTGGCTGTGAATGTGATGAGTGGAGTGTTATTGAAATCTTGTCCTGTGGAGGACGAGCATAATGCGTGTGCGAGCGCTACGCCTACGGCCACGGGGACGTTCCTCCAGGCGCACAGCCTTGGGCCCGGTCTTAGGCATTGCCCGGCGCCGCCTTGAGACGCGGGGAAGGAAGTGCAATGCCAATTAGACGTACATGCAGACTGATATGTATTTGTCAACCTTATTTATTCCCCACATCGGGATGAGACGGTATCCCTTGCGGCTTGCTTCAAAGTCGAGGGGGTGAATTAGTGAATAGCTAGCCGATTTCGAGGGGATCAATCTGGCCCTGGTTTTAATTCTAATTTCTAGATTAAACTAAACAGTTTGATTTAGAAAAAAGAGTTAAACCGTATGAAAACGAGGATTGTCTTCGTAGACATGGACAGACCCGTCAGCAAAAATAAAGATCGTCCACATTTTTGCAGGCGATTCTTATTCCCGATCCGCACATTGGCGATGCAAATAAAAAGGATTCCACAATGATTTTCTTGATGCATTTCACAGAGACTTATACTTTAAGAGCGATAAATCCTCTGGCAGGCGGATATCCCATAAAAGTTGACGGTAAACTGGAGGTATTTTATTATGCAGAATCCATTTTTTGCATCGCCAGCGCACGGTTTGGGAACCAAACTTGCAGAGCGTTGAAGAAGAAAAATGTCTGCGAAAATGCAGACGATCCTTAATTTTTTAAGACACAATTTTTCGACGTTTACCAGGATATCCTCCTTTAAGTGAACGATCCTCATTCTCGGACCGGCGCCCCTACTCTATATAGTGCTAGACCGCTAGAGTCTATTATTATTGGGTATGATAAAAATAACATTGAAAACATGGGCATAAAGAATATATTATTGTTAATCACCCTCACCCATGTTACCAAACTTCAACTTTACATCACAGGGGGTCATTATTTAATATAAGAAATTCATAAGATTTCAAAAATTGAGCACCATCTTTGTATTAAAAAGAAAGGACCGGATTGATTTATTGATCAAATCTTAAATCTGCTTTATAATTAGATCCAGGGAATTCTGATTTCTGAGTTCTCTAAATATTGTCTGAAGATTACAAAATTTGCAAGTATTCTGAAAAATGTGACCATTGACCAATTCCACACATAGGAGCATCACTATCCTGGCTGTGTTGTAAAAGCTGTGCTTTTGATTCTCAACATTTCAAACTTCACTGTACAAAACTCAACTGATTTCACTCAAAATTGGTACTTTAGTGACAATTGATGACACCTAAGTAGCAGTAAAATACATTTTTTTCAACTTACTGATGTTAAAAAGAATAATTAAAAAATTCAAATTGTAAGTCTAGTGTCAAAATTTGCTTACAGCTGTATCGACATGATTGTGTACAGTCTATGCGATATTGTGTGGTGTGTATATTTGTGTATAGACTTCTAGGTCCCTGCCTCACAGCATGTATGCAGTGCTAGAGGTCAATACGCTTTAGCATTGACTCTCTATGCTTTGCTGGAGTGACCAATTCCACCTATTTCAAGTGGTGCTCAACAGTTGACACTTCCCTTAATTTGTGTCTTTAACAGTGTCCCATCAAGTTCTTTTTAACATGATATAGCTGAAAATACTGTATATATTGTTAGTAACTTGGTAATCAAATCAACACTGGCCCTTGTGACATCTTATCTTAGTTCCATGTAATTATATTGATTCATATTATCCATGGTTAAGCATTTCAGGCAATTGTAATGCCGTTACTAAATGAAAATATTCCTCATTTTGTTTCCTTCATGTTTTTAACAGCTATTTTGGCTGCAAGCACCTCACAGCAGGCAAGATCATTGTGTAGATCAAGCGAATGGAAGAGTCCACATAAAGACAGACAACAAGTGCAACAAACTGAGGTATAAAGAAATAGCGATGTATATCATTTGATTTTAAATTATTGTCACATCAACAACTTCGATTATTTTAGATGAGCATAAAGAGATGAACATTTGAGAAAGTTCACGGAACAGCATTCTCTGTAGAATGGAACAAAAATTGGAGTGAAACAAAGCCATGTACAGAGCTGCCAACTAGTACGGATTTTCCGTAATTGGTACGGAAATTAACGACCATTACGGAATGTTGTCTCAAATTACGGATTTAAAAAAAAAAAAAAAAGTTTTTTTTTTTTTTTTTTTTTTTTTTTTTTTTTTTTTTTTTTAATGAATTAAATATGATTTATCGTAGCGAGTGCTGTGAATAGGAGCCATTTTTCATGATAAACTGTGTTGTGATGACCTGAAATTCAATACTTAACATCTTTGTGTGAGTAAAATCACCAAAAATTTCAGATAATCATGCGTCCGCGCAGTGTTGGCGTGTCGTTTTTTTAGATTCATAGCGCCGCATAAGAAATTACTGATTTATACCCCAAATTACTGATTTTGAGCCTTGTGATTACTGATTTTCTGTTCTGGAGGTTGGCAGCTCTGCATGTAGAATTTTGCTAGTCCGGTGAATATGGGTATAGATTAGCTAGTCCCATTTTTAATCCAAACTACAGAAATAACACACTTTCCCCATGACCCAAATCACAACCCTATTGGGGTGGGGGCTCCTTGAAAATCCTACTCTAATGTCTTCACGCAAGGCTCAAATCCCTACCCTGTCTGGCGGCTAATTAAGAATTTTCAACTGAATATTTCTAAAAAGACATTGTGTATATTTTGTTGTTGTTATTTTAGTTGTTTGTTTTGTTTCTCTGTTTATTTTAGGAGTATTGCAATGCTGTGTGCATTATAAATGGTGTTTAATGCATATATTTTTTAAACAAAGTATTCCCAAAATTATTTTTTTTCCCCTTTTTTTTCCAGGCCATCATCTGTGAGGAGGACCCATACAAAGTAGCAGTAGAGAAGTGCATTTTATGCAAATACCAAGTTCCAATTTCATATAAGGTAAATTCTGTTTATATTCATATGATGTAATGAAATACAAGCAATCAATTGAATTCTCTTGATCTGTTTGTTTCAAGAAATATTTGATGCTTAATTATTTGAGTATTAAGGATAAAAAAAACTTGAGTAAAGTTCAGTGAAAGAATGGATGCTGATGAGGGTGTTTTCACATAATAATAATAATAATAACTATTTCTTATATGGCGCCTTATATGAGGGGGGGGGGGGGAATAGAAAAGATTGCAATGAAGTGGGACTGCAGAGCTGTCCTTACCTGTTCCACTCAATCAAGAAAAATTGCCTCAAAAATCTCTCGCTCCTTAATATTATCGTTCCTAAAGAAAATGTTGATTTCACATAATTGTCCATACTAACGCTTATTAAAACATTTCTTGTTCGTATCTTCTTGGGAGCACTGTTGTAGAATTAAGAAGGCTTTTGACTCTCGTATGAAAGGTCCTGGCTTGTATCCTAGGGCAAGATGTTTTATCTGCATTTGCCTCTCTCATCCCAGGTGTATTCAATGATTACCTGGTAATAATGAGGTAATAATAATTGCAGAGAACTCAGGAAAAAAAAGTATAGATACTGATGATGTCATGCTGGATAAAAAAATACAATATTATCAGTATTATTTATTTATTGTTTTATTATTTTTATTATTATTATTTTGTTTCTTTGGTCTTCCAGAATGTCCAGCTGCTCTCTCAGTTTGTATCTCCTAATACGGGACGTATCTTTGGTCGTCACATCACTAAGCTTTGTGAAGCCCAGCAGCGTCGCGTCACCAAGGCTGTAAAGAGGGCCATAACGATGGGTAGGTGAAAGGGTTTGCAGAAAAGCCATCATTTTTAAAAACCACATGAATGCACTATCTGCATAAACTTTGTATCCAAAATTATACTTCACTATAAGCCCAGTAACTTATCCTTTCAACCCTAGCCCTCACCCTACATATATATATATATATCTTTGACAAAACAAATAGCATATGTTGCTAGAGTAGATGTTAGGTCATCAGTGTCATATCTGGGTCCCGTTGGATAAAACACAACATTGATGGTAACTTCCATGGAAACTTCAATTTTATTTGAGTGACTCGGATGTTGCCATGGTAGTTAATATTGATGGCAAAATTACCATCAGTGCTAAGTTTTATGCAACAGGACCCTGGATCATAGATGCATAGTTGTATAGTCAAACCTGCTTTAGTGACTACCTGTCTACAAAGGCCACATTTTTTGTTTCCCTTGAAAATGGTTTCTCATTGAAACATGTACTAAATAAACCTGTCTACAAAGACCACCTGTCTATAAAGACCACTTTTTTGTGTTTCCCTTGAGCGGTCGCTATAGACAGGTTTGAATGTACCTTCCATAGCAAAAACTTTGTTGATGATTCTGCTATAAATTCCTATTCAGGTTTTATGCCAAGCCAGTACAGGACGACCCAGTTCCTCAAGGATCCAAGCCTCTATGATGTCAGGTACACAGGGAGCACCGCGATCGGACAGTATTCCAAACTCCCAGATAGCAACATCAGCGAGGAGGAGCTGCTGGAAATGCAGCAACGTGCTGAGGAAGAAGCAAAGACAACGCAAAGTTGATGAACGACACTTTCATATTTAAAAGGACTATGCGATATGAAGCAGTGATGTGACAGTTCAAAAATCTGTGGACAGAACTATGAGGGCAGTGTTTTGTCGTCACATTGGCAACAATGCAATATCATCTCGAGCATCAAGAGACATTACTGCAGCAATATTGACTTGTCATTTTGTTTTGTGCAACTTTTCCTCAGATTTCATACAGAATTGAAAATATGCAAGAACAATTTTTGTCGTTTGGATAAATAGTACTTGAGCAATGATGGTTTCCCTCATGCAGGCCTGTATATAAAGTTGGGAGAAACAATTCCTTGTAAGAATTCTCCAGATATGAGCCCTGGGAACATTTAAAGATTTGAGAAAGGTTGATCATGTATTGCATAAGAGTTAGTATGTACTTTAAAGTTTTGGAATGATCAAATGAAGGAAAAAAATTGGATCAGTCTTTTTGAAGATTACATGCATTGTAATGGATATACATGTATATGGGACTACACACAAATTTTTGACTCCTATGTTTCTGGCTTTCAGCTGTGTATTGTCGTATTCCGATAATTGGTCATTTTAAAAGCAATCCTTTTTACTCTGAAATTCTTCCAAACTTAAAAGCAAAGATTGAGAAAGCTCATAAGTTATTTGTCATCTTTACCAGAACTCAACCTTCTCTTTAAAAAAAGTCATCCTGCCTACATGTGACCATCAAAGAATTCAAAGACATATATCTTGTCTGCTTATAGGAGGTCAAGGAGGACTTGAAGCTAATTTAGAGGTGATCTGCAGTGAAGTAATGTACCATGTTTTAAGGCAGTTATCAAGTTTTTAGCATTGATACTTTATCCTCCTTGTTCAAAATTTCAAATCTTACTTAATGCTCTGTGATTTAGAATATAATCAGAAGAGTCATGTTGATAAATGATAATAAATACATGCTTTAAAAAAGAATATATTTGTAAAGACGATTATGACATGAAAATAAAACAAAAGGAGATCAAATAAGTTATCTTCAAATAAAGTAAAATGCTTGATTTCTAGGGAGACGTGTATGGTGTATGTCCTTTAATTGTACTTTATATCTTGTACACTTAAATGCAAATACATGTACAACAGATAAATATTCTGTTTGAGTTAATGATATGTAGTGGTAATAGTAATGATATTTTTACAAGTTATTTTAAAGACCGTCAATACTACTGGGCCAAAAGGGATTAGACCACACAGCAAGGTCACTGACAGGTGGCTATCTCATTAACTCAGCTCTCAACTAACATAAGAAAAAGAGGATCATGGGGGACCAACAGGCACCGATTGGGGAAGTTTTCTATATAGAGGGAGCAAGTAGCTACAAGTAGGACAGTGGGGCTTTAAAAGATAAAAAATGTGTATAATACATAAAAGCAATCCAGTTATCGTATCCCAGTATTTGAACCAATACAAGAAAATAATGTATTGTGAATCATATTAGAATCATAATAATACAATGTGCTAATGTGACAAATATGTGAGAAAGAAGTGAGAATTGTAGATATATAGAAACCGCTTAAAAAGGAGTACCAGTAGCTAGTAGAAAAATGTGCTTGGAGGGGAAGAGAGAGAGAGAGAGGGGGGGGGGGGGGGAGATATGGAGTGGAGAGACAAAGAGAGAGAGAGAGAGAGAGTTTCTGCTTCTGTGTACCTTGCAATATATACTTTTTGTAAGTAACCTCATCAAAAGAATAATGTTAAAAAAACTCATGAAACTTTGCAAACAAGAGGGGGATATGGACTTGACAGACAAAGAAAGAGAGAGAGAGAGGGAATTTTTTGCTTTGTAAAAAAAACCTAGTAAAACTTTACCAGGAAAATTTATGTGAATAAATTATCAGAAGCTTCTCATCAGCGAAAAGAAAATAATAAGAGGAACAAACGTAATATTTCAGGGCAGAGAGAGAGAGAGAGAGGGACGTTTTACATTATGTCTTTAAAATTGATCATGTGTCACAGGCCAATAGAGCCACTGAACTGAAAATTCTATGGCCGAAACCATGGACCTGCCGAAACAGACTCTCCCTGAGAAAAGCCACAAGCTGTGTGCTGCCCTCTATTGCAATACACTTTATAATGGTACAGACATGAACTGCGATTTTTAGGGCAATGAGTAGCGATAAAACGGGGAATCGACTATTTTTTTATTATTCACGATTCAAAAACACGTAAATAATATAAATACCCGATGTGGTTCGGGTAATAAAGTCGAGAAATGCTGAAGTTCTGCAATATGCCTTGTTCAAAATGCACCAGTAGACACTCATTGCAAAAAGATTATGCTGTCCTCTATTGTCAAAAACATTACAATAATACTGTACCTGTATATTGATACAAGACGCAGATGTAAAATCAACATAATATTATACACCACCCGACAATTATTGTCAATGTTAAGAAATTAATAATCAGGTAAACAGAAACAGGAGCGTAGTACTTTTTCAGTTGGGGCGAGGGAGGGGCAAACTATAAAATCGGAATAATATTTTCCCCAGGAGGATACAGTTCATTCCATAATAATATGGTTGGACCCCGAAATAAACGCCTCTGATTATTTGTTTTAAATCGGATATTAGTATTTCTTTCATTCTCAATTAAAAAAAAACATACATAACATGCATAAAATACAAAAACAACAGAGTATCATCATTAGAAATCAATTTAGAGCAATGAGACAAAAACAAAATATGAGAATGAGGTGTCAACTAAAAAAAAAGCCTTATCGAACGTTGACCCCAAAATTAACAATACGTTAATGATTATAATAGAAACAATCAGACAAATAAATAAAACAAGGAAATAAGCAGTGGCGTGGACAGGTTCGTACACCTGGGGGGATGACTCAGGGGCGGATCTAGCTTTTTGCTAAGGGGGAGGGGTTGACCAATAATGACGATGCAGAGCATCGTCCACGAGCCGCGAAGCGGCGAGCCGATTTTTTTTTGGGGTGTTTATTTGAACCCCGTAAGTGATGTTTTCCTGGCATCTATTACAATGGAGACCATAAAATGCAGTGCATGATAACGTCTTTTTAAATCAAGTAACAGTTAAATACACAGTTATATCCCAGGGGCGGATCTAGCTTTTTGCTAAGGGGGGGGGGGGGTTTGACCAAAATAATGACGATGCAGAGCATCGTCCACGAGCCGCGTAGCGGCGAGCCGATTTTTTTTGGGGTGTTTATTTGAACCCCGTAAGTGATGTTTTCCTGGCATCTATTAACACAATGGAGACCATAAAAAGCAGTGCATGATAACGTCTTTTTAAATCAAGTAACAGCTTAATACACAGTTATATCCAGCCTTTTTATCATGTGTTTGGTTAAGTTACCAGATGAGTTGAATATCTTCTCACAATATTTGCACTTGAAAGGGTTTCTCTCCAGCGTGCGTTCTTTTTTCTTTCTTTTTTTTTCTTTCTTTTCTTTTTTTTTTTTTTTTTTTTTTGGGCCGCCCAAGGGGGGGGGGGGGGGTTTGAACCCCCTAACCCCCCCCCCGTAGATCCGCGCCTGATTATCCAGAGTTATCATGTGTTTGGTTAAGTTACCAGATGAGTTGAATATCTTCTCACAATATTTGCACTTGAAAGGGTTTCTCTCCAGCGTGCGTTCTTTTTTCTTTCTTTTTTTCTTTTTTGTTCTTCTTTTTCCCCCCTTTTTTTGGTTTGTTTTTTGGGCCGCCCAAGGGGGGGGGGGGTTTAAACCCCCTAAACCCCCCCCCCGTAGATCCGCGCCTGTTTAATCTTGTGGTTATCTTGTGGTTTCCAAACCACAAGATAACCACAAAATACTTGTAAGATTTTCTTTTTTTTTACCGTCTGAATTGGCTTTCACCGTGTGAATGCGGCTAATAACAATAAACACAATTACAATAATGATGAGGATTATTATTATCATCATCATAATTATTATTATTATTAATATTATAATTGTTATCATTATTATTATTACTATTATTATCATCATTATGACTTATTAAGTAAGCAAATATCATTCCCCAAAACCTGGGGGGGGGATGATTGTACATGCCATCCCCCTCATCCCCCCCCCCCCCCGTTGTCTACGCCCCTGGAAATAAGCATGGCGCATTATATAACATTTCACATTAAAAATACAACATAAAAAGATGGGATATTAGCTATGGTCAAGCTCTGATAAATGATGTCAAGTATTTTACATTATTGAAATGATGCCAGGACTGATAAACCGGCAAAACTTAATCCAAATTTCGGATTAAATTTACGGTGAACTCCTACGGTCATCTGTGCAAAACTAGATGGCGAGGAAGGTTTTTTTTTTATCAAGTAATGCGGCGAGGGCTAGTGGTGTCCATTTATTATCGACGAGTATAGAAAAGTGCATACAACTAATTTTATTGTTCTTTTCTGTTTTATAAATACTTTTACACAAGTTTTCCACCAGATGATTATCCTAACAAAAAAGACGTTCTTATAGTTTTACGGTCCATGATACTTTAAAATCATCCAAGTTTATTATTCCATGTTAAACCCAAACTTGGTAGGCCTAGTTAAGTTATAAGCCTAATTACTCTGGGATTTTGTTGTTGTTTGGTATTATCGGCGTTTTATTCTTTTTTAGAATCACGATATATAGCAGTCCTTCTTCCGCTCATTTTTTTGTATAAGTTTGAAGAAATGTGATAATTAGACAATTTATCTTTTTTTTTTTTTCTATAATTGTTATATTTATTTGCTTATTTATGATTACTTGTCAGACAGTATACTGTCTTTTACTACTATTGTGTTTGTTGTGTTAGCGAAAATTGTTTATATTTATATGGAATGCAGAAGAAAATAAATCAAACTTATCAAATAAAAAAAAAGTTAAATTAATGGGGGGGGGGGGGGACACAATCATGTAGGCATGGCCTACAGGCTACAGCTGTGAACAATTTTAGATGCAGTAGGACCTAACGTATACTTCAACAACTTATATAGGCAATTCACATTGATCTAGTGGAAGATGGATACCAATTTCTTACTAATTTCAATCGGATGACTCTTTGTTTAAAAATTAATGTTGGTTCAATTCTTCAAAGGACCCAAAATAATACTAACTTGCAACTGAACACCGAAATAGATTCTTTCCAGCAAAGACACATATGAGATCAAGCTCAAATATAGGTGTGTTTTTCCCCTTCAAAGTCACTCTCCTATTTGGATGATCGCCAACACGAGATAGGCCTATGTAGCGGTGAACAATTTGTAAATGTCATAACTTTTCCATCATTGACAGATGATTTTGGTAGGCAAGATTTAGCTGATTTCGTTCAAATTGCCGTCTTTCACCTATAATAGTTGCTACATTTATATAAAAAAATACCGGGTTATTTTGGGACAAGAGGAAATGGATTCCACCCCCTTGGAATCTCAGCAATGCATTTGGAATGATGAAAAGTTCTGAAACATAGCCGAATTTATTAGAGTATGTCTTAAAATAATATTGTTTAAGCCAGTGGCGTAATGAGCAAAACCTTTTTGGGGGTCAGAACCACTGATCTCTACGGATTTTTCCGTAGAGATCAGTGGGTCAGAACACAATTTGCATCACCACCAAGTAGCATAATGCAGTGGCGGCGTGCGTCTTAAAAAAAAAAAAGGGGGAGGGGCATCAACAAAAAAGGGCACCTACAAAGGGAAACATTTAAAAAAAAAAAGACTGAAAAGTTCTTTTAAAATATAAGTATATATCAAAATTATATTACTTTTATAGACCGTCAATACTACTGGGTCAGAGGGGATTAGACCAGAGTCCAGCCAGGTCGTTGACAAGTGGCTATCTCATCAACTCAGCTCTCAACTAACATAAGAAAAAGAGGATCATGGGGGACCAACAGGCACCGATTTGGGAAGTCTTCTATATAGAGAGAGCAAGTAGCTACAAGTAGAACAGTGGGGCTTTAAAAGATGTTATTAACATCTATTTAGAGAAGAAAAGGTGCTCGTGTCAAAGTATAAAAGGCAACTAACAGAAGTGAAAATGGGGAATCTTTTGAAGGAAAAGGGCACCTATCAGAATTATAATAGGGGGCATTTATCATATGTTAAAGGGGGCATTTTTAAAAGGGGGAGGGGCTCATAAAAAATAGGAAAAGGGGCACTTATCCGAAGGACATATGGTACTTATTAAAAAGGCAAAGGGGCACGTGTCACAATAAAAGAGGCAATTATCAGAGAGGTAAAAAGTCGCATTGAAGAGAAAGAGAAGAGGGTTCTTATTACGAAGGAACATTGCACTTATCAAAAAGGAAAAGGAGCACGAGTCAAAGTAAAAAAGGGCAACAAAAAAGTATCAAAAGTATCAAAAGGGGATCCCTCGGAGATAAAAAAAAAAAGAGAGGAAAAGGACAGTTAGTAGAAAAGAAAAGGGGCACTTGTCCTATGTAAAAAGGGGCACTTTGGGGGTACCTGAAAAAGTGGGGGAAAAGTGCCCCGCCCCGGACCACTGCGGAGTGCCGCCTCCGGGCAAAATTGGCAAAAGTGAGAGAAAAAATCCCGTAAAATCATGTCATTTTAGGCAACATTTGTAAATCACTGGTATCGATGTAGAAATAAGCCACTTTTGAGTTTTATAGGGGGGGGGGGGGGTCAACTGCCCCCACTATTAGTACGCCAGGGGCCATGAAGTTTCGTATCTACGTAGGCCTAGAGTCTATAGCCTAAACGGGAATATGGGTTGAAGTAGGGCAATCAGGAAGAAGTGGGACAAATCTCTCAAAACAAGTCAAATTTTAGTCATAAAGTAAGTAGGCCTACTGGAGATGTTAAATTAATAAATCACTTTAAAAAAGAAACTTTTAAAGTCGCTTGTATAACTTACCTAATTATATTTATACGGTTTGGCCCACCGTTTGTCTGAAGTACTTTTCTGCAAATATGAATTGCCTGATACTGACCGCGGTCCATTAGTGTTAAAAAAATTGCATTTACAAATTATAAACGCCCCCCCCCCCTCCCCGTAATACAGGATTTTACTCGAATATACCCAATTTAGACATATAATTATCTTCATTTATCTATTTCATCCTGCAATGTATTGGGACACTCCACAGGATCTGTAAGTCGGGATGTAATGCCCACTAGTTGAAATGCTTTGGTTATGATTTAATTATGTTCTATGACATGTCATTTAATTTCAATAAATATGGCATGGGGTCACTGCCCAAACACAAAACAAAACAAAACAGCAACAAAAAAACATTAATATGCCATAAAGCCCATATTATGGCATCTTTTCCCGATCTTTTCCAGAAATGCTTGGACTTGTGACCGCTTTTAGGTCAGAGATGCCGGGACAGACACGGGTAATTAATCTAATGAATAATTATCTAATCTAACTGTACTATTATGGCATTGAGAAGTTATGTAGGCTATCTTTCAAGAGTATACACATTTCATGCATTTGATTTCTCGGGACATTCTTACTTCACCATACAAATCGACACAATTTTTTTCTTTGCAGATTATGATGTAGATTTGATCTGCGCATGCGCACTGTAAACTATTTTTACCCGATCGGAAAACTGGACCAACCGTCATGGAATTCAAATTTGCTTGTTCGCGATTTGTTGGCTACAATCAAATGACAGTGTTTTCTTCAAAAGTCAGTTTTCATATTTCGGTAAGATTCATTGATTCTGTTGACATAATTTGAGTAACTGTGCTTTCTTAAAAAGGACAATATGATTCTGTTTTCTGTGAGCGATGACGTGTGGCCTGTGGTTCAGGTTCGGAATATAATGAGATGTGCACAGAATGAATGAGTTGTGCTTATCACTGAACGCCATAGCCGTTGCGTGTCGTAGGAAATGATACGCCTACCGTACGGGGTTGGGTTTGGCCAGCACCCGGTCGGTTGAGCTTCCGCCGCGCTGCCCCGTCTACCGGCCCGCGGCTGAGCCTGCCGATGGATGTGTTTGATAATCCATGTAATGCTGTCTGTGAGCATCGATATTGAATTGATTTTAGATTAATTCCCACATTATTATAATGAAGTTCATGCCAATCTTTTAGTTGTTTTACCAAATTGCCAGTAAACGAGAGCAATTTTGCCAAGATGTCACTTGTTTTTGTGCATCTCACCATCTTGCACTTTACTAGTTTAATTTTAAGCAGTGTCATCTGATCTGATCTGATAATGATGATGTGTGTGTCTTGTCTGTGTCTGTGATCGTGGATTTTCACACTGATTTCTTTGATTAAAAAGAAATAGATCTAAGAAAAAAAAATTAGATGCAACATTGCAAGTCACCAATTGTTCGTTATCCATGCCTAGATCTACATGTAGATCATGCAGTTAATGAGTATTTAAAATGAATGCACAAACCGATTTATAAAATGAATAACCCTGAGTCATTACGGTTTTTGTGCTAAACGTTAAACCGTTAAATGTATATCTACGGGCGGTTTCGTTTAACCGTTTTGAAATTTAATTTTACATAGGGTCTACCGTCTAGATGTGTGTAAATTCTCAAGCATTCAGTCATTTCGATGAAGTCATAATGTTTTTAATTACATGTATATCTCCGTATTGGCAATGAAGTCCCGGCAATAGTTATTGTTTTTAGATCTCCGTAAGGGCAATGAAGTCTTGCCAATAACAATAATTATTGTTTTTAGATCTTCGTACAGCCAAGCAACGAAGTCTTGACAATAAATATTGTTTTTAGATCTCCATAGGGGCAACAAAGTCTTGACGATAATTATTATTTTAAGATCTCTGTACAGGGCTACAGCCTACAGGCAACAAAGTCTTGCCGATAATTATTGTTTTTTAGATCTCTGAAGGGGCAACAAAGTCTTTCCAATAATTAGTGTTTTTAGATCTTCGTACGGGCAACAAAGTCTTGATTTGTTCTGTTTGTTCTGCAATCTGTATCAAACCTGTCTTTGCCCATCTGTCTCCCAGGCAAATGTCAGTGTCGAGCCCTGGAATGTGGAGAGAATGATGGAGTTAACAAGTTTCCACAAACAAACACACACACTAAATGTACTAAACAAGTTGACATAATCATCAAGTTTGTTTGTCTAAAGCTACATAAGTTTCGATTCGGTTTGTTCAAAGTTATTTACTAAACAATACAAATACTTGTATTCTGTTGTTTAGCCAATGGGTTTGTACAAACTTCCATGTAATTTACTTAACAATGCCATGATTTAATTGTTAGTCAATAAATATAAACCAAATTTAGATTTAGCTTGGGACAATTTTTTTTTCTTCAGGGCCTTGTAATGCTAACTGCAAACAGTAATAACAGAATTGAGAATACTTTCTTGAGTTGGGTTGGGTGTCTTTTATGAGGCGGTCTAATGGTATGGAATCCCCTCACACTGCCAGTGTAACTACGGTACATGTACATGTAGCTTGCAGAAATTTGACGGCTTTCTTTTTCAAAAGGAAATGATGGTTTTGTACAAAGGAGTGATTCACTGTCAGTTGCTTTGTGGAGATAATTTTGTTCATTCAAATTTTAAAGTGTCTTATTGGCACAGCAACTGTGGTAATTGACAGGTTGACAGATTCCATATTTTTGATTGATTGCATTGCATGCATATATTCGGATATTCCCAGACTATAAATTTTTCAGAAGAGGAGGGAAGAACAATATAAAGTTTCCCAAGTAAGTTTAATTTCTGTTGATGTTTCTTTTCGGTTTATAGCTTTGCAGTGAAGAATAGGTTAGTTTTTAAGAACCAACTTTTTTCTTATACCGGTAACTATGAAAAGCATAAACTCAAACGAAAAAAAATACTGAACAAATTTCAGGGGCTACTTTTCAAGCTTGCTTGCATGAAAATAACACTCTTTAATTTGTTTTGCATTGAACTTTATGCAAATTTTTTTGGGCTCTTTTATGACTTTCAGGGGCTCTTTTTAGCATTTGGGGGGCTAATTCGCCCAGAGCCCCCGTGTATTTTTTTCACTGAACTCAAAATATCACCATTTTGAAGTAATGTTAAACTGATAATTTGTACTACGAAGCCATGTAGTTGTCTGTACTTTTTTCTTGAAAGTGTTGGGTTTTATATTTTGAGGTCGTGCGGGACTGCAGGTGGCCATTGTAATTCCAGGGTATCTTCACTATCTTGGGAGAGTTTCCTGTATTTTCTCTGTAGTACTTTTATATGTCATGTGTTTGGATGACAGGCAGACATGGTATCAGAAAGATTTACCGGTAATAATATTTGAATATAATTACAAGTACGTGTATGTGTTGAGATTTGAGAAGGTAGGCATACTGTACATGTACTGATATGGATAAAGTTGCACACTTATAATTTTCTAAATTTTTTCTTAAGTTATTTTCTTTTCTGAATGAAGTGTACATGTCCATGTGCAGAAATTTAAGTGATAATTTTGTGCAAGTGAATTATATTTGCATGTACCGGTAAACTTGCATACAGTCACACCTCAAATTTGGGCTGATAACCCATTGAGGAAGCCTCGCTGATAGCTACAGTTATGGACCAATATCCTGTGACAGTGCAAAACAGGTGAGCAAGCCTGCTGCTGGACACACCTACCAAAGCAATAGGTTCTCAGCTATGAATATGAGCTATCTCTGTACAGGTAATTCCTGCAAAGACAGTGATCGCTGGATGAAATGATCACTTAATTCACTTTCCCAATATCCACATGGCGGAGGTTTGCGAGTCTGTCTGTGTCACAGGGGTTTAGCGGCTAATGCCACATTGCATGGCTAGGATGTGAGTCACATGTCATGATCAAATTATGAGGTAACCATGTTCATTAGGACAAGACAGGACGCCTGTGATGTGTTTATGAAGTGCAAACCGAATCCGTAGCCTTAAAATGAGCTTCAATGTCAGGTTAGTTGATTTCTTTGAAAGAAATAGATATCATATCTGAATCTGAATTCTGAAATCTGGTCTTGACTACCGGTATAATAATAATATTCCCCTTTTATATAGTGCTTAATACAATGTCTCTAAGCGCTTTACAGATATTTAAATAAGCACTTTACAGAATGTACTGACCAAGCAATTCTCACTCATGTACATTACGTGTAGTTAACAGATAGCTGCTTGCAGGAGGTATTGCTGAAAATAACAAGTACATGTAGCATCAATTAGAAATAGATTCTCTGCTATCTTTCTGATGGACTGTCAATATCACAAAGAAGAATTTCTGTTTACCGGTATATTTGATCAAAGTTTCAAACTGTCAGGGAACATTTCTGTATAAAATTACCTTGAACGTGAAACTTTTTATGTAAGGTAGTCTTCGGTTGCGTTTATCAACCAGATTTTTGGCTAGAATCAGGTTTCTCAAACGTCTTTCAGGCAAATTTAGAAAGTGATTAACGCAAAGCCTTTTTTAAAGGGCTTTAGATATGGGCATATCTAAAGACGCAAAAAGGTGTGTTTTGAATGTGACATACATCCAGAATCACGTTTCTGAGAGATCGATAAACGCAAAGCTGTTTTGAACTTCACATACAAATAGGAATTCCCAGGCTAGTCTGCTTCCCGGGTCAAACGACGCTGAGCAGCTGGGAAGAGACAAGGACTTTATTGTGAATCGTGAAGAGTCGATAAACGCGACATCCCGCAAATCACGATCGTATAGTGGGGTACGATATGTACATATCTAGTGGCAAGCCCCGATAAACGCGCCCTTAAAGATACGAAAATACGCAAAATTATACTGTAGTACTCCACAAAACCGAAGTCCACTGTAGCAGTTCTCCAACGTTTGGAGGGCTGACACAAGTACAGGCAAACTACATGTACAATGTACACAGTACTATCTAGTTTGACCTAGACACTATGAAATGTCTCATTACTAATAGTGCGCTGGAATATAATGTCATAAAAGCGGCTTCCTTCCTATCCCAATTTCCTGGTCAGGTTGTTCAGATCGACCTCTAGTGACTTTGCTAAGTCAGGTCTAAATCGGTGGTGTAAATGTGCACACATTGACATTGTACGTACTATCGGTATGTCTACAGTTAGTATGTACCGTACAGTTGGAAGGGGTTGCATGTAACTTCCAGTCTCCACATTTCCATATATATGTTAAACAACATTAAAAAATAGGACAATTGAATGCAAACCAATGCATGCTCAAAGGTTACTAAAATAAAACACAGTCATAACATTTAATATATAACTACACCCTGTTATCCATTTATAATTATTACGGTAAAGGGAAAACAAACAGAAAGAAAGAAGCAGGGAAAAGTACTTCTTCTTTAGCCCTTGATTATGAAACTTGCATGAAAATATTTGGTTATGCAAATTCATACCCTACATCTTTATCAACTTGGGAAGAGGACCCTTTCTCTCGCTTGCTTGCTCAAATTTTCTGCTAACTTTATGCTAAATTGGGCCATGAAAATTTGCCCAATAGACCCCCCCCCCTCCCTCTATTCAAGATAATCTACATGGATATTTGTTTTGTGATTGTAACTTGTCTGTGCAAGTTATAGTCTCTGAACTTTTGCAAAGGTATATTAGACTTGATAAAGAGCACATAAATGTAATTGACAACATCATCTTTGTGAAACTCATTCCCTAATAAACATTTAACGGTACATGTAATGTACAAGTCCAAGTAGATCGTGTGTTGGAGGATATGCAAGCTGTACATGTGAACATTCCATGCATTGTTGACATGCTTTAGCTCACTGATAATTCTATGAGTGATAGTGACATGTACACACAGGCATGCACTTTTTCCAAGATTGGTTGGTGCTCAATGTGCCCACACATGCATGATTCCTCTCTTTATTCATTGTTGAATCATGAAGATTTACCATTGTAAGATTGTACTGAACTTTCCACAAAGGTGCCTGTTAAACACCCCATCAAAGAAAAAAGTGAAATGCGATATTGGTAATGAATGATACTGTATAGGCAATTAAGAGGAAGTACATGTACAACAGTACATGTATGAAATGAATGTGAATGTACCGGTATCTATTTTGAAGAAGATTGTTAAAGGACGTGGAGCCCTTCATGCAGGGTCGTCTTTTAAAACTTTTTTTGTTGTTGGGGGGGGGGGGGGGGGGTATTACAAATTTGTTACAATGTTGCTGTTATTATAAGTAAATGGTAATAGTAAACCAAATCCATTGAAGAAGTAAGTAATGGATCTACACCTGTTCATACATTTGTGAATTAGTAGACTGGATTTGTTTCAAGAGAATCAAATTTTAGAATTTGCATTTCATTATAATAACTTGCTGGCTTGATTGTACAATGTACATGGAATGGGACATAGTTGTTAACTTGTTATCAATAAATGCTATTGGCTTTGAAGATTAGGAAACAGAAGGCTAAGCTTCTATAATTCAGTTGTCCTTGCTCGGACTACGATAATCTTGGAACAACAAGGACATTAATTCACAATTATGCCCCGTCTTGCACCCGATGGACAATATCTAAATCTGATACCTCAGTCATTACATGAGTTCATTATTGATGCATTATAACTCATCGTAAGGCCCATATCCCAGCATGATCCAATCATGGATCTACTAAAAAAGTCCATGATCCAATCGACCTGAGACGGAACAGTTCCATTTGCTCTCAGCCTTCAAAGTAGAAATGTCTTATGATGTATGTCACTGTCACAGCGTACTGCTAGGTCAATCGGTGTACACTCTGGGTTCATTAGGGGACTTGACATCTACATCTATCCATGTGCTTGATGTAAGCGACTATTTTTAGCAGTGATTGGTAACGTGAGACGGCATGCGTGGGACTGCAGTAATACAGTACTGTGATGAAAATGATCATTTGCTGCAAGAACTACAGTACCGAGACGGTCATGGACGTTTGTTAATGTGCAGTCTTCCAGTGAAACTGATCAAATGCTTCCTGCAAATGGTGACGTTTGTTTTGTCTTAAATATGTCTTTGCATGTATTGTCATTATGGCTGTCAGACAATTTAGTTGGATGTGATTTTATGTGCATTGCTTGATTCATTTCTGGTATGGGACTGTTTCAGATGGTTACATTGAATTGCAGGTAGCACCATTCTTTACTTTTTTCTTCTCATTGGAATGATTATAATTATTGATTTCATAAAACTGGTGTTTCTAATTATTTTTACTTGTAGATTCAAATTTTTATTTCAACAACTGATATTTGTACATGTACTGTACATTGTAGGTTTTAAATGCTTGGTATTGTATGATTAGGATATTCATTCAGTTGGACAGCATTTTAGGACTTGAAATGATTTACTGGGTCAACGTTTTCTTATCCTTGATTAGTAACATTCCATGGATTTATTCATACTTTGGCACAAATACTGCTAATGTAATAGTAATAGTGACATGGTGATTTGAAGGAACAATCAAATACAGCAGGTTGTGAAGTTATTGCGTGGTCAATATTGGTTTGATTGTTTGACAGTTTGGTTATTTAAATAGTGCTGCTTTTTGTCACATGGACTTCTACATAGGAAATCAGAGATGCGTTTCCTACATTGTATTTCCTTTCCTTTTCAAAGAAACACTACGTGTATTTCTTTGAGAAGTATTTCAGTGGTCGCATGATTTCAATTAGTTTGAGATTTCTACATACATGTATACACTGTACATGTATTCTGATATTTGAATACCGGTACATACAGCATGTACATGTATATTCTTTTTAACTTGGGCAATTCCAAAATGTAGTTTTCAACAGGGTATTATGTTGAGAAAGGGTTTGAAAGAGATGAGAGGGGTTTGAAAGAGATGAGAGAGAACAAAATCTCACATACACATTCATTGTACATGTACATGAACTGTAATTTCGAGTTTGCATTTATAAGTAGTAGTCATGGCACCATGACCATAAATGGTCACAGCCATGATGAAGACAGGGTCAAAACACAACACCTTTCATTATCATTGGGACTAGGTAGGTGATGGTTTGATATCGCATTGAACCTTCATGGATGATATCTCTGTCTTCACGGAACACTATACGTCTTGTGCCGTGCCATACTGTGTCACATCTGTTTTTCCAATGTTTTATTCATTTGTACAGTGTAAGTTCACTCTAAGTGGAGATGTTCACCTCAACCCAAATTCTTGTTGTGTTGTTTGTATCACATCAGATCATGATGCACTGTGATACTGCAACTGTATGCATGTACCATAATACACAATGCTACAGCAGTCAGAGTTTTGAAATTGGAATTAGTGAAATATGCCATTATGATCCTCGGCCTTGAAGGTTATTGTGGTTTACGATGCAGGTCTTCATCCTGGAGTATTCTCCCAATATTCTTTGTAACGTTCTTTCAAAAAAACGATAATATTAAAAAAATTAAAATGAGATTAACTATGATTTTTTCCCCAACCCCAATTAATGTTTGTAAACAGGTTCCTCCAAATGTATACCAGCCAGTAAAATCAGATACTACTTCTACAAGATAGTTTTTATGAGAAAAATAAAAAGACAGTCCTTATAGTGTGAACATATCGTTTAACTCGTTGTGTTAAATGTAACACACTCTGCCCTCCCCTTTCACGCTGTCCTTCATGAGTCATTACTGCTCAGTCAGTAGCCACCAGGCAATATTCTAATGTGTGTATCGCCCGCTTAGAGTCGAGATGACAGTCACAGCTACAGCTATATTGAGTCACCTATCTCTGATGAGAAACAGGAGAGCTCAGTTTGATGGAGATCTGCCAGGGGGCTTTATGAAGATGCCTTGATTATCCCTAAGATCAATTTTTGAATCTCGGTTATGATTTGATGAATATATATATTTCTTCATCATCAATTGGCCCGAATCTGCACCCGGCCGAGCTGACACAAATTTGATTATAGATGGTGGAGGTAATGAGGCGTGTGATTGGGAAATTGATAGAAGATACACTTTCAGGGGTTTAACCTGCACAACCATGATGGATGTATGATGTTGTGTACACACCACGATAGAAGTGTGTTATTGATTTGTGGATGGGTAAAATCTACATCCACAGTGAGTCAGGGGCTACATACATGAGTGTAGGAGTGTATTGCAATGTACTCACTCTGAGTGCTTTTGGGATTCCTGATGGAGTGAGTGAATGCTCATATTTATAGCAAAATTTCTTTTTTTCATGGGTACTAAGCGAAAAATATAAAGTGTGCCATCTTTTCTGGCACCACAAAGATACAGAATGAAGGGTGTTGGGGACTACATGTGTGAATGGTAGAATACTACAGGCCCTGCATTTTACAGTACATGCTCTGCATTTACAGTACATGCTCTATATTAATTATATTACATTTCTGCGTGACATCTACTGGGGTAGATTTTTATTGCAGGCAAAAGTGATGTTTATGACAGCATGTTGTAGACAAACAAATTCAGTGTCAAAACACAAGAAGGAATAAAATTAAATTATTAAAAAAAAAAAGGGAAATGGTGCCACCTGTTTACATGTATGTTTATTGGCACCATTAGTTAATACAATTTCATCATGTTTATATGTATACTGTATGCAAGATATCGTGCAGTACACACATTGATGTTTTTCCATGTTCTTGAAGTTTGGTTTCACATAGGCCATCATGTAGTTGTACATGTACATGTATGTCTCGGTACATTACACTGCTGCTCTCTCTTTCCCCTAATATTGATTATGAATCTGGTTCAGGTTCACATGTATTTCAGTATTTCATTCCTTCCTTGCATCACTTTAAAAGCCATCATAAGTCAATATCCTGTATCCTTAAAATCTTCAGTTTAAGCCTGATAGCCCTATCAGTTGAACAGTTCCCATCCTTCTTGCAAATCTTACTAGGAAATCAAAATGGGAGGTGTCTGTGCCCAGCCCAAAAAGATGGCCTACCCTGTTATATTTTCATAGCAAGGTCAGCTATTTCAGATTTTGAATGCATCTATCTAGATCAGATGCATCTATTTCCTTGAGCAAATTGTTGGAAAAAAAAACAAATCCCAAAATGTCCTTGCGCACACCAATTACAGCTGAGAAGACTTGTAATGCACTTTTCTGTTTCAAGTGTTTTTACTGGGGGTAGGGGTAGAATTATTTTCCTGTCGATAAATTTTATGAATTTGTCATCAGACTTTGAATGTGTGAACTGGTTGAGCTCAGAAATATTTTTTTAGGGATTTTTATTTTTTTTTCTCCCCTATGTCTTGAAATATCATGAATAAAGGTGGACCTACTCAGTTTGAAAGATTGTTTGAAAGGACTAGCCTTCCCTTTTCTTCAGAGTTGAATGTTCTTCGCTCAGAATTCAGGGGTATCTGTCAATCAGAGGTCACCTTACATTGAGACATAACATGAATTTTCCTTCTGTTCCATTGGGCATGTTATGGGCATGGCATGTCTTGCTGATACCAAGTGATAAATCACTGTGCAGTAACATCTTAACCAGGATGCGTGGAGGAACATGAAGTCGCACACTCGTAATAATGTATGTGATGCACATGTCGTGGGGGGAACTACAGTAGCAGCTGTGGAAATGTTTACAGATTAATGTTGCGATTTATTGCAGAGACGTTGCGAGCTCAATTGAGAGACATTTGTCTTGAACATGCACAGGGGAATGGATAAAGTACATCCTGTACTGGGATCATAAAACAACTTGAGATTTTATTGTTTTAACCATTCCGCCATCTCGTGGCTTTAAATGACATTGACTTTAATACAGTGAAATTTCAGCTACATGTTCGTGCATGATTACTGTCAGGGTTGGTACGTTTCTGTATGTAGATCTGCTGCAAGCAGTGCATCAGTGTATACACCACCAATGTCACATCAGATTTCAGGCCCTTTATCTCTTTCATTATGTTATGCCTAGTCTCAGCAATATCACTCTGTAGTCTGTAGGCCTGTCCTCATCAGCTCGAGTTTTCCAAATAACCCGCTATTTTCAGACTTGTGACATTATCCCGAGCTCAAAATTGCGTCTTCACCAGACCGATACGCTCATCACAAACTAGCTCAGACGGACGCAAATTAGCTCGCTATTTCCCAAATATTGGAAAATTTTGGAAACAAGACAAATATTTCTCTGGATAGTTTCTTGACAAAATGTCCCGCTAATTGCAACTGCGGGCTGATGGGGACGCATATTAACTGGTTAATTTGCGATCAGGATAGTTCAACTAGCGGGTCATTTAGCTAATTCGAGCTGATCAAAACAGGCCTTGTGAGTATGAAGAAAATGATATTGTGTGAACCCTGGAAGCAGATGAGTCCATGGGTAAGGTTTCAACGAGAAACAGACATTGTTAGAGCTACTTCTTTGGGGGGTAGAGATTCTGTTGCAACAGATGCCAAGGGCTTGCACGTGCACATGTACATGTACATGTACATGTAGTAGGGCCTTGTGCGTATTCTATTTTATTCGTGAAAAATCGATGTATATGTACATGTATTCTATTCATGACTGAAGATTTTGACCTAGACATGCAATGTAGAGGTACTGATGTGGCTTATTTACAATTTACATGGATTTGTATAAAGCTTTGTGAATGTCATTTAAAAGAAAAATTATTTACATGTACCAGTACGTGTATCATAGGCAATTTTCATACTACAGTGTAATATGTGTAGTATAAATTTGTTATAAAACAGTTACATACAGTTATGTACATGTACCAGCTCACTGTATTCATGTTGTATTTAAATCTGGATTTTAAATTCTGAATAGTTCGAAGTTTATAGATTTATGAAATTACAAATTTTACTCTTTTCTTTCCTATTTCCTTCTCCCTCTCTCTCTCTCTTTCTTTCTCTCTCTGCAGGTAAACAATGAATGGGTGCCCGTTTTCTCCAGCGTTTGAAGATAAGGAAAATCCAGTCACTCCTAAGGCGTTTAGGAGCCCTTCCAGCTTACCCCACTCGATCCTGAAACCATTGAACATCATCAATATTGTTACCCCTCTGCCTGTCTGCAAGAGTTTGAAGGTAAAACTAACCCCTTCCCCCCTCCCCCTCCAGCCAATCAGATTCATGAATTCTATTTGCAGCATTAGCAATTAAAGTTTTATTCAAGTCCCAATTTGTATCTTGTATAATCACAACACTTTCCACTACTCCCAAAAGATTTACCACTGCCTTAAAATGCAATACATGTATTGCACACTAAAGCATCTTCAGCTTGAAGCATTATACCTCATGTACTGTACATCCATTGTCTAATGACCTTTGACCTTTATCATATATCAACAGACTGAACAGTGAAACAAACTTTCAAATGTTACTGCACATCATTCATCGTGCAGACATTTATAACGATCATATTCTTTAGTGTAGATCAAGGGCAAGCTGTTTATATGATCTAGGGTGTCTATTCATCCCCTAAACATATTAACCATGAAGAGGTGTGCCTTCTTCATCTCTCCTTCTTTTCCTAATTGAAAGTTTTTATCTTATTAGCATTCAGCCTAGAGAACATTGTTTGCAAACAGAATTTTTCCATCCGGGATGGGCGACACGACCTCTCACATGAGTGACTTTTCATCCGACGGAAGTTTGTCCCCATCACCCCAGTTCTACTCGCGGAGCTACAACCAGGCTGTGCAGAGCCTACCCTACACCACCGAAGTCAATATCAATTTCAATCATTTGAGCAGCTCCATGCAGACTAGGGATAGCATAGCACGAAGGCCTCCCCAGAGATCAAATTCCATGCCAGTCACTCGCTCGGAGAGTCAGAGACCGCGCGTGCAGAGCAGACACAACAAAGACAGGGGGTCTGTGATGAATGCGCCATCCCCAAAGGGCAGCCCTGCTAGCACTACTAGGACTCTAGGTGATCGCAAGAGAGTCGAGAACTCTCGCAAGTCGGCAACGAGGGAACGCAAACGAGGAGCCGGTAACGGTGGTGGTGGATCACGTCGTACCTGCAGATTGATGAGCGCTAATGCTGATTTGGATATGGGTAGCGCACATTCTGATAGTTATGGGGTGGGGGACAGCGGTAGTAATGCCAGTTCTGTAGTGGCACCTGCTTGTGGGGATGTGTACCTTCCCTTGGATGCGCAGCCCGAGATCGAGCCGTGCTCTCTACCGGACGTGATCGACCCTGCAGACATTGGCACTGTGATGGAGATGGATCCTGGAGTCTCTGATGATGAACTCATGGCACGACTGAGGCAGCGTGATGTCAAGAAGGTCCTAGAAGCCCTAGGTGTACCCGACGACTCCATAGCGGATGATTACAAGGATCTGTCCTCTGGTAGCGATTCTCTCTTCACAGATGCAGAGCTCAGCCAACTGGACAACGACAACGAGCTGAGGTCTCTGGAGGAAGAACTCGGCAGTGAATTTGATAATGAAGCATTGCTTCCTGATGATACCCGCCCGCAGAATCCTGGGGGCACCCGCATGGTGAATGGCATTGGCCAGAGCTATCCTGGGGACTCCCCAGAACTATCACAGGAATCGAAGAGGTTACCCAGTCAGAGCTCCAGTGACTCTGCTCTAGGTGTGGCCTTTGACAACGCGGCCAGCTCACCACCACAAGACCTAGACTCCCCGTTGGCGCAGGTAGTGTTGTGTTTGCATGGGATTTGCAGTGTTGATTCACTGAGCATGTTGTTTATAAGGAGTTGACTGAAGATTGTCTGAAGCACGCATGGGTACCTGATCGACTCCTCTCATTTCACCACCGAGCCTTCCCCGATTCACGAAGACTTAACGATCCCGTTGCCTCCCGCAGTCGAGCATGATTCCTAACGACCATGAAGAGAAGTTCTGTAGACTAGATTTCCAATGCTTGGTATTCAGATTTTGTTACAATTTTGTTCAATTCACCATGAAGTTTGTCCTTATGAACATTTGATTTTGTTATGTATCGTCTCTAGAGTACAGCTTAACATTTTGAAATGGTTTTGAGTATTAACACTGGAGTCTTTTTCATTATTAACAATAGTAAGCATACATTTTACGTGTACATGTACATGTAGCACTAATTTGATAGTAGTTAGTGAAAGACTTTAAGATAGAATTGAGTTTTGGTCATGATATTACATCCATTGTATAGATGCAATTTATAGGAAAGGTTAAGTCTGTAATAAATACAAATGTGTACACTGTGAGGGTTTTTGAATCACTAAAATGGGAGGAAAGGAACTCTGACAGTCTTGCTGGAAGTCAGATTGAACACATCACACAAAAATGGGTATATGGGACAACACACAATCCTGTGGCATGAAAGTTTGGTTCATACTTGTCTTCTGTTCCTGGTCATAATTCAAACATGAGGGCATTTTAAGGTAATTCTTTTTTCTCAGGTCATTTAAACTATGATGCCCTTCCAAATTGATATAGAAAGAATAAGAAAAGCTCACAATTATTATTTATTTACCAGGGGGGTGTTTCATATAGCTGTACGTAAATTTACGCATGACTTTACGAACAACTTGTATATGAAAAGCCAAATGGGATGCTTAATCATTATTGATTATTATTTATTAAGTTGAACTGTGCAGATGTAGATTAACATTCCTATTATAACACCCATTTTTAATGCAAAGTTTAATTTTTGCCATAATTTAATTGAGTTTATTGGAAATATCGGAAAAAACTTTGGGCATCCTATCTGGCACTCCATACAAGTCATCCGTAACGTCATGCGTAACTTTACGAACTTTTTATGAAACACCCCCCAGAACTCTACCTTCTCCTTAAATAGCAATCAAGAGGTACATGTATGGAATTATCGTACTCTAATAAAACATTTCCTGTCTCATGAAATGGAATATAAAAAGAATATTCCTTTTAAAAAAGA
This sequence comes from Strongylocentrotus purpuratus, assembly GCF_000002235.5. Taxonomy (NCBI): domain Eukaryota; kingdom Metazoa; phylum Echinodermata; class Echinoidea; order Camarodonta; family Strongylocentrotidae; genus Strongylocentrotus; species Strongylocentrotus purpuratus. Next base: position 21,951,179 of record NW_022145600.1, on the reverse strand, counting down.
AGGGGAAAGAGATTGACATGGTTACACACATGTCCATGTAAACCTTGAACATTATTCTTCCCTCTCCTTCTTACCTGCCCCAGTTGTTCATGAAAAAAATTTATTGTGACTCAAAATCTTAGGACATGGATATGATATTGGAAACATAATCTGTTAATTGCAAGATAACTTGAAGTCAGTCAACACCCTAAATTTTATTTTTAGACAAAACCAATGTCTTAGTGGTTTGTAGATCCTAACTTTGAATTAACCGTGGAAGGCGTACCATTTATGTCTTTTGTTGCTGAACATGAATAAGCCAAACTGTGCAGTTCCTTAGCCACGTTTTAGGATAACAGGAGTAGTAGAGGAGAGGATGTTTGCAGAGCGAAATGTTTTCATGCTTTTCAACTTGTTTTAAAACCAAACAACATTAAACCAACAACCAGAGGAAGAATAGCAGATTCAAACTGTTTTAATATTCTGCAAGTTTTAAAATCGAACAAACGGACCATAACCTGCTTGTCTCTTCGGAATCGTACTCAGATTTACAACTCGTTAGAGTTCTGCCCGTGTAACATGGGTGGTTGCTTATCCAACGATTTTCCGTCTGACGAAACTCGTTCTCCAGAAGGGGTAAGCAGAGCAGACCTTCTTCTACACTGCTTGCATGTTCATCTTTTATTTTCTTTTGATTATCAACCAATATTGATTATAATTTTGCGCATCTAAGCAGTAGAAGAGCTGTATGCAGCAGCAAAGTTGGATCCAAAAAAGTTGCCTTTCTTTTAATACTACATGTACCAAGCAGTTGTAAATCTCAATTGATTACATGGACAGAGCTTTTACTTGGTCTCTTTGATGCAATTATTTTTATGTGACCCGCTATTGTTCTTGATATTGAAATTGGTTAGCTGTCAAAAATATTCTGGTTAAACGATGGTCTAAACTTGTTATGGGAATACTTATCTTTATATGTCCATATCAAAAACTCATAAAATCACAGCTAATATATTCAAAATATGCCTGTCGGTTTAGATTGCGTACCATCACCTAATTGATAGGTCCTTTATTTGGGTGCTTGATGATATTCCTGCTGATTCGACTAAGGTACATGTACATCATGAGATATTTTTGACGTATTATTTCAATGTATAGACTCAAGCTAGCTCACGTCTTATCTTCACGTTAACAGGCAGTTAAATTTGCATATCATTTGCCTTTTCAAGCAATGCAATTATGCATTCATATTGCAATTAGCAAGGCTACACTTATTTTGTAGTTAGAATCATTTCATGAAATGGGACGTACATTTGTAAATACATGTATCAGTACTATTGTAGTGTATGCTTACCGGTAATAGTTGCATACATTTGCATTCAACAAATTTGTTAAAGTTTGATGGGGAAAAAAAGAGTTCAATTGCCCATCATTAACTATAAAGATGGGGTGGACTATTTTCTCAATATTATGTAATGATATATTTTCAAGAAAATTTGATGGTACTAAAATGTAGCCATGATTTCAATTTCAGTTCTTTCCAGAAATGTCCCTATTCTGCCTATAGAGCAAGTATTTAAATATGTATGTGTGCATGTACACTGCACTCCTATAATACTGGTGCTCTGTCATGTGTGGTAGGTACTAAGCTGTGTTTATTATCGAAGCCATCCAATTAAGCAGAAGACGGAGCTTGCCTGAGGCACCTACCGAGGTGGCTTTGGCACAATGTCAGGGAGGGCATGGCATGGTCTATGGCGGTTGTATAAACACATGATAAGCAGAATGTCACAGACATTTCTCATGTGGTATAATATGATGACTTTGTCCGTTTGGAGCCAGAAGGGCGTTAACTCATATACTTTAACACAGAGTTAACGCCCTTTTGGTTCCAAACAGACGATTTGCCATATGATCGGTCTTCCACGGCTGATGTCTGTAGATGCCTGGCCAGGTGAAGAGAATGAGGGAATTAAAAAAAGAAGGATTTTGCAAAACGAAGGGTTATAATCACTGCAGTCGCAAGCAATGATTGGATGATACATGTACAATGTACAATGTATATTTTGTAAAGATTGAGTACTAATACGGTTTGTCACTATGTATAATAACATTACCATGCATGTACAAACCACTTATTAGCAGCTTATGCACAAACAACTTGAAAGGAACAAAAATATATATACTCAGATGTGTGTAATTTGTATATCAATATGAAATTATCACTTTGTATGGAATATTTAGGAGTTTCAAGTATGAAAATGAAGGGTTACTGTAAAGAAAAATATATATATTTTTTTTAAAGGGCATATTTTCTTAAATTATATGAAAATAGTTATGATTTTGTCATGTTTCAAGTGAAGAAAAATATTCCATTGAAAATCTTATAATATACTATTAGAAATCACATGTTTTGAGAGGAGGAGGTTGTTCGATAATTTCAAACTTGTAAATTTCTTCTTATTTCATTTTCAGGAAAACGCCTCAGTTTGATATCAATTTCTAATATAATGTTTGATAGAAATGGAATGCTCATACATGTAGTTTATATTATTCATACTAATTTTTGTATTATTTAACATATTTGATCTGAATTCACACATTTCATGTTTAAAAAAAATAAACAATGCATACTTTGATTTACTTTCATGTTTGATTTATCCCAACTGCATTTATTTTTATTTCTAGTCTAGTTAACTTTAACAGCATATTATCCTATCATTGTTTTTTTTAACAATAGGATGTCTAACTCTTGTATATAAATGTATATTTATTTAAATGTTGAACTCATGCCAATGAAAATAACTGCTCTGTGACTTTTCTTCCACTTTGATATTCCTGCTGAAATGATGAACTAAATTAATTGCAAAATAAATAAAAAGAACCTTTGAAGAAACATATATGCTTTTACTTTAGAGCAGACACGATAATATTAAATCCTTAATGAAAATATTTGTTTTGTTATATGTTCAACATATTTAGAGTTTGTAAACTTGTAAAGCTTATGTTTATGTAGTTAGACCTTAGGTATTTCTCAAAAGGCTCAAAGCATAAGCACTTACCATGTGTTATAAAAGATACATAAATATAAAGATGCGTTTTGATATTACTGCAGCATTAAAAAAAAGCAATTTACCCATACAGTATATCATTTGCAATTGTGAAGGAGGTTTTAGAGAGAGAGCAGAGACTATTGCTTTGTTGCATAAATGCATACACACAGACACGAGCAAAACATGAAGAAAAACAAAAACGATAAAAGAACAAAAGCATGCACCATCATGCATCCTATTCCCAGGCTTCCAGCATCGTATTTTAATAAATAGTAAATTTATTTTGGTTGAATCTCTGCAGGTATCCTTCAAGACTCCAGCGCAACTAAGCCAGGCCCCTCACAGCAACTCCCCGTACGGTGCCGTCCGAGATTTGGACGAGCAAGAACGCTGGTCCGAGAGGGCCACCGTAGTTACCAAGCCGGACCATGAGGATTACATGATCATTGCTTCTGAGATCCTCAACAATATCATCCTTAATCTTCCCGTCGGGTAAGAAGGATATTTCCCTGTTTTTATTGTATTTTATTGTATTTTATTGTATGTACAGTCAAACCTTCTTTAGTGACCACCTGTCTACAAACTCCACTTTTTTTTTTCCTTTGAAAAAAAATTCTCAGCGAAACATGTACTAAAGGAACCTGTCTACAAGTCAAACCTTCTTTAGTGACCACCTGTCTACAAACTCCACTTTTTTTTTTCCTTTGAAAAAAAATTCTCAGCGAAACATGTACTAAAGGAACCTGTCTACAACGGCCACCTGTATTCAAAGACCATTTTTTGTGTTTCCCTTGGGCTAAGACACGCTAAAGACAGGTTTGACTGTATTTGTTTTTCAATACTAGTGGATCAGCTGATGGAATCAAGCCAAATCTCAAGAAGTGCAAAATATGCTTCCTGTTTTATTTGTCAATGACTTTAATAATTTATACCTTCCAGGGAGAGAACAAAATATAACTTAGCTTGTGAAGGCTTATATTTAAGTCAGTGTATCAAGTTCCAAGATATTTTTAATACATTTTAACCCATTAAGAATTTGCTTCACAAAAAGGGCATTACCTTCAGCCCAATTTTTTCCCCTTGATGTTTTTTTATGAAAGATTTATGTGATTTTAGGAGCAATGTAAAATCTAGATCATATTGAGAAGTAGTGAATTATCTGATCAATTTTTGTATTCAAGCGATGATTTATTTCCCCCACAAAATATGTGGACAAGATCAATGTATAAAGTGGTCAAACTCACCCATGTAAACGGTCAGTATGTTGTCCTTGTTGTCCTTGTTGTCCATGCTAGAAATTGGGATCCCCTTTTTTACCACTTTGGAATGTCAGGGACAAAATGGAGCTATTGGGTCCTGATTCTTAGTACATGTAGCTGTATTAAAGAGACATTGTTCAATAGCTCTCTGTAGAGAAACACAATGAGTATAAATGATAGGATTAGCCAACAAAGATTTGGCATTCCTGTAATGAACTACAATGTATAGTAACTCAAAGCCAGTACCCTTTTAAGAATTGAAAGTAATTGGTAGGAAACCAATTTCCAAAAGAGGATTTCTACACTGAAGTCCAGCCGCCCTTTATTTTAGCATGACTATACACCCTCACACGTAAAGACAGTGTGGAAAAAGTGATTCAGGCATCTGACATTGAATAACAATGTTGTGGGTGCACTTCCTGGCCCTGATCCTCGAAAACGCATTTCATTTACAGTTGTCTCTTCTCATCTTGGGGTATGGGCTCCTGAAGAAAATCTCGGCAATGTGGCCAAAGCCTGGGTAACGATGCTACAAGCTTTTAAATCGAGTGGCAAAAATTGTTAAACCTGCTTTAGATTCATATTGTTTGTGAAGCCCATCTCTCGATAAAGATTGCATTGAGTTTAACCTATGTAACAAGACAGGTCAGGTGGTCTTTCTGTACAGGTTCATGTAGTAGACATTTCTGCGGACACAACATATATGGGCTTTCTAGACAGGTGGTCGCTGAAGCAGGTTCCACCGTATGATATATTCCTTCTAGCAATTTGTCGGCTGATAGCAAAAAGGACATCAAAGCTATATATGGTCAAAGGCATTAACGTCCTTCTTGTGGGTAGCCAATATATTCACCTGACTACAGATCACAAGGTATGGGGTTCAAATCCCGATGTGGCGCTAATGTCTTTTGGCAAGACGTTAATCTACATTTGCCACTCTCCACCCAGGTGTAAATGGGTACCTGATATGCTTGAGCGCTAGCCCATATTATTATTATTATATTTTTTAATTTTTTTTGTTTAATGATCTGTGCACATGGACTAATTTTTTTTTTATACATATTCAACTCTCAGCGAAGTCGCCACTGCTCCTGATTCCGTTACCCCCGTTGTTCCAGCTCCTGAGGCCGAGGCCAACCTGCAGGTCCAAGACTCTGCACCCAGCAGCCCCCCAAACCAGTCACCTCCTAGGGAGGGTAACGCAGACGCGCCCCCTTCAGAGGGCGGGGCCACCATGGAGGACAGTGTCAGCACCCCTCCTCCTCCATCTCCGGAGCCAGCTCGTCAAAACATCTACGAGCTCAACGATGAGGACATTGCTAATATGAACCCGTTCCAGAGTAAGTGTGTTCGTGATCTTCGACAGACCATTTTGGTACCTAGGCCCGATAATTACCTGATTAAAATCGGTTTCCCAACTTTTTATTTTTTTCCTGATTTTTACCAATTTTTTTTTTTTTTTTAACCAATTCCCCCCCCCCCCCCCCCCGATTTTTCCAGATTTTCCCCCAATTTTCTTACTCAAAAGAGGGGAATGTTGTTAGATGCCATTTTCCCCCCTGAATCCTTTTTTTTTTGTACTCGAGGGGGGATGGTTGAGGGAAACCCCCCCCCCCCCTTTTTTGTTTGTTTAGTGCTCACCATCACCCCTGGATACCTCAATCTCACTGCCAAGCCAATCCCAAACCGACTCAGGGCCGACCAATATTGGACATGCAATCTGATAGAATTGTTTGTTTGGTCTCTTGTCGGTCTTGACGGTGAGATTGTGGTATCATGCAGTTGATGCCTTGAAGAGGTGTACGAGTCCAATGGATAAGTCTCAGGACTGTGAATCCGCATCGCAGCGCTTATGTCCTTTTGCAAGGCATTAATCTACAGTTGCCATTCCCCACCCCAGTGAGCTGAATGGGTACTTCATTCCTTAAAATGCTCGAGAGCCATAGTGGCAGACGTGCTAAAGTCGGGATAATAATTGTGAAGCACCAGGAGTATCAACTTTGACAGACTTGAGCGCTATACAAGAATCCACTATTATTATTATTATTATTATTATATTGGTTAAGTCTGTACCAGGCTTTTACAGGTTTCTGACAATGTACACTACCGTGAAAAAAGACTAAATTGATAGAAATCATTACTTTATCTAATTCCCCTTGCAGTCAAAGAACTGCATTGTACTCGGTAAATCAAGCTGACTAGACTTTGCAATACAATTTATTTCAATTAAACAGTTATAAGCGTCATTGAAAAGATTGGAGGTGAATAAGATATGATGACTAGCCACCCCCTCCCCCTCCCTCCCCCTCCCCATTCCCCTTCCTCCATTTTGATTAAACTGAATGATCTGAATGTCTCGTTACACCATCTTCACCAAGGATCTAGAGCTTTTTTTGAGCAAAAAATAACCAAAGGTGAGCAGTTCTCATTAACCTTATAAATGCAAATTTATATTTGTTCAAATTAACTTTTCTAGCTGTACGTGTAGATTAATCGTACCCTCTCGATATTTCACTAAATTACCCGTACCCAAGTCACACCAGCTGGGGCCTGTTTCATAAAACTTGATATCAATAACAAGTTACAAGCTACTGTTATAAGCTACTGAAATCATGGCATCTGATTGGCTGAGAGCAAATTTGTCATAAAAATTTAGCAGTTGTTATAGATAAAAAGTTTTATGAAACGGGCCCCAGACCGACAATTGACAAAAAAAAAATATGTTACAAAAAAAAGCAAGGATATTGTCGGTTTGGAGTCAATTTTGCAGTTTGACAAGGGCATTCTTATTAAATGAAGGCTGCAACTTATGGATATAATAAAGAGGATGGTTAGTATGGCTGATGAAAATAAAGATTGCATTTTTTTTTTTAGTGGTGCATGTGGAGCAAGATGAACTTCTTTTTTTGCAGGATAAGATGGGACATGGTTATTCCCATACAAATACATAACTGAAATTATGGTTGTTGTTGTTGTTGGGAAAGAGATGGCATGTAGGTAAATCTCAATGTAAAAACATGAAAAGTTACAAATGAATTTGATATTAAACCTGAGAACATTTTCCATTGAAAGGGTGTTATATGTGAAAAGTTAAATATGAAATTTATGTGTCAGTAGATGCAGTAAAAAAATAAAAATGAAACCACAGAAATTAAAGACATTTAAGGACGTTGTTGCCCTGGGCTACCGCTGCAAATTCTGCCCTTCCCTCTAAAAATGGAATTGTACATGCCCAAACACATAATAATGAGAAATCAAATAAAATCTGCTTTTCTTTTTCAAATTGCTTGCCAGTAAATTTGGTGTTGAGGAAGGTGCTGTTATAAAACATTTGTTATAAAATGATTTTTTTTTATTGCAATGCTGATCATGATATATTGTGCCTGCATAAATGAATCTTTCAGTTCATCACATTTATCTAATAAAGAACTTTTGATTGATATATGGTTTAAGATTAAGAATTAAATTATGCATTAAGAATACTTCTGATTAATCATGAAGGCCCTGAATCTACTTTGTGAGCTTCATATTTGACTGTGATTTAATTAAAAGAATAATTTCCCTGTTAAGTCCAATAGCAATTCATAACTATCACAAAATTATTGTAACCCTGTTGACTAATTAGTAATACTTGTACGTGAAAGTATTTTGAGTATCTTGAAACAGTGAAATCTGAATATGTAAGATGTTGTGTAATATGCACGTTTGTCTCATTGATGTGTATTAGTAATAACAGACATGTAGGATGTTCTTGTGGTTGCTATGTTTTGTTAGTTTTATTTAAACAAAAACCTTGACAGAAAAAAATAACATTTTTAAAACATACATCTCGTTTTATTAACTTTACCAAGAGTAGAAACCTGCACAACCTATTTACCAAGAGTATTGAACATGATGTACAACCACACGCTAAACTGTTGAAGCTAACTTGCCAATCTTTTCTACCGGTTCCATCCGGTTCTATCTTGTAGGTACCACCAAGATGCAGAACTCTCCGCCTATTACCAAGAAACCCATGGCAGACAACCAGTACTCTGCAGACATTGACTTTGATAACATCAAGGATCCCTTTGGTACCTGCAGCAAAGTGGCCAATACACCCGAGACCATCAACCGGTAATAGTCCCCCTTCAATCTAGTGATATGGATACCGTAATTAACGTTGTATTAACCGCACTTTTTTGCTGCCGAAAAAAAAACAAACTCAAAGTCGGGGGTGCGTCTTATACACGGTACACACACAAAAAAAAATTAATTTGTTTTTTAAAGTTTCGATTTATACCCCTCCACCTGGTGCTATGCCTGGCAGTGTCTCCCAGCTCAGTAATCTGTGTGTTGACTCACCACTCGGAAACTAGAACAACACTCCAATTTGTCTGTCATCTAGGACTGACCTTCAACATCACCATCCAAAAAACTTGACTCATTTTCGAATCTGGGTCCGATGAGAGACGGTTTGTAGGCAAAGACAGAGAGCTGACCGTACCACAGACATTACAGCTAGACCGACTTCACATTTCTATGGTGCCATTATAAATGTATTATATTGAATCTAACCAAGCATAAATTCAATAAAGTAATGTTGACATATCACCATTAACAGGTCTCCAAAGCAGAAGAAGAGGTCTCCCAAGACCAAATCCCCGACCCCAGAACCCGAAAAGGACCTTGTGCCTCCTGCCAACAATGATAACGACGTTGCTGTCGATGTTGATGTCGAGAAAGAGGTGAATGAAGAGGAGCACAGCCCCCCATCCCCGGAGGACGTCATGCTCCAGTCCCCTCAGATGAACGGTGGGGATGATCTCGGGAACGATCTCGACAAAGAGGAGGATAACAATGTGCAGCTGCTGTCGACGGGAGATGGTGACAGCGGGGTCGCGAGTGCAGAGGAAAGACAGCCTGATGAGGTCATGCCTTCATTTGATGCTCAAGGTATAATCATGACTTTGTTTTTGATCCGAGACTTTGCCCCCAAATTCAAACACTGGACCACTAAAAATTTTAAGTTATACTTGGGACCCCTAAAATTCCTAAAAAAAAATTTCAGACCTCCTGTGAATAAAATGCTTGTGGAGCTACGTTTATAATATTCAAGCTGATTTTCTTTCTAAACTTGATACCAATTCACATGTATTTGTAAATTATGCTTGGCTTGCAATCGTACTCATTTCCTTATTGAATGAGCTGTCATGAAAAGGGTAAACAAAAGTTGTTCGCTTGTTGGTTGGTTTTTTAGTAATTTTAGTTTGTACAAGGTGAAATTGACCAAACAGAATGTTAGGTGTACTTCAGACAGCCCTCAAAATAGGGATGATTATTAATCCCATTGAAATCATGGAGACGTCGGGGCAGCGTTTCATGAAACCGTCCTAAGTACAAGTTCACCCACATCCCGTCGAAACGTGTGTTAAACTTAATACACACATTTCAATGGGATGTCGGTGAACTTGTACTTGTATTTCATGAGACGCTGCCCTTATTCACTGAGTTGCGAATCATTCTTACCATATCATTGCAAAATGGGAGGGTGTGACATCATTAATCATTACAAAAACCCATTGAAGACTCCTAACATTGACTAATACTCAGTACAAATTTGCTTGTTGTCTTTGACAGATGAAATTCCAGATATGATTGGTGATGATGAATTCAGACCAGCTATGGAAGGTAATATATTCATTCTTATCATAATAATAATAATGGTCGCTTCTTATGAAGCATCTAGGTCTGTCAAGCGTAACGCTTGCTGCGCTTACCGGTATACAAAATAAACAAGAGTACAATAATTCTAACTTCACCTTCGACAAGTTTATATGTGATTTTACAAACAATCACATTTCTAATCATTGCCTTATCTCTCTCCTTTAGAAGGTGTAGATCTGCATCCCAACATAAAATTTAAATTAACACGAACTGATGATCGCTATTGTATGTCTGAATGCATACTTTGGAATCAATAATAGGGATTAAAAACCAAGAAGTTTGTCATAACTTCATTTTACAAACCATGAATCATTATATATATCCTGGTGTTTGGAGCATGATATTTGATTTGTTATACATTATGATGGAGATTTGGTGGGGTATTACTTTTCACACATAAAGAAATATACATATTTATCTCCATCCCAATCATTATTTAATTCTGAATTCATGTATATGTATCTCTTAGGGATACCCGTTGTATTTAAAGTGTCTCATGAAAGGCCAATGCACCTCACCTTTCTAAAAGCATGAATGTTGACTAAAAAGGTGATTTACCAAGCGCGGGATCTTACTTTAGTCATTCATCCACAAAATCAACAAAAGGAAATACATCTATTTTTACTAATCTGCCATGTTCATTTCTTTTCAATCCACCTTTCTTTTTTTCATGCACGTCACTCGTCCTAACTCCCATTTCATTGCATGTATTAAACAACTCTTGCTATTTTCTTTGTTGACCAAATTGATTAACATGTCTGGAATTATTTTTGAATGTGTGTGGAATTATTCTGCCTCTTCTTACCTGATACAACTCCTCAACTTTGTTAAAAATCCATGTCTGGTATTCATTCTACCTTAATCGTCCCTCCCCCTCCCACCTCCCCCCCCCCCCATTTCCTTTTCTGCTGTCTGTTGTGTTTCAAACACCTAATGTCAACACAACAAATGTTGCTTCTTTCTCCCTGTTCCTTGCGTGTAACGTCTTTCCCATTCTATGTCTGTCATCTGCGGGTATGATCTGTCATGTTCTCCTCCATTACTTGATCTCGCTCTTCTACCTCCATCTTATATCATTATCATACAAACTTTGTTGATAATTGTGTCCATACTTTAATTGTGCTCCTTCTTTATTTCCTCCTACACGTCTGTTCATGAAAAATAATTGTTTTGCATTAAATGTGCCCGTGTACTCATCTCTATAATTCCCTTTCAAAAATCATTATCTCCTTTCAATCATTCATTCATTCATTCATTCATTCATTCATTCATTACTTCCTGCATTTATTCATTCATTCATTCATTCCTCCCTCCATTTATTCATTCAATCATTCATTCGTTCATCTGTTCATTCGTTCATTCATTCCTTCCTCCATTCCTTCATTCAATCGTTCATTCATCTGTTCATTCATTCCTTTCTTCCTCCATTTATTCATTTATCTGTTCATTCAATCATTCATTCATTCCTCAATTCAATCATTCATTCTTCAATTCAATCATTGATCCATCCATTCATTCATTCATCTGTTCATTCCTTCCTCCATTCAATCATTCGTTAATATAATCAATCATTTATACGTATTAACACAATCCACATTGATGCCCGTCCCTCCCAAACTTCATCACCAACTCATCTCCCGAATCAACGTCTTCCATCCCATTGGACTAACACACACACACTATGACCTTTGACCCCAAATACCTCCTGCTGAATAGCCTCTGAAGAAGGAGGAGGAGTAGGAGGAGGAGGGGGCGGTCATGGGGGACTCACTCGAGACATAAGCTTTGAAGAGATGGAGTTCAGGTTGGCAGAAGAAGGTATGAGAAAGATAGATGCCAGCAATGTTTTAAAATGCACCCAAATGGCAGAAGTAATATTGTCAATTTGCTGTTTTGTGCCGATGTCTGCACGAAAATCCATGGCATGCGCTTCCCTTGACGTTTATATTTTGTCAAATGCACTTTTAATCTGTAGGATTCCAATAATTGTTGTTGTAATGCAGTAGATGGGGTATACAGTCGACTTAATAATTAAGTCGACTGTAGTATCACTGAGTGTGTGTGTGTGTGTTTGAGTGTGTGTGTGTCATGGAGGTATTAACGCTGATTATATTTTAAAGCACAAAACTGAAGAGCAGTTAGAAGGATATTAACTCACTTGGGATATGTGTTGGAATATTTTCAAAGGTTTGAAGTTTCTAAATAAACAGTGCATTTACATGTACTTAAAATATGTGGTTACACATACATGTACACATATGTTAAGATTAATGACCCTATTAAAGGCTATAGATCATTAAAGAGAAGGTTGAGTTCTGGGAAGAGGTGAAAAACAATTTGTGAGCGTATTGTATTATGCAAGTGTGGAAGAACATCAGATAAACAAATGTTCCCTGAAAAGCATGGCTCTTCAAATGCCTTAAAGGTAAAGACCAGTATTGGAAACGCCAATTTCCAAAAATGAAATGGAAGCTCTTATTACCAATCATGTGAAAGAATATGTTTTGACTAATACATGATGATAACAATTTTGCCGGGAAACCGCCTACTAATTGATATATTTGGTAAATTAGTTTATCTACATGGTCTGTGAGAGGTAAACGCATGTGTAGCGCACGTGTGTGTATAGTCCCATATACATCTTTCTGTGTACAGTGCTTGTAACTTTACGAAGACTGGGCCAAATTTCTTATCATTTTGATGATTCCAGAACCTTGCAGTACACACCAATACTTATATGCTAGATGATCAACCTTTTCTGATCAATTCCACACCGTTTCTTTCACAATGCAATCGCTTGACCAGAACTCAACTTTATCTTTAAATCAACCATTCTGTGCTTCCCATGTACAGAGAGGAAGGGGGCTTAGTCTTTCATGAGTGTTTGGCCCTGACTGTTACGTGATGTGTATCCAAAGAGGGGATGGTATTTCCTCTGTGTTTGTTGTCCTGCACTTGCATGCTGTGATATACATGTATATGTGTGTCACATGTGGATTAGTCTTAATTGATAATGGGGGAGGGAGGAGAGAGAGAAGAGGGAGGGAGAGAGAGAGAGAGAGAGAGAGAGAGAGAGAGAGAGAGAGAGAGAGGGGGGGGGGGGGGGGGGAGAAGAGATGGAGGGAGAGAGAAAGATCAGAGTGTGGAAGGGGTGGGGAAAGAGGGAGAGAGAGGGAGATGGAGAGGAGAAAAAAGGAGAGGAAGAGAAGAGGAAGATAGAAAGAAAGAGAGGAGGGGGAGGGGAATAATTGGATGGACGAGAAAGGAGATTTACATTTGAACTTAACACAGCTAAAGATGTGATGTGACATTTTTTTGAAGGATAAAAGTTCTGTGCAAATCTTTCTTAAGTTGAGTTTTTACTATCAATCAGATTAAATCGAAATCATGAACCTTATTTAATCCCAAGTTTCTAATAAATGTTTGCTTAGCATGAGCATGAGCATGACTCATTTGATTTTCTATATCTTTTTTTTTTTTTTTTTTTTTTTTTTTTTTTTTTTTTTTTTTTTTTCTTCTTTTTTTATTGTTATTTTTGAAAAATTAACAGAGTAAAAGCAGCAATATAAAATATAATATCATCTTAAAACTACAAAACAGGCACGCACTCATGCACCCATAAACATACACACACACACACTCACATACTTATTGAAATTGTCTTTCAGTCAGTAGAGCAAGACCTAGGAATTAATATTTACATTAGTCATGTACTTTAATCAAAGAGATAAGTATGCACGAATGTGATTATCTATGTCCACTTTTAGTCAAACAGGTTGAAAATTATTTGCAATATGAGTTGTACAGAAAAATCCTTTCTACTTTTTCAGTCTATTGTAAATAATAAAGTATGAATACTATTATGATCATCTCAGCGTGATTTTTATTGTATCACCTGTATAGAGCTGTGTAAAATGGTACGAGTTAACACCCATTTCGGCCGGTTACAAACAAACATAAGATGCATGACAAATATTTCTATGTTGCTTTTATATTTCAAATATTATTTCCATCCATGGTTATGCCTCATAGCTGTTAACCACGGATATGGCAGATTCTTAGATATTCCAAACCCACAAACGCGAGCAGCTCTTGCACGTAAAGGTATTGCATGAAAACTGCGGTAATGGTTGGTTGGTTGGTTGGTACGTTGGTACAGTGGTGATATTCAGTCGTAGCTGCATGTATTATTCATATTTAGTCGATATTCTAATGATAATGATTGTAACTTTTGTACATGATATTTGATGTCCATTGTTTATGTATTGTCTGAAAGTGTAACCTTAAGATTTCCCTCCTGAATACTACATGCTGTATACCCCACAGTTTTAACATAGTGTAATTCTTCCATAAATATATATTTATTGACAGACCCATTGAATAATATAATAATGTAGGCTTACATGTACATGTATATGCATATTCTGAGGAACAGTACTTCACAACAAAAATTTAGACTAAGGAACAGCACCTTGTATCCTCTGGAAAAGGCGCTATATAAATCCAAATATAAGAGAAAGGATTGCAGTTCTCGGCATTATGTTGATCATATTGATTGTAGAGTCTACAACTTTTTACGTTTGACTACTGGTAAATTCTAGGTTTGATATTCTTATGTCTGAACCATGTCATTAGCCCTTTACCATGAAGAAGGGTTTGTTTGCATAATTACTCATTATTCTGCACAATGATAGTGGGAATGCATGAGCTAATGTAGATATCAACAATAAATTTAGATTGTAAATCAAACAATAAGCTCAAGTACTGATAAGAGTTTTCTCTTTATATGATAATGCCATTTCAAATTTGACTGTATTTGTTATTTGAACCCTGATTACAATTGTTACATGTATGTTGACCATGGTGTAATTGTTACTTTAACCTTGGTTGTGATTGTTATTTCAACCTTGATTTGTACATTAAGTCAGTCATGGTATCTAAAGTTACATCTTCTGCAGTTTCCAATTAGCCACCAATTAGTCTCTGTACAGTGTTGCATTATAGTTTAATAATCTCTATGATAAATGACTAAACAAAATTGCCAGGAAATGTAAGATATCTACCAAATCACTGTTCTTTTTTTATCATTTGAGGGTAAATATGCCCATACCCATGACACACTTTATGTATGTACGTATGTTATCGTGATTTATAAACACAGTGATTCAATAACACATTATATCCCTTCTATATTGTGAGACCAGTACAGCTGCCAGAAATTTCCAAGGGCACATGGCTTAATTGATTGAATTACATGAACATGAACAAACACAGATGCAGTCCCACACACATATTTTGCAGACAGAGAGGGTTATTTAAAGGCACATGGTAACTTTGGGGGTTCTCGACCAAAAATGAATAAATAAATGAATGAAAAATCTAAAATAAATGATTAAAAAAAGAAAAATAGATATATTAATAAAATCAAGTTTAAATGATTAAAGATTGTGATTATTGTTGAAAAAAGCAAAATAACTTAGAAACTATCAAGTTAAAGTTTTATCTCAAAAGATTAGGAAATTAAACTTTGGGGAAATTATCGAATATCTAACCAAATGCACAGAAAAGAAATACGGAACACCAGATTACAGCTAAAGGATAAGCCTGCTTAAAACCCCATAAGTGCCTTTCCAATCAGTTTATCACGATTATGCCCATGATTGACTAATTTATGCTTATTCTTGAATCGAGTGAATCTACTTGCAACAAACTTAAAGACTCCATTATTCTTTTGGTTCAACTATCTTTCCCACTTTTTATTCAGCTCAAAGTATAAGACTGAGATAACCGCTCTGTACTAGCTTCTGTCCCTCATGAAATTGATATCATTTTACTTTCAGTTTCAGTATAACAGTGTGTTAGGTTAAATAAATGGGGAACTGTTGCAGTACCTGATAGTCTTGTATGGAAACCGTACATATATATGTTTTTATTGTCACCTTCACACTGATATACTACATGACCAAGTCCAAGTTGTTTGTGTGTAGACTTTACGCTTGCATGTTTTCCTCATCATTCCCACACAAAAACAGTATATAAATACCAGTGCCAGATAGTTGTGTGTGAAGACCTTTTTGTGCCTGTTTTTATCATCGACACTAACACGGTACATTACCAATGCCAGGTAGTCTTATTTTAAGACTCTCTACGTGTGTCTGGTGTCTACAATGTCATTCCCACTAACACAATCAACGCTAGATAGTCTGGTTTGCAGACCTTTCATGTGCACTCGACATCGACACCCCCACACTAACACAGTACACTACAAGAGCAGGTAGTCTGGTTTGCAGACTTTCCAGTTTCCATGTGTGTGTTTATACTGTTATCGTGACCCTAATACAATATATATTACATAACCATTCTTGTAATCAGGGAAGGAATTTCTATATATACATGTACATCTCTCTCTGCTATCGTGAAGTTATGTTTTATGACACCTAATCAATGAGCGGGTACTGCCTGCATATTTATTCTGTCTGCCAGTCAGTCATTCAAGTGCTATCCTCACATGTTTCAAAGTCCATCACATTATGTGTTTATAGCTTCATATTTCCTTGTTTCCTGCCATAATAAAACTGGAATAGAAAGAGATAGAGTATGGTATGGATGGAAGAGGAAGGCTAAAATTATAGTTTGTGTGAATCATGTAGACTGAAGGAATTTTAACGTGGGAAGCTTTCCAATCGGATCAAGGAATATCACGTGGACACAAATCAGGATCTAGTTTCAAGGAAATCTCATTTGGAATGTTTTGGATCTTATTTGGAACGTTTTGGAGCTAGTTTTTGCAAAATTTCATTTGGAATACCAGCAGACAACTGGATTCATTTATCATAATGTTGAAGTATTATTTCGCTGTCCTGTTTGATGTACTGGTGACAACTGCAGTATTCTGCAAGAAAGTTGTATGTTGGCTTTGTAAGTAAAAAAACAAACACAAAATTTGTATTGTTATTGGATGTTATTGGAGGGTGAGAAAAATGCCACCCATGCAGCTACATATCTTGTATGCTCACACATGTGCTAATACAGGCAACTGTATTAAAGTGCATTTGTATACAGGCCATACACTGTTCACCTTACTGTATTGTATATATAATACTATATATATTGATAGTTGTTGTTTTTGGCAATAGGTATTGTTATAAGAGCAATTATCTTTGTAAGGAATATATCGTCTTTCAAATTTGAAATGTATTTAAAGATTTGAATTTGATAATGGTTTGATTTATGCTTTTTCCTGATGTTACAAAGTATTACATGCTATTATAATCCAACTTAAGCTAAGCTGAAGGTGCTCAACCATGTTATTGTGACTTTAAAGTTGATGGTGAACCATAAAGAATTATTGAATGTGAATAAAGGTTGACTAATCCCACATGCAAATATAGTCTTCAGGAGACTTACTGACTTTCATACTGTCCTTATAAACTTGATTCAGCTGTAATTAAACCCAACAAAAAAGTTTGGAAACTCAAGTATGATCATTAATATCTCCCTTGTCATGGCATAACCATTGCTATGTTTAGGATCATTAGAAAGTGGATTTATTCCTTTTTAAAATGATACCTTTTTAAAATGATACCTCATTGTTATGATTGTTCAGTCATGGAATGTGCAGTAGATCAAAAAGGTCAAATGTAAAAAAGGCTCTTGTTCGACTGTGCAATCGAATTGCCCTATTGCGTGGTCCTTTTCAACAGTCGTTAACCTGAAGCATGATGCATCAGATAGTTGATGATCAAACAGCAGCAAATATTGCGTGACATGTCACCATAGTGCATGAATTTCAGATTTAGATTCTTTAGAATTTGGCATTCATGGATGACCAGTTGGGAATAATAGCCCCACTGTCATTTACAAAAACCACACTCTATTATTTCAAAGAAAGAAGAGTGCGCTGCATAACAATACGAGTTTTAACAGTTCATTTTGCTTTTTTCACTTTTGACCCTTCCCCTTATTCAGATGTACTGCTCGCTCCATGGCTGCTAAATCATAACAAATATGTTTCATTTTAAAGAAGAAGAATAAACTCGCTTTCTAATGACAATAATCAAAGCGATGATTATACAGCATGTACCATGATAAAGGAGCTATAATAGATCCAACCTGTGTTTCCAAACTTTTTTTGAGGGGTTAGTTTCAAATGGTGTGTATTAATCAACTTTGGACTTGTAGAACAAATTTAAAGGTTAATCCCACTGATGTCAAAGGCGAAAAACTCACTTAAAGATGAAGTTGAGTTCTGGTCATGCGATTGCATTGTGAAAGAAACGGTGTGGAATCGACCAGAAAAGGTTGATCATCTAGCATATAAGAATTTGTGTGTATTGTAAGGTTCTGGAATCATCAAAATGATAAGAAATTTGACCAAGTCTTAGTAAAGTTACAAACACTGTACACAGAAAGATGTATATGGGACTACACGAACACGTGGCGTAAAAATCCTACCCCCCCCCCCCCCGAATTTTAGGATTAGAATATGAAGGCATTTGAAGAGCCATGCTTTTTAGGGAACATGTCTTATCTGATGTTCTTTCACACTTGCATAATAAGAATGATAACGCTCACAAATTATTTTCACCTCTTCCCAGAACTCAACCTTCTCTTTAAGCAGGACTGCACTACTTGTAGCCACATGCGCCCTCTTTATAGCAAACAATGCCTAAGCAGTACCTGTTGGTCCCTATTGATCAGCTTTTTCTTATTTTCTAGTAATTGAGAGCTGAATTGATGAGATAACCACCTGTCAGTGACCATCCTGGCCAAACTAGTGCAGACAGGCTTTAAGATGTGGAAATAGAAGCTATGTGGAGTTGTGGTTACAGGATAATTGATGAAATGCTTCTCTTTTATTCTTTCTTTCTTGTGTCATAGTGTTTGCCAATAGTGATCCTACCCACTTTGATGTGGACTATCTGGCACAAGCAGGAGGCTCAGATGAAGTAAGTCTTGATAAATTACTTTTTTTAATTTTTAAAGTCAATTTAGGTCTTGAGATCTTATCTAAGATTTTGACAAAAGATCACAGTGGTGTACCGATATATGGTTTTTCTTTTTACAGATTAATACTTGAAGACAATTGTAATTATATGTAGCTAAAACGCCTGAAAATGGTTATTTATTCTGTTTACTTCCCAATTTTTTATTTCCATGGAAATCGTGTGATTAAAATGTCTCCTCCCCCCCCCCCCCATTTTTATGTTTATAAAGCTAAATTCATGACATTGAAGGGGTTGGTGAAAAAATATGTATTGAAAAAGTCTTCTAATTTGTTTGGAGTTTCATGCAGTTAAATTGGTTTACACACTTAAAATAAAAAAAGTTGTAGATATAGCACTGATCTGCTGAAAAGTTTGTTTTGTGGTATTGCTACGTATACACAATAAGAAGCCTGACAATTATTGACAGTTTGACACAGTCGTATGTGATTATTTGATTAAAGGGATCCGGTATCTTTGTCTCAGATTCTGAAACAAAATCCTGGATTTAGCTCATGCTGCAATAATAATCATAAACCTTTAGGTCAGTCAGGAAACCCAAGACTTTCACAAGCCGATCGCCTGTCTGATTATCAAGATATTTATGATAGAAAATCAAAACCAAATTTTATGTTTTCCTAACAGTTTTCATAACACTACAGTCTATTGGGAAAAACGAGTATCATAAACTGGTCACTCAAAGATTTTTACTTTTCTGAGGCACTTCATGATCATTTTGAAGCGCAATTTTTTTAGGGCTTCAATATTACACCATATCACAGACACTGATAACACGTAGGGCCGTGCATCTCAGATCTACCATTGTTAAACGATGCCTTTAACTTATTGTTCTATTGATCCAACAGTTCAAGGAGTCGGCGTTGGCCAGGCAGTCTCTTTACGTCAAGTTCGATCCTCTTGTCAAAGGATGCCCAACACCACAAGGTAAAGAGATTTCACTTTTTCAGGGGTGGGAAGAAAGAGGAGGAAATGGAGAACGAGAGATTTCTCATAGTAGAAAGTATTTCATTGGTGATGTGTGTATGCATGAGGAAAGCAGTAGTGAATTGGAAATCTATTTTAAACAATCATCATGGAATGTACCCCAAATAAAGTTGCATGTAAGCTTTTACAACAAAATAATTTATATTTAAAACAATGCAATCTACATGTACCTGAAAAAAGTTGCTTTTAACCCTATGTTAACTGGGGGGGGGGGGGGGGGTCAATTTGACCCCCCCCTGTAGAAATTTCGCGACTACTCCGAAACCGCGGCAGATATAAAATTTTCCTTTCACGACTTTTTACTTTAGAGTCTTACGCATCTTTTAAAACAATTTTTTCGAAAATCGGACCTACGGTTACAAGGTCACGTGACCTTTTGTCTTTGCATGTCGGCCCGAAAATCGCTCATTTTCATGATTTGTGTACAAAACATATGTAAAAGTCATTTTTCCTAAAAACAGATAAAACATTGGTTATTGAGTCTTGTTTAAAGTTTAGATGTTTGTTTGGGGTCAAAATAGTTGAATTGTAGTTATAAATGAAATAAAACAACAAAAACAATAAAATACATAAGTTAAAAAAACAATGAAATACATAAGAAATTATCAAAACAAGAGATAACATAAGGAATAACCTGGCTCTTCCAATTTTTTGTGTTGTATTATTATTCCAAATGGTCTAATAAATATATGTAGTGAAAAAGAATACTTAAATATGAATAATCTATGATTTATGGGCAGAAATGTGAATTTTATGACCTTATTTGCATAAATTAGCATAAATATGCAAATGAGTGAATTTTTCAAAAATTTGAAATTACCATAGTATTCTTTACACTTCACTTGACATGCATGCAAATTTTCGCGGCGATCGGCGGTGAAACGGCCGAGATCTTAGGGGGGGGGTCAAATTGACCCCCCCCCCCAGTAAAAACCTGGTCTGAAATAGCCCAGTTAAGATAGGGTTAAGCATTTACTTCTAAATAATATATATTTAAAAAAATGGAATCTACCCAAACAAAGTTGCCTGTTATTACATCAAAATGATTTCTAATTAAAGCTATGGAATCTACCTAAACAAAGTGCCTTGTTACCATTCACAACAAAATGATTGTGTAAGTATGTAGATGCAGGGAGAAAGAGTGAGGGGATAGAGAGAATATGACAAACTCTGAAGAGTGCTGGTGAACAAGACAAACAAATAGAGAGAGAGATGCGGAAGAAGAGGAGATTCTAATCATTTTCATCATAAAATATTTAATGCTGCTATGAGGCGATAGAGAGAAACAGAAAGAAGAATTTGTCTGACGTTTATTATCGTCTCCAACATTTTTTTTCTTCCAATCTTGCCTGGACCCCTAGGCCCATCGGCTCTGCCTGCCTTAGAGCCAGAGGGCGGAGACCTGCTTCAGATGCAGACCCCTCCCCCAGGCCAGGTCCTTGACGGTAGGGCCAAGAGGAGAGCAGCCGCCAACGAGAGGTCCAACACCAGTCCAGAGAACACGGCGGCCAGTAAGAACGTGGAAAACCTACTGCAGTACACTCCTAAGAGTGATTTCGATTCAGAGGTAAGCACTTGTCGGCTACATGTAGGTGCACACATTTTTTCTTTCTCAGACACGTCCAGCTCTGTAGTAAAATCCTTAAAGTAGTCTTACTGATCAAATATAACAACTTCCCTCTTCAAAATATGTTTGGGACCCATAGTAATCATCTCTCAAAAATGTTAATTTTGAGATCCAGATTTTCTGCCTTCAGTGGTCAAGATTCGTGAAGTCACCTGCGAGACAACGAGCTAGCCATAAAGCAATTTACGCCTCTTCATGATATCTATATGATTTTTAAGCAAATTATTCATGTTTTTCAACAGAAGATTGTTGTCAAGAACTTTCTTTGGGTGACTACTTTAAGATTGAAACCTTAACTCAATTCTTGTAGTGGCTACATGTACATGTAGGTGCTCACATGATTTCAATTTAGTTCCACCTTTGTACTAGAATCTGGAAAAGATTGAACACCTGGAACTTATGTTATGATATATTGCTCCAATGACTATCGTTTCACAGTCAGGTTACAATACTTGTCAAATTCCTAACTTCATTCCAGGAATCAAAGAAATCTAAAACCCAATTACATTCCAAAGCTATTTAGCCCTGTGCAAGTGTAGTCGGCTTGAGTGTCAGATCACCAAATTCTGAGGCTACTCTTAGGCACATACAGGACCTCATCTATAACAAATAGGCCAGTTATTTGGGGATATTGAAAGACATGTTTTATATGTTCTGTAATTCTCTATGAAATGATACTTGATATATTTTGATTTGATTATGCCTTAAACAGTGGGGATATCATGTTTACACATTTGATTTTGTCATACCAATATTGTTACGAAATACCAACAAGGGTATACCAAACTGTGATAGCACCAATTTGTAGATATTTGCAAGTTCTGTGCAAGGTTTGTGCATGCTCAAACTTTACTTCTTTACCAAAGCACTCACTTTGATGAAGTTCATTTTTGTCTCGAATTGCGTAATGCTGGTGAGACCGCCGAGAGCGTTTCCCTTGTTAATTCATTTACCCATCCCAATTTAGATACATTATATGGTTATTGCTATGTTTTTGTTGTATTTTTTTTGTTTAGGATCCAATGGATAGTGCCAACTCAAGCACTGAAATTCCTTCCTCAGTACCTCAGACAGTCACCAGCAGTGATGAAGGCATAGTACAGGTAAAGCAATGCCATGGTGATTGTGGTGATTGTGGTGATGGTGGTGGTGGTGGTGGTGGTGGTGGTGATGGTGATGATAATGGTGATGATGATGATGATGATGATGATGGAGGTGGTGGTGATGGTGGTGGTGATGATGATGGTGGTGATGTTGATGGTGGTGATGTTGATGGTGGTGGTGGTGATGTTGATGGTGATGGTGGTGATGGTGGTGGTGGTGGTGATGATGATGGTGGTGATGATGATGATGATGATGATGATGATGATGATGATGGTGATGTAGATGATGGTGATAATGCAGAAGAGAAGGATGAAGAGAAAGAAAGAGGAAGAGAAGGAGTGTAGTGATGACGATAGAAAGGATGATAGATGGTGATGTCGGTAATAATGATGATGGGTAATGCTGATGGTGATAGTGATAAGGATGGTGTTGATGATATATGATTTTGATCTTCTACATACACAATTTCAAACACGCACACACAAACACCAGAAAAAAAAACTTTAGGTGTAACCTACTCTATACACTTTTCCCGTATACAGACATGGCATGTCTTTCAGAGGCATCTACCAAAAGATTTACAATGAAAAATATTTCTTATGTGCCTCTTTACAACGCTATGAATTACTTTTCTCTCCTCATTTTTCCTCCAATTCTATTTTTCTCTAATTTTTGTTTTTTCTACAATTTACCTTTCCTTTGCGTAGATCCTGCGTTACTCACAGGCAGATATGGATGCTGCAGTGTTAGAGGCTGCTAGGTCAGCAAGCATCGAAGCACAGAGAGTTGTAAGTGTATCAATAACTATTTTATATTTCATGATAAAGTTTTTTCTTCTACTTTTATTGTGTAAAAAATCTTGCCAGGAATGCATGAAATAAATGTGGAAATCTTATTTATAACACTTCCAGCTCTTCTTTCATTTTCCATTTGCCCCATTTAATAAGAATAAAATCTCAGTCTATTCAAAATAATATGCATATTTCTGTTATTATTAAAGCAACCCTGCCCCTCCCCCCCCCCCAAAAAAGAAAAAAAATATGACTAATTATTAAAGGGGTGGGAATAGGACAGCTTAACAATCTTATTTTTATTTTATATTGCTGCTCATTTCTTTAAAATTCAAGAAATGAACTTAGCTGTCTTAAAGAATAATCACTAGATCACTTAATGGCTTGATCACTAATCCAATATCATTGTTAATTGGGAAAACCAAATCGATATGGCTGATTAGAGGGGTAGAGGTGTTGTGGTCTAGTGGATAAGTCATCGAACTGTGGATCACAGGGTTCGCGGTTTGAATCCCGCCGCTGCACCAATGTCCTTTGGTAAGACCTTAATCTACATTTGCCACTCTCCACCCAGATGTTAAATGGGTACCGGTAGGAAGGAATTCCTTGAATGCTGTGAGCGCCGAAATCGGCAGCATAGCAGAGCCGGGTAATTATTCAAGGCGCCTTGAGCACCTTGCATGGTGGATATGTGCGTGATATAGATATCCGATATTATTATTATTATTTTGCTCATGTTACTCTGCAGGCTGAAGAGAAATACAAGGAATATGAAAAGAAGTTCCATTCAAGCAACGAGAATATCAAAGAAGTCACCAAGTCCAAGGAGGTGTTAGAGAAATCCAGTTCAGATATGAGGTGAGTAATACAACTCCAGCGGTAATGGTGAGGGTACCATACTACAGTCAAACCTGCTTTAGTGACCACCTGTCTACAAAGACCACTTTTTGTTTTTCCCTTGGGTGGTCGTTATAGATAAGTTTGACTGTAGAAGCAAATGCTGGAACTTCATTGAATATTGCTGTGAGGTAGCTTAACAAAACTAAGTGGCATGAAATAATGCACCCAGCGTGCAGAATGCAAACTTGTAATTTCATGGCATTGAGGTCGAACTGTATCATTAGGACATGGGGCTAGTAAATATCTGTACTACCATCATTAGACTTGTTCTTCTTATCTTACCGAAACATGTCATTCAGGGACTTGTTTCTCAAAGCCTTTTTTCAATGACAAATGACAACAAATCTGTGAAAAGTCTGCTGATAACCAATCAGAAGCAAGGATTTCACTAGCTTATAAGCAAAAATTGTCATTTGTCACTGATGACAAGTTTTGTGAAATGGGGCCCGATATTGCTTTCAGTTGTGCCCTTGGCGCTGCGGCGCATCTTTTCATTCCACTTCATTTTGCTTTTAAAGCTTCCTTATCTAGCCTGAGGACATAAATCAGTGTCCACCCTAGTTCAGAGTTAAGATTTTGAACCTTCTGAACCTTCTGAAATTGGAGTCAGCAGGGCGGTATTCCGCATGTCGCTAACTTGTATGGCAGGTGATGCATGCTAGAGTGTGTTTCTGAAATTATCAACTGATGTAGCTATTACAGACTGCTGGTCGAGGGTATTCCATGCTCGTCCAGTTCTTGGAAAAAAGGAGTATTTGTATACGTCCTTTCTGGCAAAGGGGATTTCTATTGAGTGGTGGTGGTTTCTTAACCTTGACCCTGTTGATACTTTGATTCTTGTTGTAAAGCTTGAGACTTACAATTGACTACAGCAGACTACAACCATAAAGTCATGGCCTAGTTTCGGATGTTCAAACTTTTTATTGTTATGAATAATGTAGTATATTGCTTATTATTTTTTTAATTAATACAGAGCTTGTTATACAATTTTTCAAATTTACGTTATGTAGTGCTGTAAAACAACAAACTTTCTAAAATGTTGAGAGTGCACCAGTTTACGCAAGTATCATTTTAACAGCTTGCAAAAGTTTTTGGTTATAGAGTATACGTTGTACAAATTAGATCTCTTGAAAAAGCATGAAATACATATTTTTTGTTTGTATAATTATGTTATGTTAATTATCTTGCAGAGCACTGATCATGGAATATGAGAAATCCATACAGCAACTAATGGGTGAGTTATTCTAAAATGTGCAAGGAGAATTTCAACATTTTTCAAGTCACATATTTTGTTATTTCTTGGGAACATTTGTACAGAAAATGAAAGAAATGTATATTGATGATAAAATCATATTACAAAAACTACAAGTCCTTATACAAAACTAGCTGATTGATTTTCTGTACACAGCATCACAGCTCAAATGCTAATATAAAAGAGTTGGGTCACGGTTGGGATGTCATTTTATGTATTTTCTTTTTTCTTTTGAATGTTTACAGTGGACGTGTCGCAGGCCAAGACTTCATCAGACGACAAGGCGTCGCAGCTGCAGAAAGAAAAGGACCAAGCCCTTGAGGACATGGCCTCAGTCGAGAGTGCCTTCAGCGACCTGCACAGGAGATACGAGAAGTTAAAACAGACACTTGATGGCTACAGAAAGGTATGGTTGGGTTTCTGTTTCCACAGAGTCATATTAAAGAGAAAGTTGAGTTCTGGTCATGCGGTTGCATTGTGAAAGAAACCTTGTGGAATCTATCAAAAAGGGTGATCATCTAGCACATAAGTAATGGTGTGTACTGCAAGGTTCTGGAATCATCAAAATTTGGCCCAGTCTTGGCAACGTTACAAGCACTGTACACAGAGAGATGTATATGGGACTACATGAACATGTGGCATAAAAATTTGTCCCGATTTATATGATGTTACATGCCATATTTCTAAATATTAAGGCATTTGAAGAGCCATGCTTTTCAGGGAACATTTTGGCCCGAATTCACAAAGGAGGTTTTACGACAAACCTCCTTTTGTTTCGACAAACCTCCTTTTGTTTCGACAAACCTCCTTTTGTTTTTTACAAACCAGGTTTGTAAAAAACGCGTCAAAACGCGTCATATGACGTACGAAAACCAAGGTTTGTCGACAAACCTCCTTTGTGAATTCGGGCCATATACACCAGTTTACAGTTGTATCAGTGCGCATGCGCAGACAGTTGATCTCGGGTCACTGGCCCCGGAAGCGGGGTCAGTGGCCCCGGAAGCGGGGCCAATAACTTTTGACCAGTGGTATTTATGCGTAAATTAAGATTGCGCCCATGCAAATGATGATGTGCGCGCACAACGCAGCGCGTAGGGCAGTGATATCATCAAAATTTGCATGGGCGCAATCCTAATTTACGCATAAATACATGACCTCTAGGTCATTGGCTTTGTTTAAAATGGCGCACACAACTGTAAACTGGTGTATTGTCTTAAGTTTTTCCACACTTGCATAATACAATGATAGCGCTCACAAATTATTTTTCTCCTCTTCCCAAAACTCGACCTTCTCTTTGAGCGTTGTTTACTCAAAATTTGTTTAAGCTACCTTTAAAATAATGCTTTCAAAATAAGATAACATAACGTAAGCATTGTGGTTAAACTTCTGTTTCTGTTTCTGTTTCCAGAGAGCCATATTTAGCCTTGCTCACTCAAAAACTTTGTTAAACTATCTTTTAAAAAAGTGCTTTGGCAAATAAAGTAACATAACTGTGAGCATAGTGCTCTTCACATTGTTACAGTGCACTCTGTATGTCCATACTGCATTTCACATCTCAAAGTATCCTACAAGTCGACCAACTGTGCCAACTTTGTTGCAATCAGCGCCCTTTTTTCACCGTCACGTGGCAGTTATTTGTTCCTAAAATATGTCTCATTTTAAATCGGCTTTATTTTTTAGGCAGTTTGCCAAATCATGTGCAATAGGAGGCTGATTATGAAAATGTCCTTGATGCTTGCATAAATGAAAATAGAGATATTCAAGCGATGTTCATTCTGTTCCATGGATAGATATCACATTCTAACATCTACGTGCAGTTGTTTACTAGAAATAATGACTCCATATGTATTTAGTCTTTGGTGCATAGCCCATTTCATATTTGCTGTTGTTTCACACTCCCTTAAAGATGGTTTGTCCTCTTTTGCAGACATTTAAACATGAAGTTCCATGAATCCATTGGTATATGGAAGAGGTCTGTTATTGGGAACCTCCCACCATGTGAAAAAATTAAAAGTGGAAGTGTTGTGGTCTAGTGGTTAAATCGTCAGACTTTGGATCACGGTCCGGGGTTCGGGTACCGCCACAGCACTAATGTCCTTTGGCAAGACATTAATCTACATTTGCCACTCTCCACCCAGGTGTGAAATGGGTACCGGTAGGTAGGAATTCCTTGAATGCTGTAAGCACCGAAATCGGTGGCCAAGCAGAGCCGGGGTAATATTGGGAGTGCCTTCAGCACCTAGCATGGTGGATATGTGCGCTATATGAATATCCAATATTATATATATTTTAAACACTCACCAAGTATCATGGAGTTCGCACAAGTCTGCAAAACGGACTTATGCCTTTAATTATTTCTTTCACTTCCTTTTGTCTTTGTCACAGAATGAGGAGACATTGAAGAAGCATGTAACTGAATACCAGGGCAAGGTGAAGAAACAAGAGCAGAGATACCAGACACTTAAATCACATGCAGAGGAGAAAATAGAAAAGTGAGTCCAATCACTAATATTATAATGAACATTACTGTATAAGCCAACATTATCACGTATCAATACTAATACAGATAGCAGACGAAATATTTTTTGTGAAATGTCACAAATTTGTCTGTAGTGGTCAACTCTATTGTTTCCTTTAGGAGGAAACGTTTGTTGAAAAGCCTGTATAAAAAGGCCACCACCTGTCTAGAGTGACCGCTTTTTGTGCTAATTTCCCTTGGGTGATCTTGATGAACAGGTTCAACTATTAAAATGAAAGACCTATGGAAAATTGGAAATTAACTTCTCATTAATTTTCTATATTCTCTGTATTTTTCTGCGCAGAGCCAATGAACAAATCACCAAGGTAACCAAGAGTTACCAGTCAGAGATTGCTGGTCTCACGGCAAACTTGAAGAGAGAACAGATGAACGTAGAAGGTCTGGAGAAAACCATTCAACAAAAGGTAAGATCCGTCTTGGTTACTTGTTATGTAAGTCTAAGAAAAATTGAGTTTTTATCGTTTGATTACATTGTGAAAGAAAAGAATCTGCCTGGAAGCACTGGATCATTTTCGTAATGTAATCAAATTTAATGCACAAATCTTTGTTAAATGCCTTCACCTTGTTACAAATTATTTCATTCACCTGTTACAAATCATTGTATTTCAATAGTCAGTTTGCAAACATGTCATTAAAGATGATGGCTTAACCTACCTATCAACACATTATGTATGCACTTTGCATTCTGACTATTGAAATACGGTTATTCGTAAACAAGTGAATGAAATCATTTATAGCGAGGCAATTAACAAAGATTTCTGCATTCAATTTGATTATATTACAAAAATGGGAAATGTAAATTATTGAATACATAAGAATTTTACATCCAAGATTTGGGAATGATCAAAATAAATGTTTGGTCCATCATTTTCATTTTGTTGTTGTTGTCCTATTTCAAATATGACGGCATTTTAAAGAGCACTCCTTTCCAAGAGACATTTCTACTATGGTATCTTTTGTGACTGACATACAAATAATAAAACAGCTCGCAAAGTATTTTCCATCTTTAATAGAAGACAATCATTTCTTTAAGTTTATATAATCAGTGTCCAAGGGCAAACAACCTTTGTGAAATTAACAAGAACTTCTAAATCTAGAAGAAAACAAAATATTTAGAGATATGTCAAGACCCTTGCAATTCATCAATGTCTTAAAATGAGCCATCAATGTGAAAAAAGATTATTAGAAGTGATCCTTCTTTTTTTTCTTTCCACCAACTTCATTGATGCAATGCCTTCCTCTCATTCTCTATTGCAGACCAAACAATGTGGAGAGTTGACAAATATTTGTGATGAACTTATTTCCAAAATGGGAAGCAGCGGTCAATGAGAACAATAAAAGTGCGAGAGCAGCTTTCTGATTCGGCTGGAATAAAAGGCAATCATCGATCTGCTTTGAACACTTATTCTTGTGGATCATATAGTACTTGTGTAACATATATGGAGATCGACTTCAGACAGAGATGGACTCGCGGAAGCTCATGCATTGTGGAGAATATACATTTTGTTTACATCGATGAGTCGTGTATGACGTATGTATTATTACGATGTGTGAGTAATAGAACGATACGGACAACTTTGTGAATAGCTGGATATGCTGTGATGCCAAATTTTTGGATTTATCTGAGAATATTATACGATAGTAGAACGACTTTTTGTTATCTTGCGGGTACTTTAGATGTACTGTATGCCTGGTACGGCAGTCATGCTGATGTTGTTGAACACATGTGCACTGTATTTCTAAGATGTACTTTTTTTACGAAGGAAGAAAAATTGTTCTAAAGAAGAACAATTATTGCCAGACCTTGCAATTTAAGAATAGCATCAGTTATCTTGTGTAGGGATGGACTCCATTGTAGGATTGGACGGCTATGAAATAAAACAAGATGCTAGAAACATTTAGAGTAATATAATGTTAATATTCTAGTGTCTCATACCATAGCCTTCATTGAACGTGAATACTATTAGAATTAAACATAAGCTAATAAAGAGAGATAGTTATGTGCACATACAGTTTCCTCCCACATTTAATGAACCATGAATGTGCACGCCTTTCTGTGACAAAACTCTCTGTACTCTAATAGCTATGGAATCCGCCTGTAGGAGGCCGTTTAGTTTACATACATACATGCACCCCCTCTAATTTAGTCTTCACTGCACTGGTTAATTATTGAAAGCTGGAAACGAATCGTAACTGAACATGAAACGGAGTGTGATCGTATGTAGAATCATTGAGCCTCATTTACACTTGACACAGTAAACCCGCCTGCAGCAAAGTGCCCGATGGGTTAAACAAAAAGTGGCCGCAGGAAACAACACCCCCTACGAGTTCCCTGTAGGATATGTACTACAAGATACAGGAACGTGAAGCCTGCTATTCTTATGTCATTGTATAATGCTGCCGCCATTTGTTCTGGCAGTTTACCGTGTTAGGTGAGAATGAGGCTTCTCTCGCTAATGATTTCTATGTGATTTGGAGATGTCGCCATCAAATTTTTGATGGAATGTGAGGATATTGCGCTTATGGTCCACTGTTTGCACTGCAGATTAGAAAATTCAGTAATGCCCACTTTGTGAAAACTGAAAAATTAGGTCGGTTAGATTATACATGTATAGGCTAGTTGGAATTTGTCACAAAGTCATATAAACCTATAGTGATCTCGTTTGAAACTTTTATTTAGATTTCTTTCATTTTATTTGGCCAGTCAATGATGATCTTGCAAGTATGCTTGATATCTTTGTTCTTCTGCGATTAATTGTGTTGTAAGTATATCGTACATTCACAGTAATTTATTTTTACATAATCTGCACATACCTGTATAGACAAATAATGAATTTATGAATGTATCAAATGTGTGTATCTTACGTAACACTTATAATATGCTGGATATAACGTTTGCTTTGTAACACATAATATAATATCCATCCATGATTACTATGTGCTCTTTGATTCAGGGTAGTAAATGTAATACGTTTTAAACAGATATATGATGCTATAGGATACTGTCAGCGCAGGGCTACATACACTGTAGTTCCATTACTGGTCGCATCAGGGTGACCATAATAGTAATGTAATGGTTATAAGGTTTGCTTAACCTAACTGCTAAGAAATCATGTATATGCTTGTATTAAAGTAAGCAACCTGGGGATTGACAGCTTTAAATCCTCTCCGAGGGACTTGGTTATGAGGATCATAGCCTTACCTAAGGGCATGAGCCCATTGACTTGGTTTTGAACCCAGGGCCTCCCGGTAACGAGACCACTGCTCTACCACTGAGCCATGGCGTCTCCTCTAGTGCACTATGATCAAGGGATAATGAGCAAGGGAATACACCTGTTTACTAATATATTTAAATTCATGCAGGTTTCTCTTCAGATCCCCTGGTCACTGGTTGATTCACTTGCCATACATCGATTGTACATCTCTATAGATGTACATTGCATACAATTAATTATGTTGCTGTGTATGGTAAACCTCTGGCAAGCTTTCGAGTGGACGGAAACCTTTTTAATTGCATAAAACAAGTCTATTACTACCAAACTAGCTTTATTTGGAAGGCATTGTAACTTAATTAAGATTTAAAATTTAATTTCTTTGACAATTTATAAATTTCATTGATAAGTAATGTGGTACAAGCCAATCCATCTCTACTCACCATAACTTGTTTTAAGCAAGCAATCTCATGACATGCCTCTACATGTACGTCCATTGCGTTTAAAAAAACTTTTAATCTGGTTGAAACAGCTTTACGTACCTTGTAGATCAACTTGGGTTATTTATCTTGCAGGCAAGAATTTGACTGGATGAAAGTTTTATAGACAAGATAGGCTGTATCAAACTAAAACTCCACTGGACAGTCTTGTGCAGTTCAGACCCTAACATCACAAATATGAAGGGAAAATATTGGCATATTCACTGTCCCGAGAATTCAAGCTTATCGATCAATATCCAAGTGTGTTTAAGGATGTTTTATAACCGACAAGGCATCCCTGTGCTACTTGATCATTGAAAAATGATTGTGTCACGCTGATAGTTTGTTGTGCAGGCTATTTATAATGCAATGTGCTTTCCTTGAGGATAGTGAAAAGTGTTGTAAATGCTGGATGAGTTGTGACTTTTATTGTTGTTCAGTGCTTTACTAGGACAGGGGGGTGTTTCACAAAGATCCTAAGTTGAACTTATCTTCAAGCATAGAATGTTGATTCAAATCATTCATATTTTCTATTATCAAGGAGATTTCATATTCTTGATGTGGAATTTATGAAAAGTCTATAATGCTTGATTTTTGCTTTGAATATATTTTATTTTAAGGCTACAAATGGCTCTCCATTATGTTTAAGTCCAATTAAGAGTTAAGTTTGACATAGGATCTTTGTGAAACATCCCCCAGGACACGTATAATGTAGGTAGCTGTCGTATTTCGGCAATGATGAGGGTTGAACTGGTGTCAACACATTTTCTTTCTATTTTGATGTGATGTTCATTGTCAGATTTCAAAGTGCTTTTGTGATGATATTACTGCTATTGCCTTCTTGAGTTTCAGTAGAGAGATATCAGTTTATTTTCAAATATATGTATTTCAGACGGAGTGACATAATGGACGAGATTGTAGTCATTACCTCAAAGACATTTAGATGTAAATTTGCTGAATGTGTACTTTGAAATCTTATCTTTGGTAGCATTCACAAGCAGTGTACAAAGTGTGTATTTTGTACTGATTGAATATTGTGGAAAGTACTCTGAACTTTTATGGTAGGTAATCAATCTTGATTGTACGCTAATCAATTTTGAAGTTTGGCTTTGTTTTCAAACTTATTTGGAAAAGATTTGCAACATTAAGGAAATTCGAACACCTCCAAGAGAAATCACAGATGCTTCTATCATTCTATGAATTCTTGATATAGATTGATCGTTTTGTTTAGGAATTTTGAACTATAGATATACAGCTGTAGATGAAGGATGGCTGTCCTGTCGAAATATGAACTTTGGAGACAAACTACTAAAAGTTGTAATGATCAAATATTATCCAGAAAAGTCCAAGAATATTTGAGTTTACACAAGTTCAGTCATTACTTGTTTGTCCCAGCCCTAACTCCACCTCCCCCCCCCCCCAAAAAAAAAAAATCATACAAATTATCACCCTGTGCTATATAACAACATGGATATAGAAAAATTGAGCTTACTATTACCCCAAAAAAGCCATTCGAACATATTAATGTCTACAGGCATGCAATGTCAAATATGTTATCTCCTTATTCATAAATCATACACGAAGGAACGTCATAATCACAAGTTTGTTGTGCTTATCATCAATCATAGAAGACCGAAAAGGTGAAAATGTCAGATGCAACATTAAAAATAAAAATAATTTGCTTTCTTTGGAAGTATTTTCCAGAAAAAAATGATTGTTTTGCAAAGTTGAGTGATTTATGGAAGTGACAAATATTTATTGAGGTAGAGGTGTGAAAAGTTCAAAGTCTCTTACCGGTAATATTTTCACAATCTGGATTATGATGTCTAGATTGTATTATTACAATCTTGCTTCTCAATACAACAAAATCCAGGGGAGAGTTTCACAAAGATCCTAAGTTGAACTTGTCTCTAAGTTGGACTTAACAATTATGGAAAGCCATTAGCATCCTAAGAAATATTTTGTCAAAGTTATTTTAAAAGGCATAAAATGTTGATTAAAATCATTCATATTTTCTATTATCATGGGAGATTTCATGTTCTTGATGTGGAAGTTATGAAAAGTCTAAAATACTTGAATTTTTGCTTTTGAATATATTTCATTATAAGGCAACAAATGGCTCTCTGTAATATTTAAGTCCAACTTAGAGTTAGTGAAACACCCCTCAGTAGAGGCCCTCAACTCGAATTTAAATTTTAGGAATTAAATTTTATTCTTGTGTGCAAATTGAGTAGATTGAAGAAAATGTAACTTTTGTACAGTTTGCAGCAGCCTTATTTTATTTACTTTGCTTGTAAATATGGCGTGTACATTGACCATTTTGACACAGAGCATGATTGCAATGAAATGTACTAAAGATTTGTTCATAAATGGAATATAATAATAACGACCTATCTCATTGACATGAATGTATGCTAGATACTTTGTCCTGTGTATATTTCCTGCTTATTTTTTCCCCATTCTTTTTTTTTCTTCAATGACTATTTTGAGCTTCCGTTGAGATTTATGTTACAAAGTTTTCTTTGTACAATTCATGACAAAGATGACTTGTCTATTAAAAATTATTGTGGAAAATCTTAAGTCTTTGTGATGTTTTTTTCATTCATACTGTCAAATTCTGATTATCAAATTGCTGAATGAAAAGGGAAGAGAATCTAACATGGCCCTTTAATGTAGAGAGTTATCAATTCATAGCTCAATTACATCTTTCCAATTAGTAGTTACACATCAAACAATTTTATTTTAGAGAAAAGAATTCATCTTAAAATGCAATCATTTGATTGTACTTTGTTTTATGTTATGGGGGCCTTGTAGGATTAAAAAAAATTTTTGGTAGAAACTATACAGCACCTGTAGCAAAAAATTAAATCAAATAAATCATTTAAACACACTTCACAACAAAACAATTATGCCTTCATAAATATTGTGAGCAGCAAAAAGGTAATGGCGATGATGGTAAATAATGATGTTGATGTTGATGATGATGACAAGTGGTGAAGATGATGTTGATGATGAACACAAAAAGATGATTATGATGAAGACAAATGATGAAAAAGTTAATGAGGATGTTAATGAGAATGATGACAAATGGTGAAGATGATGACAAATGAAGATGCCGATGATGATGTTGCTGCTGCTGTGGCTCGATCCTGATGATGATGTTAAAGATTTTGATGTTGATGATGTTGCTGATAATGTATATCTGTACTTTCATATGAGCAGCTTCGACTTTTATCCCCTTAGAAATAAAATAGAACAGCTGGCATTAAATACATGTAATATCATGCATACAGTAGGTTAATTGATTATTACTAATAGAGCATCACGTTGATGACAATTAAGGATAATATGGAGGAAAAAATGTTTCTCCTGCACCTTCTAAAGCAAGAAGGTAAATTATACTCTCATTCATACTGTTTTTGTTATGTTGTTGAAGTCTCCCTCTGAGATGTGTTTTGAAAGTTCTATAACACAACTCTGCATCTGATGAAATGACCTCTTCAATCAGTGGGAAAAATTATTAATTATCCAGGGAATGCAATGGTATAGCATAGCTTCGATGTGATATTATCCTTTTAGGCCTATACCGATGTCTTTCATTAGGTAAGTACTCGACGATCATTGTCCTCTATGCAATTTCCTACAGTCCCCGATACCATCTACCATGGAGTTTATCACTGGGATTATAACTAAGTGATGCGCGCCCGCTCTCGATCGTGCATCCCTCTCTCGGCATCCACTACCAGTCCAGAATGAACGAGCGGCGCCATACGTACACACTGTGCATGTGTGATCTAGATCTAGCGAGTTCAACTCACGATTTAAAGTAACTTCGCATCGGAGTTAAGTACGTAGAATCTAGGAGGCGAGAGCTACTGCACGAAAGCTCAGCTTTTTTAAGTTTCGTCTGTCTTCAGCTCTACTTCAGGTAAGTGAAATTGACATCCATATTTTGTTCAATTGATAGAAATATTGGTAGTTTGTTTGGTCAGCTAATACCACTGTGTTATTCAGCAAAGCTAAGCATGTTTGGTGCTCGCCGATCGCCTGGCGCTGGCTGGCTGGCTGGGCGAAGGCCGTTGAACTGCAGATCAAAACTCGCGCCGCTGCGCTGCTGACAACGAAGCTGTACTGCACTGGTGGGTTCTGCATTTAGAATCGACGTTGTACATAAAAGCCTGTAAAATGCCCCGACTGGATTCTTTTTGAATAAATGTTGACACAATAACAATCTGAAACACAAACCATGATTGGGATGACAGGTGAAACCTTGGAAGATTTATGATGGAAGAGAGAGAGAGAGAGATGGAGATCGAGAGGGAGAAAGAGAAAAGGAGAGAAAAAAGAAGAGAGAGAGAGAGGGAGAGAAAGAGAAATGGGGAGGGAAAGATAGAGAGAGAGAGAGAGAGAGAGAGAGAGAGAGAGAATGAGAATAATGGACATATTTTAATGAGATATAAATGTACTGTACGGCTTTTTATGAAGTGGTTACGTATGACGTCATCAAAAACAAAAAGTTTCCAAATCTGAACCTTCATTTTCCGAAAGAGCATCACAAATAATGATCAAATGTTGAAAACCAATTGAACATTGGCAGAGATACATGTACAGTATGACCATGCATCCAAATAAATAGATTTCGATGGGAAATCACTGTTATTTTGCTCTGGTTTGTAATATTATGATTATATTATTTTAGTCTGAAATACCAGAAAGTGCTTGTTAAGTGCCCTATAAATGCAAACGATACAAGTTAGGCGGGCCGGTAGCCACAGGAGTAGCTTGGTGGACTGGAGTAGGTCCATGGTATATTCAAGGAAGATAGGCCTGGTCAAAAAATCGAAAGAGATGTGTTGTTGACAAGTAATCCAACATTCTTTGAAAATGAATTCCATTTTGTAAGCAAGAAACACCATTGTGCATGTAATGTGTGTACTTTAATGAAGTCCTATAAGTCACTCTTAACAAGTACATTGTAGATCTATGGTCCTACAGCTAATGATGCATCCTATTTCCAATACCTGGTTTCTTTTCAATTCGAGCCATTTCGTCCAATTATATCAAACGAATCCCAACTCAAGGCGGGCTATAAATACAGAAGTGCAAACTGTGTAGGCGGAATGCTCCATTTCTGTACGGAGGTGTTTTATAGCAGGCTGTTGGTCCATCTATTGTGATGTAAGGGGTGAAGCAAACAAATGTTGACAGTGTGAAATAAGGTGAAATTTTCGCAAATCAAGAGCTGTTTGGGAAGTAGAAAACAGGTCATTTTTACAGGGGAGGTAGAAGATTGTTATTTAGATGGGCATTTCATGGAGGCATCTTGCAAATTTGTGTTAAAATGAAGTAGGCCTGCCTTCATGTACGTAAATCTCTCAGTGTCTCAGAATATACATTTACATGTACATGGAGGTACATTTAGGGTCCAGCAAAAATGAAAAAAATTGTAGCTGAAATGGTTAAAAGAAAGAAAAACTTTCTTTGTCAAGTATCACTTACAAGTAAAAGCTTTTCCTTTTTTATCTGTTTGTACTCAAATTTTTAAAACTTTTTTTTTCTTAAATCACTGAATTGTAACTCCAGATCCCCGTCCCCCGTTCCCCGTCCCCTTACCCCCCCCCCCAAGAAAAATATTGCACAAAAGAATTAAGTTCATTTCCAATGTGGAAAATTCTGTATCCATGATGGGAAATAAAAGCTTTTATTCTACTCTAAATAATGATATATTATACAGTATATACAGTACATGTACATGTATAAGAACAGTTTAATCTTCTAAAAATGATTTAAAAAAAAAAATCACAGGGATTTCTATCTCCAGGCAAAAATCTGCCCTGAATGACTGACTGACTGTGAATTCATTGTGCCTTATTTCCTCAATACTTCTCTCCATAACACGCATAGTTCATGTCCTCTGACTAAGTATTAATGTCATTCAGGAGTGTCGTTGGTGTGTGCATGCCACTTCAATGCTCACACTATAGCGGGAAAAGTGGCAGATTACAGTCTTTATGATCCGGGCCAACCATTGAAACCCATCCATGGGAAAACTCATCCATAACCTCTCGTACAATGGGTGCTTTTGATAAGCGTTTTCTTCAGAACTTGATGATGTTGTTCTCGTTAGTGAATAGATTATTTACAAGAAATCAAATTCCCTACCTCATTGGAATTTATCCTTGTTATGGTTTTTTTCAGGAGCTCCCAAACAGATGATTATTTCATAAAAGTTTTTATTGCCTAAATGGATTAAATTTGATAGTGCAGTATCTTGCATTTTACATTTTTTATGTTGGTGGTACCGGTATGTGTGCCTCCCCTCACAGCAGTAATAAAAGAGTTTTTTCTGCAGCACTATAAAATAAATGTCAACATATTTTTAGTACCAGTGTAGGATTTTCCTGTGCATAAAAAGGTCTTTGTAACAGCTTTTGGCTTTGACTGATAATAATACCATGTACATTGCCTTGTAGTCTTGTGAATGAAGTGCAGTATGAGTGCATTATGTTTGTTCAATTTCACTAAAATAAGCAAGAATAATTATGATGAAGCCATTACTCCACCCAGTTTAGATCCCAAAACCATACAAAAGCTGACCACCTTTCATTCATGCACTTTGTTTTTATGGCCTTGTACACTTCTTTTTGTGTTTGCATTGATGTACCAATTGTGATACAAATTTATAGTAATGAAGAGTCTTAAATTATTTCTTTTCATTCATGAGTCATCAAAGAAAAGATATAACCCCCTCTTTCAGACGACCAAAATTCATTGTACCACTATACTAAAATGTATATCTACAGTTTTCAAGTCTGAATATCATACAACGAAATATGGTACATGTTTCGAAACAGAAACTCAATGAATGTAGTAAGGTCCCACTCTCGTCTGAAGATCATGTCATTTGAAAACCGTATAAGTGGGCGGGGCCTAATGCGAGCCTGCACTGCTGATTGGTCAGCTGTCGTATCAACTGACCTCTTCAAAATTAGTTTCTTTATAAATACGTTTCTTTAATCGATGTTGTTATCCAGTGTGTACACTCCTAATACTGTACATCCTTTCTTTAGACGATTCTTGAATGGTGTTTCTTATGAACTTCATCAAGTCTGAAAGGGTTAGTACAGTAGATGACTCATAAAGTAAACACCTGAAGTCATTCATACCAATCTGACACCAAGGTGATGCTTTTTACAACCACATGATATTTACTCTATCCAACTCACATTAATATTCAACCTACTCTTAAATGATTAAGACCCACAGGGGCTCATATAAGGAAGGAGATTGACCACACGGTTTGAAAATTTGATCCGGAAGTTGTCATTGATAACTCCAGTCCCGTGCAGCACTGTCTATGGTGCTGGGTATCTATGTGGGTTTTGTGTAAGGAGGACATTCGTGTAAAGAAATCTGATGCCAAATTTATTGAAATTATGATGAATGACTGAACTGTCGAATGTAAATTGATGATTCATATCTAGGTACATTTTTATGGGTAGGCTACATGCACATTTGTGGTATGATTAAGGATAATTTAATGAAGAAAATACAAGCAAGTGGTACTGCGGTGCATGATACAAAGGTTTTTATCTGTGGATATTCGCAAATAGCTCTAGAAATATCAAATAAAAGAGCTCCGGGGGTGTTTCTTCAACTAGTATTGATTTCGATTTTAAAAACAAATTTTGTTTATATATGATGAAACATGTCCTAAAATCGAAATCAATTTTAGGCCCGTAAATCGATAGAATCAATTGTAAGATTTATTTTAAGGCTTGATGAAATACCCTAGTATTAAAGAATTAGTTAATGCATGTTTCTGTGTATAAAAGTCTTGAGCACTACCTATACATGATGATGTAGATCTATGTATTGATATACATTTCCTTATTTTAAAAAAATTGCTTTATTTAGAAATTCCTCAAGGCAAGGTTCTTGCAGCTGACGAATCTGAGTATGAATGCTTGTAGTTACAGTGACACTGGCAATGACACACTAGGCAGCTTGTATTCATTGTCATGGTGGTGGTGGCCCTGTTGTGTTGAGAGTATCATTCAAAAGAGAACTATTGATTTGTAGTTTAATCAGTGGGC
The DNA here is from genome assembly GCF_000002235.5 of Strongylocentrotus purpuratus. NCBI lineage: Eukaryota > Metazoa > Echinodermata > Echinoidea > Camarodonta > Strongylocentrotidae > Strongylocentrotus > Strongylocentrotus purpuratus. The sequence continues at coordinate 21,911,193 of NW_022145600.1, read as the reverse complement.
GGCGGATATGAGAAGCAGCTGCTCTGTGATGGAATCGTAATAAAGTCATTGACAGTGACCGACTGACCGTTCGTTCAGTGGTGGTCACTGGTCAGTTTCCAAGAATTTGTATAGGCGTTAGGCCTATTGATTAATTGGTTACAACTAGCTACACACTGTAGTGCTCTATCGGATACAAGTGTTCTGTGTTGTGTAGGCCTACTGTTATAGGTGTTGTATTCAAGAAAGGAAAATGTCAGATATTTTGATTGATATGGTCTAGATGGAAATAATGTCATATACATGTACATGTACATGTACTGTACTCTGTTGATTTATCAAATATTTTATGTGACTATCATTTGATTATTATTACAAGGCTTACAAACAATGTTTTTCTTTTAGTTAATGTAATTTATTTTGGACTGTCATAATTGAGAGGATTTGTTTTCCCTACATAATCAATATTATTTAAGCCTACAATACATATACATGTACATGGAGATAATGATGCATTATGTAATTCATACATATAAATCAGTATTGATATTTTAATATTATTATGCAAATGTACATTGGTACTGGCTACATGTACATTGTACATGCACAGTGTACAAAGCTGTATGTCTGAAAAGGCTATACTTGTTAATCTAGAAGCCTCCCAAAAAAGTTGATTGGTTTATATACATGTACCTTAGGCTTTAATGGATGTATTATTATTTGAAGGACAGCAATATTTAATTCAGTATTCCAGGGTACTTGCGGTTGAAGGCCTACAGGTGTACATGTACATTAGTTATTACAAAAACTGTTTAATTATGTATTAATGATAAAACCTTGAACTTTTCAAAGGAGCTTTGAGTTTGACTTTCATTATGTGTGCTCGGTTTACATGTATATCCATCACCTGGCATGCACAGTGGTCAACTAAGCTTGGATTTAAGCTCATTATACCTGGATCATTAGATTTAGGCTAGATCGAATTAGATAAGCCAGAATTCTTTAGTGAGAAACTGCTCTATAATGATATCATATATTGGTTGTGGTTGGCGGTTGGCCTATTTTGTGCACTGAGGCTAAAGAAATGGCTTTCAACTTCAAAACGGAGTAATCTTTAATTTTAAAGATTTATTAATGTATTTTGTTGTTGTTATTTAGGGCCTTACTAGCACAAAAGAATACAACGTTTGAATTTTCAGATGAATTAACATTTAGTCAAAATGTGGTATGCGCACATGAGTTTGTAGTCCAGATTATACTACATCAATATTAACTACGATATTTGCCCCAAGGCTAATGATGTATCATGAGACATCTTGCCTGGCAATTAAAATTAAATTAAAAGGGCATTGTAAATTATATGTACAGGTGTACATGTACAGTACATGCTCTTGTTCACTATAGGCCTTCATGTACAAAACGTAATAAATGCATGTAAACTGTCTTTTTCTTAAATGTCATGGCCATCCATATTAGAGGTGGGGGCAACCTGCAAGTGTTTTTTTTTAAATGTCCCATCATGATTTAATGGGTCACAACCTGCTACAACTAAATCATTTCCCTTAAGACAAAAGGGCATAAGTTCTTCGCTAAATGCCTGTGAGTTAATGCCCGTCTAACTCCCAAAAGATGATTTGATTTGATTTTTTTAAACTCAAAGTTGATGACTCAAGGATGCTCATTATTTATTGTCACAATCATAAACCACCAGGGTGGTTTTTCCGCCCCTTGGGGGAGGTTCCTCGTTGACTGGGGGACTGAAAAGGGGAAGGCATGGATCGGGGTCAAACAGGGAGCAGAGGGGTGAAAGGGTTACCCATCTTGTAGGCTAATTGCTAGATTTTGAGCAGCTGGAAGATCAAAGGGCAGAGAGGAAAAAGATGGTAACATTTGTGGCAGATTTTGGTTTTGATTTATTCAGATCTGTTTCATAAAATGGAATAACCCACATGTGAATTACCCGTAATACCCTTTAAAGAGTCAAAAAAATTGATCCAGTAAATTTTATACAGTAGTTATTTATCAGGTAGTTTCTTTTATATGAAAGGGCCAAAATTTACTACCAAGATGTGAGCATAATATGGATCTTCTTAAGTTCTTGGAAATGTTTCTGGCTTATGAAAAGCAATAATTTTCCAATTTCTTTTCTCTTTTTTTTTCCTTCTCATTTTGTTTCATTCAAATTTCAGTTTTCTCTTCAAGTTGTGCCTTTGTATTAAAAATTTCATTTTAGTCTACAACTTACAAGGGCTATGTGAATATGATTACGGTACTAACAGTCCTTTTAGATTTAGGGTTAAATTTTGCAAAGATTACTTGAAGCCTACACCTGTGACATAAATAGATTTGTTAGAAATATGGCAGGCGTGTCATGATTGCCTTTGAGTTTGATTGTGTCTTGTTTATTGATTCTCTCCTGTTGAACCTGTCACAACAAAGCACACACCTTTACTTAGACCAGGCATCACCAAAGGCATAGCAATCGATTTAATACCTGCATTGTATTTCTAATCAATAAAGGAAATGGAAATGGAATGTCAATCAGAAAGTATTCTATGCCCCTCTGTTTGCCTTTTCTTTACCTTAAATTCTTCTGTTGATGAGGTTTGTCAATATTGAGTAAATCAATACAATAGGCCTACATTGTATTCCAAACCATGCATTCCATTTATCTTGAAGAGTTTATGTCTAATGATAACCCCTCACTAACTTTTACTTTAGGGTTGGAGGGGGGGGGGGGGGGGGGTGTCAGATAAAAGATATTTCTAAATTTAGAGGTTTCTGATTTTGCAAATAGTTTGAGTCATTTTAAATGTGCCCTTGGACCCTGTGACAGCCCTACCTCCATCAAATGTCATTCTAAAATTATTGTCTGCTTGGCCGTGCACCAGCTGAATTTCCCTGAATATCCATGTACTGTATTGGTTGAGCAAAATTTGAGCTCAACCTTCAAAAGTACAGAATTCTATATTATGTATTATAAATCCTAGAGCATGTACAGTGTAGAATTATGATAACACTTTTCGTTTTCATGAAGTACATGTCAAAATTCCTCTCTAACTCCTTTATTCTTATTAAAGCATACTGTCTACATGTAACTCTAGACTTTTGTAATGTTTTTTACTTCGTCTCACACCTTTTTGTATCCATAGAAAAGTTGTACTTTCACCCACATACCAGTAGCTGCAGGAAGCCTCAATAGGCCAACAAGCCTTCACACATACACCTCAATTTCCTCCTGGAGGCCGAATTACCTTATTAATTTATGCACTGTTTGCAAGCATAGGCCTATACCTACAGTGTACACAGGTTACATACATTTAAACTGTTTCTTCTTTTACACTGCTTTTAAGTGGTGCTGGTGCGGCCTCTACATTGTAGCTTTGTTTCATTCATGGCTTCTTTGTTTACTCACATGTACCTCTCATCAATCATGTTAGAATTCATTTTATTGTAAAATGTGCTATCTATGAATTATAAGTTTAGAAACTATTCGTTGGTAAAATATTCATTGATGCGTGAATCAGTTGTAAGTTGTAACAGAGACTGATAATTCCTATACAAAATCAAACGTGTGATAACCTGTATTCCAGGGCAAATTTTAATGGAGATGCTTTATAGAATCATAAAAAGATAAAGAAAATTCAAATCAGTTTTTCCGTCAATTTGGACAGATATTACTTCCACTCAGTTGTCTAGAACAAGGGGTAGTTCTTTTCCATGGATATGCCATGAAGTTTGTAGAACAACTATTGTAGGCTCATTTGCCCTTTAATCTTAACCTACTATTATTATGGTCTCTGACTGTTTGGTAGAGATTAGCAACATGACACATTTATACATCATGTAGCTACTTTTTTCTACAGGGAGGCGGATGGCTGATATGGAGGACCTCCCAAGATGGCTGATATTGCCTTATTATTGGTTCAAAAATGAATGAATTGACATTTTTCCTATCCTGTTTCTTCTAGTTCTATATAAATAATGGAAACATGATTCAATAGATTTGCCTGTCACAATGTGAGGACCATATACTGGATATGGGTTACAGGCCTACATGTACTTGTACACTGTATATCAGGCATACAATCCATACATGTTTGCCTGCAATACATGCAAGTGCTTTTACCAAATGCTGGCGATATATTGGGAAACATGCGCTCGGCAAGTGTAGACCTACATTTTGCGAGCATGTAGTAGGCTATGTTATTGGAAAGGATGAAGTTCTGTGGGTCATTGTGTGGCTTTGCTATTTTTTTGTCTGTACAAAAAGCCCCTCCGGTCCTCCACCCCTCCTTCTCCCACTGTCTGTCTGTCTCGCTCTCTCTCTCACTCTCTCACTCTCTCTCTCTCTCCCTCTCTCTCTCTCTCTCTCTCTGTCTTTCCGTTTCTTTCCCCTTTGCTCATCCCTTCCATTTCTCTTCTCCTTCTTGCCATCTCATCTGGCGCAAAAAAAGAAAACAAATTCAAATGCAATTGTGACTTTTCCATGCCTTTTCATGCAAAAGATCAAAGAGACTCAACTGGGTAGATGAGTTAGAATGGGACTTCAAAAGTCCTTCAATTGTTTGTCAAGTGATTGCTACCATACCTTGCTAAATAGAGGAATTAAACCAAGTATTGTTTGGTTTGGGGAGGGGAAGATTGGAGAATAGAAGGCTCGGAGGCAGAGTAGGGTGTGTGATTTGTCCATTGTATTTTGCGGGTTCAATTTGGATAGGAACCATGGTGTTGGAGGTGCGTAAACAATGCAAATTGACACTGAAAGGGAAAACTGAGATTTGCATCATTCCATCGGCTTCTTCGTGGTATCTTATATGCTGAAGTCCCTGATAAGCATGGTCATGTACACAGTGCTTGTTAGCTCTTATTACTATTACTAATAGCAGCAAGCAAGGATAGGCCAGAATGTCAACATACCGGTATATATATATTTCATTAATTTTAACATCACTTTTTACTAATTTTACAAAAATCTCACAGCATATGACAGGAATATATATTTTTTTAAATCTCAAGGGTTTTGTTTGTTTGGAGGGTTTGCAGCCCATGTATGACTGTTTATCTCAGTTCTTCTTCTAGATTTTGATTAAGCTGACAATTCAGTTTATGATGACAGTAATGATTGTTCATGGATAGGGGAAGGGGGATGGCTTACAATGAAGTAAATTACATGTAAATCACTGACATAAATAGGATGAAGATCAGTATAGATGTCAGCAGACAGAGTTAGAGTTCTGCCAAGTGTAATTACCCAGCCCTCTTGTCAGGGGCATCCAAATATGCTTATCATGAAACAATATAAATTCAACAGTATTAGGTTCTGAATATGTACAGTATGTAGGCCTAGACCTACATGTACATGTACAAATAAATTGTTGTTTTCAAATAGAATGAACCTTGGCATACTGCCCGACATAATAGATAAAAAAATAAATGGCTTCATTCCACATGTTCTATTTCCATACCCGTCAAGCGGAGGTTCCCATTTTTCCTGCCAATAGATCATAAAAACTAAACCTACCTGTTTTTCCTGTCGATAGATCATAAAAACCGAACCTACCTGTAATGAAATCAAATTTTAATTTAGTCATATCAGGGCCTCATCCTTGGTCTTTATTTTCAGACTGCAGCCTCTATATGAAAAAAAAGCAACAATCAAAGCTCGGGAATGCCACATTTCTTCAACTTGACTCAAGAAATGTCGGGGGGGGGGGGGGGGTGTACCGAAATTCCATCCCAGGAACTAATTTGAGTCGCTGATGGATGCCCCGTAAAGGGTCTCCTTAACGTAATAGGGATCAGCCACCAGGCTCGTCTTCGATGAAACATGGCGGCAGGCAGGTAGGGGCGCAGGGATGACCTGGCAAATTGGAAGATTGGATGATGGGCTCCTTCGATCCATTAGGGGGAATTGGAAGAATTATCTCTAACCTGGGTAGAATGAAATGAAATTGAATTGGGGAGAGCAAACATGGTTATGTTACATGTGGGACTACACGATGTAACCAGGAGATGGGAAACACAGATCATGAGACTTTAGCCCACACCTGTACATGTACAGTATATTGTAGAAAATTTTGCGGTATGTGTCTGTTTGCACTAAAAGGGGAGTCCTATTCTACTCAAACTTTTTGATATTGTATTCTACGCCAAGAGGGTAAAAAATGAGTAGCAAAATTTATTATCTGGGAATGGCAGTACCCACATATTTACATCTGACATGATTTATTTCAATCTTAATTAATTTAGTCAATAAATTATATGAATTTGACCAGTCCAAGTATATTCCAACATTGCAATTTTTTTCCATATTGCAAGTTTTAACCTAACATTTAATTGGGGATTACAGTAGATGATATGATATACAGTTAATGTGATGCTATTTCTCTGAAACTAAATTGTTTGTATGAAGTTTCCAGCTCCACTTTTGGGGCTGATTTTAAGTATGGGAGGGGGCAATTATATTGTAGCCCTTCCCACCAAATTGGATTATTTGCAACTCTGTAATTTGTTTGTGGTGTGATTTAATCTGAACATCGTAAACTGAACACTCTTTGTAAAAACTCCTGTACAGAGGTCATCTTGACTGCTCTCTCTCTCTCTCTTTCATTTTTCTTATGCACAAAAGACCTCATTTTAGATATCCTCTGCAGTCAAATTAATACCAGGCAGCCATTACAGTTGAAAAATAATCACTCACATTTACAGAATACAGATGTCAAAACATAAATAAAACAACCCAGCCAACAATAACAGGGATTTCAAGTGGCTATGGTAAGACCTTGGATCGGAAGAGGAATAAAAAACGCTCTACTTCTACTGGTCCCCACCTGCCGCCAAAACCCACAAAATGTCATGAGCCAGTCATGCAAGCCTGATTCTTTTATCCAAGCCGATACGCATGCAGGGACGAAGGGACAAAGCGCATCATCACTAACTGATTTCCGCTACTGAGCGATTTCTGCCGTATCGTATCATCTTTGTAAAGACCAGACTAAATGGCCATGGTATGCCATAGAAGGGGCAAGTAGGAAGTGAAGGAATTTGCAGTAACTTGATTGAATTATCAATCATTTCTGACCTCTTATTTCTGGTCTGATTTAATCAAAGTGAAGATTGTTTTCAGTTTTCATCACCACAACACAGGTCAATTGTGCCAGGATAAAATTTGAAATTGATAATAGGCTTTAAATAAAATCATAAATTGAAGTACTTCATCAATGTTGTAACTATCACTGCCCCCCCCTCCCCCCTCCCCCCCTTCCCTCTTTGCCACTCTTCTTGGCAAGTAGGCCGACATGTCCATTTACACTGTAGCTGCATTTACACTTCAAGTAAAAACCGTTGCTTTTTCTCACATACCAATGTTTCAACATCCTGTAGCAGTAGCAGCCTTCTTGCGAACACTCAATGAAATGTACATATATTATCCTTTTCAAACACTTTTATCACGTATTTGGTGTTGTAAATGTTCAAATAAACAGTATGTGAAATACTGTCATCAGCATGCCCTGTTTGCACCCAGTTGGAGATTTTTGGAACAAGCCAACAAGATTCTATTGACATTAATGACTAACGCCAATGTTTTGCTCTTAGCAGAATACACAATGTTAGATTGTCACCTCTTATGAGTGGGTGGTTATGCGTACCTGGGCCTAAAAAAACGGCGGTAATTTCCAAACAGACTTCATTCACGATTCTCCGCCTTCCTTTTATTCAAGCTTTTGTTCAGTAATTTTGTCAGACTGAGGCTTGATTTTGACAGCAGACCCGTGCAATATAGTCCTAGAGTGAATTTTAATATTTCTATTTTAAACTGAAAGATATGTAAGCCAGCTGTTGTTATTGTTTGCTACATTGAGTAACTGCAACCCCATTATAAAACACAAACAAACAAACAAATACGAAAAGTAAAAAAAAAAAAAAAACAACATCTAAGCTAAGTCAAAATTGTCCCTAACACCATGACCCTTGAAGGGGGAATACCGGTAGATATTTTCCCACTAGGGACAAGTCAACTGAAGTAGGCTATATTTGACAATCAATAGGCAGTCCTTACAACAGCAAATGATTTAAGAAATTTGTTTTTGTTCCCTGAAAAAAAAAAGAGAAGTATAGCTTATATACTATTTAGAGTACCTGCAGTGTAGCTGGATGGTGTGGTTTCAAGCAAGGAATTGACAAACTGAACAAGGGAAACCAATTAGCAGAATGGCTGGGTCCAAGAAAACCTAATCGAAAACAGGGTCTACTTTGATAGAATTGGTGAAGAATAGCAGGATGATTGCGTTCTATGAAGAGATTTATTTCCTTTTCTTGATATTAATCCAAAGTTCTATACCTCCATTTCTCCTCCTACCCCTTGTACATTCCAACCCTGTTTTTTTTAAATCCCTATCCTATGTACTACCTACATGTAGATTTTAAATTTTAAAATCTCAAATTTTATGTATATCTATCAAACTAAAGGTTACTTGAAATGACCCAATAAATTTACTCAGGCCTGCATGGACATGCCCTTCATAGCAACAACTACAGTGTGAATACCAAAAGAAAAAGTAAATGTATGGATGATCATTGATGGACCTGTCTTTACGAATCTAGGCCGAATCTTACAAGAGAGAGAGAGAGATGAATACTGGGTATTGCATCTTACCAAGTTTTCTTGCAAGAAATATCCATAGACTGAAATATAATTATTTTGTTGTTTCTGTCGATTTTATTAAAATTTGTATTGTATGTTCTTGCTAGTCAGTAGGTAATTTCTGTTTATACTGGTATTGTCTTGAGCTTTTCAAAATGCCCTCCTTTATTACCTACTCTCTCGTACCCCCCCCTCTCTCTCTCTCTCTCTCTCTCTACCCCTCTCTCCTTTCTTTTTCTCCATACCCAAGTATCGTTTTATGCTGCTTGCTCTGTAATCTCTTTCCTTTTGTAATTTGAAATGATTGCACTGACAATTGAGTTTCAGAGATTTGAATTATAACGCCTTTCCCACCCTTTGAATAAAATAAAAAAATCTTCATTAAGTTAAATGTACATGTAGTAGGGTGAAACAAGTGGGGTCCCTTAACGTACAAACATATTTATTTAAAAAGTAGCATATAGTATTTCTCTTATCTTTGGACACATCTCGCTCAATCTTGAAAAGTACATCATAATCTGAATTTCCCATAAAAAGATATTGAACTGCAAATAAACTGGCTTCATGAATAGAGAATACAGAAGACCATTGATAGATAAAAGAGATATATAGGCAATAAAAGTAATAAAACTGCTTTTAAATGGCTTCCTCTATACAAGGGCAGTTTCAATTTTCTATGAAAGAAAGCAATTCATTGCACCAAGGCCAAACATGCAATCCTATAACAATTATTACGACTTATGAATTTTTATAGAAAGAAAACTGAGGTAGCAGCTACTCTTTCTCATATTTTCTGTAGAACTTTTTTTAAATTTTTACAATCTCTCTTCAAAGGGGTCCTTTTATAGTGAACAATATTCATTTAAATGGTTAACAATTACAGAGAATATAAGGATAAAAAGTCCTTTATATCAACTAATCAAGGCCCAAATGGAGGTTTAACTCCAAGTTTACTTTTGTGCATGGAAATTTTGAGTGCATCTACCAGTGTCATGATTGCACTACATGTAGACATTGGTGCTGTAGACATTCCCAGATTGGAGGGAATCAGATGGGTCATGGTATTGGAGATCGGTCCTTACAAAAAACTGTTTGATTGAGAAGTGCCGGTCTACGTCCATTCAGAATACCCAATCCCTTTTCCCCTCAATTTGTTTGTATATTTCTCTATACCATAATTTTTTCTCTCGCCCTTCTTCTCCCCTTGTCACCCCAGTCTGGAGGCACAGACCCTCATTTGACACTTACAAACAATTCCACAAAGTCTTGAGCAGAGCCTAGCTCTGTCAGTCTCAGGCTGTGTTAGGAGCACTTGGTATAATAGTCTCTTAGTTCAGACACAATGTTAGGCACTATAACTGACAAGGGTTCGTGCCTTTAAACTACATTCACCCTCTTCCCACTTCAAAGTAGGACCCACCCTTTCCCCAGTGGTTCTTGAAAGGTACTTTTTATCACTTGAACTTTGAGGTGAAAGACAGGGGTCATGCGAGGTCACCAAGCCCATACTCTTGACACTGTGTAATGACAAACACATGTACCAACTCAGGTTTCGGTTTAAACTAGGCCTGCTTTCATCAGCTCGAGATTGCCAAAGAGCCCGCTACTTCTAAATTTGGGAAATAATCCAGAAGTTACCAATCGCATCTTCATTAGCTCAAGACGAGACCTCGAAACTTGAAACTCGACCTTGAGAAATTAGCTCGAGATATTTTGCTCAGCGTTCGCGCATAGTGCGAGTCTTTGTGCTAGTGAAGACGCACCGGACAAATAGCGGGATAATTATGCTGCATTATTGTAGAGCGCTTAGAGACTTCTGACAAAGTAAGTGTTAGGCGCTATATAAGCACTGTAATTATTATCATTATTATTATTTTGCAAACTAGCCCAAGATATCTTGGGATGATTATCTAGACCAAATATCCTGCTGATTGCAACTTCGGGATGATGAAGACGCAAACTAACTGGATTATTTGCGATCGGGATAGTTAAAATAGCGGGATATTTGGTAATCTGAAGCTGATCAAGACAGGCCTACTGTTCATGAATATAAGGACCTGGGGGCGAAATACAGCAGACTGTGTATAAATAAATCTTTATATAATTGGGGAGTAGTAATGTGTATGTACAGGGCTTGGCGACAGGGAGGGTCTCTGCAGGCATATCTTTTGTATACATAATACAGTGTATTTCGTAACTGAATCCAGAGAGTCTGTTATGATTTCAAACCTTGTTTCCAATGATGTTCGATGTAGCCTGCGTCGTTTTTGACTTGAAAGAAACTTTCATTAGAGGTTGAAATATGAATTTATTTCTAAATTGGAGTTGTGTATTGTAGAATGAGGAGTGTGAATGTGTTGCACTTATATCACTGTAAATTAATACACCATCCACAGTTCATTGAATCATTCAATTGATTCAAACCAATCAGTAAATCTTTTTTTGAATGAAGTTGGTGAATTTGATGGTCTGTATCTGCACTATTATCCAACTTTGCATATTTTCAGCCCAGTTCGGAGGCCTGTGATAATGCCCTAATACACCTTTTAAATATGATCACAGTCCATGTTGTAATAATCCCCTTTCTTCATTTTTCTACACTTTTTGCTTAGACATGGACCCTACCTACCACATCTCAATTACACCTCTGTGAATACCCTCTGTTCCCTTTGAAGACCCCCATCACACCCCCTGAATACCCTCATCACACCCCCTGAATACACTATGTTCCCATGAATGAAGGCACCATCACACCCCCTGAATTGATGTTCCCCTCTCTCACGTGCCTTCACACCTCTTCAATCATCCACCCACGGCACCCACCTCCTCATGAAATCTTACCCCTGTCCCTGCAAGCCCCCCTCATTACCCCCTCCCTACAACTCTACCCTTATACACTCCACCAGTGTCAGACCACTGCCAGTCATGTCACCAGCCTTACTGTATCAATGTCTGTTGCCCACTCCTTGCTTTAGCGCAACACAACACAACACTGAACTCCTGCCTGCACCTTTAGTATGGTAAGCAAAAATACTTTGCCAAAGCAGCCAAACCGCTCCCCAGAGTGACACTTACACGCTGGAGCTTGAACTACAGGGCATTGTCTTCAAAACAGAGCAGCCCTTGTTATAGGAAGGTGCTTCAAGCGCTCCGTTGGACTCGGAAAAGTTTACTTTGGAATTTAACCCTCCTTCTCATAATTTCTGCATTCTGTGTCATTCAATCCGGACTGACCACTTGATAGGGTTCGATTTTTGCCCTGATGGCTGGACCAGCCATCTCTGCGGTTTCCTCCACTTAGTGCACCCTTCACTGTTCATTTCAAGCCAAGCCTGTGTTGATTGCAAAAGCTCAGCTCTAGCTCTGCATTGTATAAAAAGTGATTCTGTTTGTATTGCCCAGGTGAGGAAAAGAGATTTGACTTTGGCATTCACTAGACTGCATTATTGTGCTTTTGTAGACCTCTGGATGGAACGGTACCAAGTTCTATTTTGGAAATAATTAAAGAATAACCCACGTCGCCTCAGCCTCAGGCTTAGGTTTTGCTCGAGAGGTACATCAGCACTAAATTAAGAAATTGTAAGTATTAGCCGTTGGCGCTGCTCTGTACATTGTACAGTACATGCACATGAATGTGCTATCTAAAGACAATGAATGAAAGATTCCATCACAGAAGGATAAGGCTACAACTAAGCAAAAGTCTTAGACTTGGGTAAAGTGCTGGATACTTTGGCTTTTTTTGGTGTATATGACATGGTATGACCATCCATCTTTTAACTCTGAGTCTATATTCTTCATCTCTTTGCATCCATACTACAGAAACAGACCTAACCTTTGGATACTCTACCATCCTGCGCTAACAATATAAGGCTTCACATCTGGAGACTTGAACGCAGCTCCTCCACCTACCAATAATTTTGATCAGACGTTGAACCGAGAGAGCAATTATTCTGACGGTGTCGACCAATAAGTGGTAAGAACTTCTAGCCATGTAGTCACGCTGCTGTGCTTTAATTAAAAACAGTATGATTTCGTTTTTTCTCCTTTTAACACATTTTTGTCTGTAGTTGTACTGCTGTTGTCCTCTACATGGTTTTTCTCATATGCTGCTGTATATGGACTGTACCATTTAGTAAAAAAAATCGAAAAACTTTCGGAAAATCAACCAAGGTAAGTTAAGTGTACATCGCACCTTTTGAAATGTACAAACATTACAAATTATGTAAATGCAAATTTGGTAATTTCTATGGGATATAGGCTATTGAATTTGCCCTTGAGGTGCTTTTTCGAAATTCCTAGGGATCGTGTTAGTACCTGATTCACTTGTCGCACATATTATTCCGATACTCTTGAATACAAACTAAGTCCAGACCGCTAGTCAATATACATGTAATCGTCCTAGGCCTACATTCCCTTACCGGTAATTGTTTCGTAATATTTGGCATAGAGTAGCTTAAAATAGCCTTATATTAGGCTTAAGAAATTCAACATATGGTATGACTGTGCTAAAAATGAGAAATAACACACTCATGACCCGACATGTTTAATGACAGCATTGACAGGTTCGTTTTATAAGGATATGATAAGCTGTCACATTTTGTTGAATCAGGGTTTGTAGCCTAGTGGTAAATTATAATTGGTGTTTAATAATGCCTCGATGGATAACAGGTGCAATTCTGGTTTCAATTATCTCATAATTGGCAACTTGTAAACATAATCACACATTTAATTGATGGGTAATGTGTGTTAAATGTTTGTATTGTCTGCAGCTCTTTCTCTTGAGTTTCCTCTGTTCCTTCCTTCCTCTCTCTCTCTCTTTCTCTATCTCTCTCCCCTCCATTTCTCTGTCTGTCTGTCTCTGTCTCTGTCTCTGTCTCTCTCTCTCATCTCTGCTATATCATGCTTCTTTTCCTTTTAGTTTATCTCTCGTATTTGTTCTCATGTTTTTCTGGACTCTCAAATTACTCTCTCTCCTCTCTTTTTTCTCTCTCTCCTCTCTTTTTTCTCTCTCTTTAATTTTTTGTGTATTTAGGCGATGCCTCTAGAATCAACAGTTCATTGAATTTTACTTCTATTCAGGCGTAGTTTATAATTATATATAAGCCTGTTTATATTGCACTTCTACTTGTAATGCTATAATTGCAGGAACGAGGACTCAATTTGACCTCATTCACTCCCTATTCCAATCATGGACCTACTTATGGTCCAATTTCATTTTCAAGGGCTACCTTCACGCCCCTCCCAAACAGGACCTCCGACCCTCTTTAACCCCATGTGTACTTTAAAACAGCAAGATGTCTCTTTGTCCCTTCACAGGACATTCAGTGTTACCGCTTGCTTGCCACGCGCAGGAGAACCTACATTTATCATTTTATAGAGCTAATTTTTACACCATAAAACTGTTCAGATGAACTGAAAAGGTGCTCTAGAGCAAACCAGATTAAAATTAAACTTGATTTCCCACAATGACATTCAGTGTTACAGCTGAGAACCTACATTTAGAAATAGAACCAACTTTACAGTTTACACCGTAAATCTATTTCGGTGAACTAAAACTGAAGCTTGAGATGTACGACTTCAAATTTAATCTTGTGCTATGAAAATATCACAACAAATTCTGGGAAATTCAAACAAACCTACATTGAATGTTCAATGCTATGAGTAAATACAAAAGGATATTTACTTTTTAGAATTATTTTGTTTGACGATTCAACAGCTGAAGGCAGATGTACAGCCTGATTCTCTGTAAATTAAATACAATACAAGATTAAACGCTGTTCATGTTTCCCACCCCATCCTGCCATCTGAACACATGGGATATTCTTAGCAGCCTATTAGATCCTTCATGTCTTGAGGCGGTTCTTCCATTTAGAGGAGGAGATGATTTGATTTGGCAGGTGCTCCCTAATCTAGTGTGGCGCGAAAAGAATTGATTATCATCATGATGATCATTTTCTTCTGGCTCGCATGAGGTAGTAAGATCTAGCATATAGCTGCATTTACACTGCAACTTTGCAAGCAAAAATCACTGATTTTTCTCACATTGTGGTGTTTTGTCGGTATGTGGAACTACTGGCAAACACAAGAAAAACTGAAATTGAAAAATCCACCTCTGGAGTGTATTTTTCTTAAACGCTAACCACAATTTTACAGATTTTTGCCGTGTAAATGCCTGCTATCAAAACTTCGCTACGATTCTAGCATTTGATCACGTGACTCTGATCGCTTCTTTGCGATCGTTTGCAGAGCAGTGACAAGTCAGGCATGCGCACTACTCACCAACAAATTGGAACAAGTAGACACCAACGGTTTTTATAGGTTTTTTCAGTAGTGTAAATGGTAGTCCAAAATATCAAAGATTTTTCAAAATGGTATTTTGGGCTGTGTAAATGGGCCTCATGTAGCTTTTGTGGAAGAGGCTGTATAGACAGGAAGGTTGCATCGTCTAGAAGATGTGTAAGGGTCTGTACAGAGAATGTAGCATGCGATCTCAATCCATAGTAATTGTCATAGGAGCAAATGTCATGGAATTATGTAGACAGGGGCCCATCTTGGGCAAAAGTGGTCACTTATGAACAGGTAGCATTATTAATCATTATTACCCTGTGTTATAAAGGTTTTAGAAGGTTTATGATTGTGATCTGTCTTTGTGTACACCTCAGTCTAGGATTTGCAATTCACTGGCTAAGCCGATACTCTAAACTGAGCAATTTGATGAAGGTTACTTTCATACAATTTTTTTTTGTAAATCCAGAAGCCTTACCAAAACAAACCAGGAATGTGGATTTCTCCATTGACAATGCCTTCATTCCATTCAGTGTAATCACATGCCATTCACACATATAAAAGAGTGATGTATCATGTATGACTGTATTCCCAGAGTAATATGCCAACAAAAACCTGCCATGTTTTCATAAGAAACCATGGTCAAATGACTAGTTACCTGAGTAATTATGAAATAGAAAATATCCTGTGTTTATGCGCCAGCAGGGGTCATATAAACTCTGGGGTATGAAAGAGACTAGCGTTGAGCCGAAGGGGGTGAGCTAGTCTTTTTAGATTTTGATGCTTTGAAGCTGGTCGGAGGTCAAGAGGTCGCAGGCTTGTTGAAGGGAGTCAGGTAGACAGTGTTTATCCTAGGAAATGGACTGGCTTGTCCCCTCCAAGACCCCAAGATCAAATTCAGGAAGGACAATATCTAGAGGATAACTTGACACTCTGTTTGGCCGAAGGGGGAACAATATCAAATCGCTGACGATTTTTACTTTCGGGAGAAATAATAATGCACTGTCTTAAATTGTAAGTCTAAGATTCACGAATAGCATACTTTATTGATCTAAAAAATTCACTGTATTAGTGTATTCTATAAATTAAAATTACTAGTTTTTGGAAACATTTCTAGAATTAAATCTTTGTGACGTTGGTGTGATAAGACTGATATTAGCCCACTTGATTAACATCTCAGTAGTTCAGAGAACAACCTAGGACAAACAGACAATGAAAAGGACAACTGCCCTGTGGACCCCTCCCCCCCCCCTACAGAAAATATATCTTTGTAGAACAATTTGGATCAGAATTATTACCACCCAGTGTGTTTTAATAGGGAAGTAAGTGTCTCACTAAAACATCTACATCATCACATGCAGGTAATATTGATATTAAAATACATTATTGTGTGCAAACTTTACCGAATAAATGTTTTACTTTTAACTGAAATTATTTAGCTAATGAGTATTGAACACTTTTGGACACACTTCCATTAACTGATTAAGGTGTTGTTTCTTGCATTTGTTGCTCTTTTCTTTCCAAATTATACAAAAATAGATCTAAATTGTCTGCCAGGGGTAATCGTCCTGATGGTAGTTGTCCTGAGGGGGTAACTCTTCGGATGTAAGGAGTTATACCAGGAGGCTCATGGACATGCATCAGCAGCCATGCTGTCAGGGATGAACGAAGGCACTTGTTTCTTTGTTTTTCCACCTGTCTTTCCCTTCCACCTTGTTTCTCTCCTTCCCGTTCTTCCTCATTCAAGCATGGAGCTTCAAACTTCTGACAAAAAACAAACAAAACATTGATAGGAAATGATTGCTTTTTATCTGTCAACACAGAGGAACAGATCTGTCTTTGTTTCCTTTGATGGGTAATGGACTGTTCTTCTCTTCCGACTTCTTAGAAAGGTGGACAGTTTGGCTCATTGAAATACTGGGTCGTTTACCTTGATGTCATTCAATTTGAGGTAATTTGCGGTGATTTGAGGTAATTGGCTTTTTTAGCCGATGACTCAGTCAAAGATTTTCAAATTTTCAGACTAACTTCGGCCTTCGTAAAGATTATAGATTTTAAAAATACATTGTTACATGTTACATGTATTTTGAAAATTGAAAAAAAACCCAAAGCACAGCCGAATGGGCTAATCTTCTAATTCCATATACGCATCTGTAGTTGCAGTGTTCAATAATATATAATGGACATATAACATTTTGATTTTGATATGTATCTGAAGACATTTTTTCAACATTGTTCATTGCAAGTTGAAAGATCAATCCCCAGCACTCCTTCTGCTGTCTTAATTTTTACCCTCTTTGTTCCCTCGTAAAAGAAAATTTTCATCTCGCATTAATCAGAGTAAATGGTAAATAAACATTAGTTCTATCAAAATAGAGACATGTTGGTTTTATCAACTTCTCTTTTGCGCTGAACCTTTTTAGCAATAAAATTCTTGATATTGACTTATTCTACCCATATCTTGATCAAGGCAGGAAGTCTCTGCTTGTAGAATGCAAGGCATTGCCGATTGCATTGTTTGATAACACTGATAATTGACCCTTTACTGTAAATAGAATAACAAAATACTCTATCAAAAAGAAGGCCTGGCCTGGGTAAATATGCCAGTTCAGCAGGGCCTGTGTGTCACCTTGGTATAAAAGGGTACCTGAATGAAATCCCAGAAGTTATATTGGAGGTGCTCTGAAATAGACTTTAGGGAAGCATACATGTTGGTATGTGACTTTTGTGGAACGTGCAATTTTGTAAGTCTAGTCTTCAGACTTGAATCAGAGACCTTAGTTACAGGAGTACTGAGGCTCTGCTTCACCTGTTGAATTGGCATGTCAACCAATAAGTTGGCTACATGTACATGAATCCTTGAATAGAAACAGTCTTGTGGTAACTGTAGTTGTGATCATAATTGTAATTGTTACATGAAAAATCAAGGAATAGGATAGGTCACAAGGAAACAAATTATTAACAAAATTTGGGGGGCTACTTTTCAAACTTCCTTGCATGAAAATAACACTCTTTGATTAGTTTTGCATTGAACTTGATGCAAATTTTTTGTGGCTCTTTTATGACTTTCTGGGGCTCTGTTTGGCATTTCAGGGGGCTAAATCGCCCGAGCCCCCGTGTATTTTTTCACTTAGTTAGGACAGCAGCTCAATTGCTCCATCTGCTCCACCCTTGATTGGCAGTGCGTTGAAGTGGTAGAACCCAGTGAGGTCGAAACTAAAGCCAGTATAGTCACCTTGATGTTTACATTTCGCATGATTGTATCCTCCTGGCTTTCACAACGAATGCACATAGCCTTGTCATCAATAAGTGAATTGAATTAAATATCTTTTCTCCTATTTTCTTCCAGATTATTACTTTTGACTGGGCCATTAAGCTGCTTATAAACAAAATCGCAAGTGGATCAATTGCCAGACTTTATACAATACTATAGATCTGTTCACTAGTCTATTCGAATTCAAGGTTCTTCATATAACAAAAGTACTTGTGGTGATTTACTTGTTTTGTTTGACAGCATTTGGGTGGACAGAAAGAGGGGCCAAATAAAGCTGATTATCATAACTAAACCAAAATTATAAGTTGATATTACATGAACATTGACTTTGTTTCAAGAGACCCATTGCCTAATGTATAGGCCTATTCAAACTTATTGACTTTTTTTGTTGTTGTTAAATATTAAGATGTTGCTTTGTTGGGCAAGGTACTGGCAAGTCTACTGAGATCCTACTGTATGCATGGAACTTTACATTGTTGATAACTAAGTCCAATTATTAGGAGTGAGATATTAATTCATTTTAGCCAAGTTCCATACTCTTTTTAACATGTACCCCAGTTACACCACCAAAGGGACTGAAACCCAACCGAAAACAGACAAAATGAGGATAATTCAGGGTAGTGCTGTAACATCACGGATATCTCCAATTCCGTTTAACCGCCAGTCAAAACCGGACGGTTTTCGGTTAAACGATTTTTTTTTTTTTTTTTTTTTTTTAACTGTGAGGTGCATTTGAAGGCGCCGATTTGTGCTTGTGAACTTGTCACAAATAATAGTAACAATGTCGTTTTTAGAAGAATGTGTAAGATCATTTATGTAAATTAAAAACAGTAGAGGACCTAGGATAGAACCTTGTGATACACCGTGTGTACAAGTTGGATGACTTATTATAATAAACTACATATTGAGATCTATTACAATGATTACTTTCAAACCAAGATGACAGACAAATTGGATGGTTGTTCTAGTTTTGGAGTGGTAAGTCAACACACATATTACTGAGGTGGGAGACATTGCCAGGCATATTACAGGTGGAGAGGCATAAATCGAAATTTAAAAAAAAAATAAATAAATAAATAAAAAAAAATCGGGAAAACGAAACCGTCCAATTGAAAACGGAATCCGCCATGGGCGGTCGGATACCGGACGGTTAAACGTTTGACTACAGCACTAATTCAGGGTAATTTTAGTGTTAATTTAGTCAATTGCAGCTGTGTAGTTATATTCAGATGCCACATCATGTATCCCATACTTATAGCAGGGGCCAGTGAGACGAACTTGAGCTACAATGGTTTAGTCACCTCAAGGATTGTTTACTCTGCACCTGATAACTTTATTGACAAGGTCATTGTTACTCAAGTCTGTCTTTCTTTCAGCTTGCTCTGCAATTGAAAGGCAGGATTTTAATAAAAGACTGGGTTTTGTTTATTGAGAGAGATAAAGTGCCAGGTAACAAGTTAACTGTCTCTGTTTTCACAAGTCGATGTCATTTTCACACCAAATGGACCCAGCGCTGACTCACAAGATTTGGAGGGGGGATTGTAAATAAAGTGATGGAGGGAGGGGAGGGGGGGGGGGGGGTAGTTTTTAGTTCAAGTTATCATGTGATGAGAATACAGTGAAGATGGTGCACACATTGTGAACAGGGGCTTTATATCAAACCTCAAAATAGTATTTTGTCAAGTATTCATATTTATTTTTAAAAAAGCACTGAACAAATATGGTGCAACCATATTGCCTTCTGTATATCTACATCACCATGCAAGTCGATACTTATAAGCAGAATCTAAATATAAACTAAACAAACATAAAATGAAATATTTAACTAAAGCATATAAACTTTTAAGAAGGGTTTCTAGAACAAGACCTGCAGTGTCTAAAATTGCAAGTACAAGTATCAATAACATTAATAGAGTTTGAAAGCAAGTAAATTGGACCTTGGAATTTTTTTTTGGTATTCTTGGTTTTTGTGGTAGACATTTTTTTTCTCACAAATTAGTGTCGTGTCTGTGCTTGTAATATAGAAATGCAATCCTCTTTACCAAAGGTTAAATTCTGCCACTTAACAAATTGCAAAAATCACTACCACTTTTCATTTTTAGCCTTTGACTCTTTTCTCCTCTATATTACTGATATAAAGAATGCTTTTGAGCTCCGGTTTAAGATGCTTTTGCCGACAGGGATTCTTTTACAGCCACCTTCCACTCTGAATTTGAAAGCTCCGAAAGTTAATCTTGCATGAAATCCTTTCTTTTGAAGCCAAATGAATGAGTTCCTTGTGGCATTCGCACAAGGGAGCTGTGATTGGAAACATGCCACACACAAGGTTGAAGTTTTTACCATTCCTACAGATAATTCCGGCTTTGTAAGTTTTGAGTATGGTATCCTGTTTTTTATTGAAAAGTATACTATTTAAAGGCAAAGACCAGTATTGGAAACGCCCCAATTTAAAAAAAATGAAATGGTAAGCTCTTATTACCAATCTTGTGAAAGAATATGTTTTGACTAGTACATGATGACAACAATTTTGCCAGGAAACCGCCTACTAATTGATATATTTGGTAAATTAGTTTATCTATTGTTATGTGATAGATAAAATGCATGTGTCCCGCAAGTGTGCGTAGTCCCATATACGTCTTTCTGTGTACGGTGCTTGTAACTTTACCAAGACTGGGCCAAATTTCTTATCATTTTGATGATTCCAGAACCTTGCAGTACACACCAATACTTATATGCTAGATGATCAACCTTTTCTGATCGATTCCACAACGTTTCTTTCACAATGCAATCGCATGACCATAACTGATCTTTATCTTTAAGTATACAATTGAAAAGAATGATTCATGAAGTCAGAAATACATGCATTGTAATACCGGTATGCCTTTTTAGAGGCAAACTATAAAAAAACAGCATTGTAATGAAAATACTTCATGAAATGAGGGAAAAATGAATTAAAATGTTCGATGGAAGTATGGCTAGATGGTAATTTCTGCATAGAGAGATGTTGAGGAACGGTGAGTGTTCATACATGTAGTTAGTGAAAGTGAATTAGTAACAGACTTATTGAATTTTAAATATTGAATTGCATTAGCAAATACTATTTATTACCGGTAATATCGAATATCGATTATATCGATCATAAGTAACAATAGCAAAGCATATCATGTTTTTAAGTGTGTATGTATTGAATCAATGAATATCCATTTGAAACATGCATTTATCTGGCAAATTAAGGACTTTTTTTATAGGTGCACTGTCTTTGTCGCAAATGTTGCGATATCTGTTGACTCTATCTTTATTAAAACTGTAATTGAATTCTTTTCCCCAGTGCTTTACAGAAGGACTGAAATCCCCACATGTGACTCGGATAATTGTATCAAGGTTTAGCACATTAGGTATGTCATCATCAGCTCGAGATAACCAAATAGCCTGCTATTTCTGATTTGGGAAATAATCCCGAAAGTTACAAATTGCGACTTCACCAGCTCGTGACTTGACCTCGAAACTCAAAACTCAAGCTCGAGAAATTAGCTTGAGATATTTTGCTATATAGTGCAAGTCTTCGGGCTGGTGAAAACAAACCGGACATTTTGCAAACTAGCCCAAGATGTCTTGGATGATTATCTCGACCGAATATCCCGCTAATTGCAACTACGGGCTGATGAAGACGCAAAGTAGCTGGATAATTTGCGATCGGGATAGTTAAAATAGCGGGATATTTGGCAATCTCAAGCTGATAAAGAGAGGCCTAGTGATGAATAGACTTCAGAGTTGACAAAGCTTCCTTGAAGATGATTGATTTAGGGGGATTCTTTTTTCATCTAAGTAAAATTGAGTAATGCATTTATTTCATAATCACTTCGTTCATGCATAGACGGGGGTGGTAAGTCTATGGTTCATGTGAAGACAGAGTCAGGAATGAGGGATTTGACAAAATAGCGCACATTTCTTTTCTTACATCTTGAGTTTTTATTAATGTTCAAAGATAGTGGAAGAAAAAAAACGATGATTGCTAATCATCTTGAAACAAACTAATCAGTATATGTTAGTTTCAGTAAATTAAACTTATAACAATAATAACAACAGCGAATCAGTTGAATGTTAACGTAGTCTGCGATCTGAAGCCCTATTAATCGACTGCCAGGGGTTCTATGCTTGCAGACTACCGGTACTCGAGTCCAGAACAGTTTAATCAGGGAGTTAACTCTCTGGTCTAATGATCTGACGATGAAGCAAGAGGCTCTAGTTAATAATTCAAAAGAACATACCATAAGTACTATCCCAGTACTTCTTTTCTTTTCTTGAGGAACAGTTATAGTTGACACCTTTTCTTTGCTGAGCTCAAGGCACAAAGTGCACTTCATCAAGGCTGAAAAGAACAGCACACATCCTACAGGTAGCTTTAAAAATAAAGTTAAGCTATTCCTTTTGTCCGAGCAGAGCAGGACTTATCACAACCCCCCTTGTTCGTCTTCGGAACAACGGTGTGAGTCACTGAGTCATTATAGTTGTCCATCATCCCAAACCCCCACCCTCCCATGTACCTCTCTTTCTCCGCCCATTCAGGGATCACAATTGGGGTATTATGAAGGGGTCAAAATTGCTCCTGACGAGAGGCTAAATAAATCTGTGCTGGGTGAAAGGGACTCGCAATTGGCTGCCCAAAGCTTTGAATGGTGAAGTGTTTGTTTGGTAGGCGACTGGAGCTGAAACATTTTCGGTGTTGGACTGGATTCCTCCAGTGGCAGTTGTTATTGTGCATGCATATTGGCTGTTTCTTTGCACGGAAGGAGACTGTTAATCGTTGGAATAATCATATTGGTATCGGTAAGAAGGAATAGAGCCTTCATGCAGGAACAAACACATGCCTGATACTTCTCTGTATAGATAGTGAGTGGTTTTGGGGTTTGGAAGTTGGAACAAAGAGGAAACATTTTTGTCAAGCAAACTTTTGCATTAAACGTGGCCTCCCAGTCTTACATCATTGGATCATACAAGGGCAATGTTGTACATGCAACCTGGACTACGAAGTCTGTAAGTATCTACAGCTACATGTATATATATTTGAATGACTACAGGTACATGTAGATATATCAAGGAGTATTTCCTTGGATATACCTAGTATTATCTTAGAAATATGATTTTAAAGTTGTCATTATGATAATTTCATTTTAATATTCCTATTTCAAGAATAATTCTAGTAGCCCTTTGTTATAATTGATAACTTTGCCAAAGCAGTATTTAAAAAAAAAAAATTCTTTGAATGACTTTTTTTTTTACCTGACTAAGAAAGTAAGTTTATTCTTGATAAGCTACATGTTATTTTACCCTTTTCAGTTTTCCCAAATTTTGAAAAGAAAAATGTTATTAGGACAGATGCATTTTTGTGTGGGTGGACAGGGGTTATAAATCGAGACACTAATGCCAGGGGGCCAAGATCCCACGTCATAGAAACTAAAATATAAAATATCTTTGGAATGACTCAATATCACTTGAGATTTTCCTCTGGCAAGAAGCAACAATCCATCAATTTCTCACCCAATATTATTATCAAACAGAGTCTTCAGTTTGATATGAATTCCTTGACCCTACAGCTAATGCCCAAACCTACGGATTTCTGTAAATTCTTCGTAAGCTGCATTTACACTTCAAGCAAAAACTGTTAGTTTTTCTCACACAGTTTTCGTTGGAAGTAAAGTTGCTAGGCAACTACATGTACCTATAAACACAATAACACGACCCAAAACTCCAAGTGTTGTGGATCGTGGTTTCCTGAAACGCCCCGCTCAAACTCCACCATTTTTTTTCGTTTCCAGTGTAAATGCTCACTTTTAGAATGCCTGCGAACTACTGATATTCCGTTTTTTTTTGTCACGTGTCTCTCCGTGCTAATGCGTGCAGAGCAGTGACAAGTGGCATGTTCATACAACTCCTCTCAAGAAACAGAATAAGCAAACACTGATAGTTTTTATGGGACTAAATATAATAGTGTAAATGATAGTTCAGTGACCCTGATGGTTTTTCATAGATGTTTTTTCCTGCAATGTAAATGGGCCTCCTGTAACCTTTCCTGAGCTTAAAAATTGGGTCAGAATGAAGGATAACCATAAACTTGTTAATACTTGCTTTCAGAAACTGAAATGGGAGTAAACAAGTGTTGACATTCCAGCCCTGAAATATAAACGAAAAAAGATTAATATTTCCCAGGAGAATTATTATCATATTATGGAGCAATGGAGGAGATATTGAAATTTGGATTGAGAGCAGAGATGTAGTGTCTCTTCTTCTTTGGGTAGAATAGACCCTACAATAATAATAATAGTTTGTTCTTAATATAGCACTTTTCATGACCACAAGCCATCTCAAAGCGCTTAATACAGATATATATTATTACCCCGGTTGTGCAGGTGTACAGTAGAGTGTATGCCTCCTGTCAACTCCTGATCAGGGAATTTGATAATTTTTACTTTATTTGATGCTACATAACATGTAGGATCATTATATAATCTCTTGACTGCAGTTAGCTCTAATTTACCTATGTGCCCTAATGCCCTCCGACTATTCGCAAACAGAATGTAGATGATTTACACAGAGAATTACATTGGAATTTAAGAGTAATTAAAGGTAATACAAAGTTTTAGTACGGGGTCATGAATTTGGTTCAAATGAACATATTGGAAGCATATGCGGTCCTACAATATTCAGTGATCATTGTCGCGGTTGAAATCGAGTCTAAAGTTATGAAATTGTAAATAAATAACTCTTTATGTTGTATAGCTCCCTCTCAAGGTCAATATATAAATTAAGCTATAAAACAATGTTTCTTGACTAAAATATACCGATTAGTTGTTCCCGTTCGGAAATTATATATCACAGCTACACATTCTTAGATTTTCATGGTCGCAGCTACCATTGCACGGCCGTAGGCGCTATTTGAAATTTATCAAAATTTACCGGGAGCACCGGTAAATTTTTATATTCAATTTTTCTCAAAAGTAGAAGTAGTTTAGGGGCTAAATTTGCTAGTGCTTATATTACATCCACAGGGGCATCCAAATATATCAAAATTGTAAAGAATCATTATCCACCCAATTTTCAAAATTTCCCAAAACTTTGTATTACCTTTAATGCTGTTGAGGTTGTGTATCAAGATCAAGATGCCCTTCAAAGTAAGCTTAGTGTTTTTTCTGCACAAATCATTCTCTTGTCCAAAACCTGTAAGAAATAATACTTTCATTTTAGTTGTGCCCAAAGTAGAATTTTCACAATCACAAAATCAGGCCTCGTCCCATTCCCTTCCTTATCCCAAAGGCTTTTCTCATCACGCCACTGAGGTCTGCATAGAGGATCACTGTAGCATATCCTTCATGCCAACATGTAGGACATGCTACAGCATTCAAAGAGCCTCGCAGCGCGCGAACTTCCATTTGTGCTTATAACGCCTTGATGTGTACTATAGCCACTGCGTGATCCTTACGTCATTGGGTTTGAGAAAGCCTGTCAAGGCCGAAACCTTGATGCATGTGAAATTGCCATAACAGATGTAAACAAGCTCTACATCATGATTACCCGAGCACTGGAAAAGATATCAAAACAGTGCCCAATTTCATGTTTGTTCAGTGTAATAAACTAACAATTATGAGTAAGCGTAAATATTTTCCATCCAAAACAATAGGTGGAATGTTGCTTTCAAACTAATCTGACAATGAGCATTCATAAAGTTTCCTTTCTTTTAAATTTTCAAGGTTGTAAAGTGTAAACTCACATTAGTATAAATTGAAAGTTGTCATGGTGTATTGTCATGGTGTATTGCCATGTATATATAAATTGAAAGTTTTCATGGTGACTACCATTGGAAGCTATGTGATACTTAAAGGGGAAGTCCACCCTGATATTAAGTTGGTTTTAATAGAAGCAGAAAAATAAGAGGAACAGGTTAGTGAAAGTATTAGTAAAGTTATGAATATTGGAAGTTGCGATCAATCAAACACAAATTGGCAACTCTATGAAGTATCTTGTAAGCTTCTCTCCCATTTGCACTCTACTAAAAACATAAATCTGAATTTGTTTTCCTTCAACCATACATGCACCCTAAATGTAATTATTACAAATATGTGTCTGTATACTACCCCTGTATGGAACAAAGTGTATTCCGTCATCAATAACAAAGAGAATGAAAGTATATGAAATCGCATCAATGTGCATTATATGGAGGTATGTATTTATATGAATATAAGGTATCATCTACATGTACTAATGGGAGAAAGCACTGCATGAGTAGTGTGTACCGGTAGTTATTTATTTATTATTATAATTATCTTCTTTTTTGTGAGGGGGGGGGGGGTGTTATGACAGATATAAGGTATCCATGTTGTTATCTGACTCTAGGAGCTATGACATAAACATGTATGTGCATACCAAAGTGCATGCATCATACTGATAATGTACATGAGCACTTGAGCAGCCACTCATATTCATCAGCATGTATGCTGGGTACGTGTAAATAAAAAGCTCGGCCATCTCCTATGGCTCCAATTATACATCACCCAGTGGTCATTGTCGTTGTATCGTGTCAATAGAAGCCGTTTCTTTCTCTCTCCTGTCTTCCTTCTCTCTGAATATAATGATGTTTACCAAGTTCTGACTGACCAAGTAACAAAGTCAATTTGACCCATTGCTTACTGGAACAGAGTGGTGCCTGTATTTCATCTATAGGACCATTCTGTGCCATGTGTCCTGCATGCAGGGCTCGGCAATAATAAGAGGTGCCCTGGACTAATATGGATGCCCAACCCAAAATCTAGGGCCGGACCCCAAATTTCGTGAATTCCTACTTAGGGCTTAATGCAAAGAGGCCCCACAAATTTCAGTTCGGACCCCCAACGAAAAAAGTTTCCCCTGCCATGTGATATGTCTTTCAGCCATACTATTGAAAAACGTTAGTGATGTCAGAGAAACGCTACCGGTAGTCGATGGTCATATGAAGAGGTTTTTCATTTTAGAGTGAAAGAAATGGATAAAGGTCATATGCCATATGGGACACTATTTTCGGAATTGCCCTATAGATAGTACAGTGTATAGTGAAAGAGCAAATTCAGTAGTCGAGACTCAAGAGGTTTAAAGAACTATTGAATACTTCAAAAAAAAATTCTGTAGATTAGTGCATTATGATCTCTTGTATAAAATATATTGGGAATTTGCAAGAATTTTGTGTTTTTGTTTGAAGTGATATGAAAGTGTTGAAGATAAATGTATATAGTTGAGTTTGCCAAGCACTTGCAAAAATAAAATGAATACATGTACATACTATTAGTAGCAATAACCTTCCTCCATTTTAGAATATTTAGAAAATTAAATAAAGTGCATGTTTTTGCCATCAAAATTGGATATCAGATTGCCTTTAAAATCATCTTGCTGTTCTGTTAAAGTGATTATAAACTTGATGAAGCTAGTTCATGAATGCCCAAGTGCTTGGAAAGTCAGTTTATTTTTTGCTAATTTGATTGGTATTAAAACGGTAAATAGATATTTGAATACTTCATCTGTTTGGAGCCTCAATGGCCTTACCTAAAGACTTGTCTTGCTCTTGTGGCTCAAAGCTAGGCTTTATAACCAGGCCTATTGAAGTATTCTAATCTGATATATTATTCATACAACATCTGGTTCTTGCAGGCTGTTTTCCCAGGCCCTACACAAGTACACATACAAGATACTATAGGGCTACATGTATGCTCTGATAAAAGTATGTACATGTAGGCCTTTGTGCGAGTACAGCGATCTATATAGATAGAGATATTGTACAATGACACTGTTTTGATTTTTGATAGGAAATGATAGGAAATCAGGTGTGCATGAACTGAAAAACCATTAAACCACTTCCATTTTTGGCAAAGTTTAGGAATTCCTCTGATTTGAAAATATGTTTATTTTTCTTGCCTGTTTGACCATTTGGAACATAACAGTGACATTCGATGTTCGCTCTCTTATTTCTTTATTTCTGTATTGTCATTTCTCATTCTCCTTTTTTCTGTCTCTCTTCCTTTCTCTTGCTCTCTCTCGCTCTCTTCATCTTGTTTGCGCTCTTACTCTTTCTATTTATTTTTCTTCTTTTCCTCTTTATTTTTCCTTTCTCTTTCCTTTCTCTTTCCTTTCTCTTTCCTTTCTCTTTCCTTTCTCTTTCCTCTCCCTCCCTCTCCCACTCTTTCTGTCTTTCCCCCCTCTCCCTTCCCCCCTCTCCCTCTTCCCCCTTTTCACCCTCTCTTTCCACTTTCTCTTTCCCTCTATCTCTCCTTCACTCTTTCATTTTCTCTTTCTCTTCATAATTATAATCTCCCCCTCTCTACATGAATCTCTTCCTCTCCCTCTCTCTCTCTCTCCCTCTCTCTCTCTCTCTCTCCCCTCTCCTTGAAATTATGACCCTCGCTCTTATACTCACTGCAATGACTACACCAGTTCCACACTTGCCTGCTAAAGATAAAAGCTCATTAGCATTTAACGAACCTTCTCCTCGTTGAGGAGGAAGCCTAGGCTAGGGAGTAATTAATTAGCCCTAGGGTATTTAATGCCTCCATGATTGCTACCATATTACCCAGGGATTTTTTTTTGATTGGCTCCCTCTCATTATAAAAAATGCTCTTATTTTATCTCTCTTTTGTTTTCCTGTCTGCTTTTAATTCATAGAACTATGTTTGAGCTGCAAAATATTAAATGATTTAAGGTATTATTTCTGAGTTAAATTTAATCCAAATCACAAGATACTTGCATTGATTGGCTTTATCTTATCCTAAAAACACCCTTTTCTTATAGCTTTCTTTCGTTTTCCCTTGTGCTTTTTATTTGCAGAAATATATATTTGACTTGTAGTTTACTAAATGAATGGATTATTATTCAACATTTAAGAAGACAACATAATATTCCAAATACATTAAGGATGCAAATGCAGAATGAATATTTGTTCTGAAATTGAAACTAGGACTTGGTAAAATGTTTTCCAACAATGTTTTTTGCTTTGTATCGTGTCGGGATGCAGCAACAAAAAAGTAATTTAACTTGACAATAAGGTTTCACCACTTTTCACCTCCATATGACTTTGCTTGAAATTCTTCAAAATATTTCCCCAACATTTTAAATGGATCTACTTTTTGTTCTAAATGCTGTACAAAGTTTAACATGGGAGCAACTTTAGGAAAAAAAATTCACTTGAAAGGCAACATATTGCTTTTATGCCACTCCAAATTTTCCACATGTTGAAACATGATTATAGTGCTATTTTTTCTACTGTTATGTGATGGAGACAAATTTCGATTGTGATTGAATGATAGTTTATTATTCTTTTGAATGCTTTGTTTGGTTGAGACTTGAATGGTGCGAAAGAATTTTCTTTTTTTTGTATCAAATAATTTTGGCTGAAATGTATTTTGTTCAGATTTTGTTGGATAATGGTTTTGTATTCTGGTTGTTTGTTTTTAATTTAGGTTCTTTATCAACTTGGGACAACAAAACCAACTCAGTTATTTCCATAAAGAAGCTTCTTTTATTTGGCATTTGACAAATCATTTTGATATATCAATTTCTCCCTCTCATTCAATTATATTTTATCTGTCTGCTTATATATTACAACTTGGATGCTATCCAATTCTATTCAATAATTAGGCCTGAGTCAATCCGTTTAACCGACGGTTATCCGACCGCATTCATCAAAACCGTTTGGCATTTCTTGCTCCGTTTAACCGTTATTTGCATACATTTTGGAATGTGCTAATAGCCAATGATAAAGATAATCAAAGAAACCGCAGTGTAATGTTACACCCTGTCCGCTGCGCGCCAGCTTTCTGGCAGCAGTAATCTCCATGAATGAATTTGTAAACAATAAAACAACCATGCCCTCTTCCCTATTTTCTCACCCTCTCTATTCCCTTCTCTCTGCAATGTGTTCATGTACCTTTTCTTATTACTGCATTCTCAGACAAGCAAAGTTCTAAATGTTTACACATTCGATGGTCAGTTCCTCTCACATCCCTTCTCCCCGAGTCTCTCTCTCTCTCTCTCTCTCAATATTAATATCAATCCCTTGCCGACTCACCCCCCTAAAATAATGTTCATATATAAATAAAATCAAAAATAATGATAACAATAATAATTGAAGTTTTAGAAATATCAATCAACAAAGTCTTGGACATTGTGAGTAATTTAAGTTTTTGATCACACACAGCCACCCTTTCGATCTAGCTAGTCTCACTTGTCTTAATTCTTCTCTCTCTCATGTTCCTGCCTGGTCCATGCAGCTCTCTTTCATACACACACACGTACACACAAACCTCAAACATCGTACACACAAACCTCAAACATGGGCGCCCAATACACTGTACATGTACATACACACAGATGGAGAGCACATGGCTTCTTAACTCCCACTGAACTGTGTGAAAGCACGTGCGGTCACCAACCTGTAATTTATGCTGGTATCAAACTCCACCCACATAGCTAGAGAACCTTCCTGATTGGTCACTAACTTGGATCAGCTCATTGCAGGGTGTGTCTTGGCAGTGAGTGTTACACACTTCCACATAATTTCATATGGCAATGATACATGCAGCAGGGACATGCATGAAGGGAGCTCTCTCCCTGCATGACCACATGCAAACATTGCATTGCAAAGGCATATATAAACACGTCACAGATCAAGCTATCTTCACAGCGCGCGTAACTTTGCAAGGCTAATCATGATATCAGATTCAGATGAGGAATAATAAGATATTTTGTATGTTGTTTATTACTGGTCTCTGTTTATCAGAATGACCCAATTTGTGCCAAAGTCCGGCTCGGAATGCTCAGCGCGACAGTCTGAAGACCATCAGGCGTTCCGAGCTACATCGCTATTACAAATACTGTATTTTCACTTTTTCAGATTATTATTTAACGGTTAAACGAAACCGCCCGTATACTTTTAACGGTTATCCGTTTAGCACAAAAACCGTAATGACTCAGGCTTATCAATAATGGTGATAATATCATATAAATTTTCTTTTCTTTGTACCGAATAATTTTGGCTGAAATGTATTTTGTTCAGATTTTGTTGGATAATGGTTTTGTATTCTGGTTGTTTGTTTTTAATTTAGGTTCTTTATCAAGTTGGGACAACAAAACCAACTCAGTTATTTCCATAAAGAAACTTCTTTTATTTGGCATGTGACAAATCATTCTGATATCAATTTCTCTCTCTCATTCAATTATATTTTATCTGTCTGCTTATAAATTACAACCTGGAATCTATCCAATTCTATTCAATAATGGTGATAATAATCATATAGATTTTATGATTTAACCACTTATGTTTTTCTCTTCAGGTTGTTATTATGGATTCACTGCGACCCAGTTTTTCCCAAATGTGGGTATTATTTTAAAGCTCAGGCATTCTGGTATTAATGACATTGGCATACACGATGTAATTGCTTTGTAATGAAGACACGTAGAGGCAAGGTCTAGTTGCAAGGGTAGTGCAGTTATAACCGCGAGCTCGCTGTTCGATGTTGGTTTTCCGATAATGAGCGTGACCTTTCTGTCCCGGTGCCTGGATGACTGTTTTATTAAATTGTGAAAAACATGCTAATATATCGCAAGGATCCTACAGCATTGACTTGTAATATTGTGTGGCTATAGCAAAACTGCATGCATGAACTCTATGTGCGGTATGTATGTACAGGGTACAATGTAGCTGAGATATTCACTTCTGGACCAGAGATAAAATTAATTAATATTTTCATTCTTTATATTTAAATCCATTTTTTTTATTATAAGGAATAATTCATGATACGTATGATTCGTAAACGACCTGAAGGGTAAGGGTTTAATCAAAAAGCTGTTATATATTTATTGCTAAAAATGTCTTTTTTTGTTGTTACAGTAAACACACACTATAAACAATCTTGTAACAAAATCAAAGTTGATGGCATTGTCCCATGCTCTCTATCCATGATGTAATAGGGACTTTTAGATTTACGTGGACTGATACGTGTGACGTCCATTCAAGGCAGTGCATTAAAAGGACGTTGATCGTAGCAATCCCCATTGTCTTTGTGCGAATCTAAAAGTCCCTAATACCAACAATAACAACAGCATCACCCATGATATTTATATAGCTTTTTACAATGTCAGGATCATTTTCTTTCCCGAACCTAATTATGTATCAAGTGTAAGTAATCTCACAGACTATTGCACGACTACATAATGAGTGGCATTGGAGAGTAAATGACTTTGTTTTTTAGTTGTAGGTCACTGCACTTTGATTGAACCCTGTGTAAATGATATATTATTCATACTGTGAAGTGATGAATTACCAAATATATCGTCGCTGTTTTCACGAAGTGACGGTAGTGAAATAAAATTGCATTCACTTTGCGTTACGATTTTCCTTACTACCGTCACTTTGTGAAAACAGGGACGATATATATTTTCAAGGTGAGAAATATAATTTAATCAGAAATATCATTGTATATGTATTTTGAAGGTACATTGAACTGCATAGTTATGATATTAGTTGTTCTGCCTCAGTTTGTGCCTCGGGATATCCATAAACTACAAAAAAAAAGAAAAAGAAAAAAAGGGACACTGTTTTATGATCTAATTTCATCAAGGAACTCATCTGTGAAATTAAATACCGGTAAAGGAATTGCTTTTTACAAGAGATACATGTACATTGTACCTGCTATAAGTGCAAATCTAAAACAATTACAAAAGTGTGCAGTTTAATTTTTTTTTTAAAGCAGGCAGCAATAATGGGAAAGGGAAGTAGCCCCGCCAACAAAAATTCACAAAAGACAAAGAACTTACAAGATAGGAACATTTTTAGCATGGTACATGTATGTTAACATTGTCAGTTTTACACTGACAATAAAACCCATTACAAAAATGGCCTGAATATATGCCAATTGGGGCAACTTTTTTCACACATTTCTAAGGGAGGCAAGTCACCAATTTTATTTCCCAATTCTTTTAAAACAAGAAGAAAGAGATTTTTGTGTTTTGCCAGTGACTCTAAACAAGTGCTTGAACAAGTGCTTGCCTCTTCAACACATTTTGTTCCTGATTTTGACGTCTACTTGTGTAATTCAAATAAGGTCAAGAATGCTTTAGAGATGGATGACCCCTAGACTGATTGAGTCACAAACCAAACATGCTCAAGCCCCCCCCCCCCACCTCATTTTCAATTAACCATTGTTTGACATGTTTTTGACCAGGCATGAATTTTGAAATGAGAAGGCTGTGAGGATCTAGACAATATAAGTATCACCCCCCCCCCACAACAACAAAAAAAGATAAAAAATAAAAATTGTACACATTTTAATGGGCCTGTGTAATGCATGGAAAATTCATCATGAACATATTTTATAAATTGACACAAAACAGTTTTTGTGTGCAGGAAATTTTCAAATATCAAGTAAAACCCCTCTGTCCACTCTTCATTAAAAAAAATCTGCTAAAGTAGAATTCAATTTTCCTTGGCCTTTTAGCTTGCCCTTCAACACAATTTGTTGCCCCGGCTTTTGACATCTACTTGTTGGATACAAACAAGGTCAAGAATGGTTTTGAGATGACCCCTAGACCTTGATAATGACTGTACTCCTGTAGACCCTAGACTGGATGAGTAACAACCCAAACATGTTTGAGCCCCTGATGGCAGTCTTTTTCTTCAAACTTTGTTTTCTCAATTTGGTACTAGACCCCCCTCCTCCCCCTCCTCCCATCCAAAAAGCCCCCACCATTATTCTTTTTCTGTGAAACAACTATACATCATTTTACATAAGTAAATTTTTGGTCAATGTTTTGTTAGTTGTTTCGACATATTGTCATATATACTTTGCAATGAATTATCTCAATTGTCATTATCATCATAAAATTGCAGTATTGCAGTTCATGTGTCTCTTCTGCAAAAAAAGCAGTAAAAAGTAAAATGCTTTATTGGGGTTCATGAAAATTTTCTTTAATATAAAGAGAAAATAGATAGACACCCAGCATGAAAATGTCACTTTTTTAATTGTCAAATGTAAGAAGGGCTCTATTGAGCAACATAAGAATTTTTTATACACAAACGCAAACTTGATACTACCTTCTGAACTGAGGAGACTACACCAATAACATGCAGTGATTATTTGTTCAACAAACACTCAAAAAGAAATTATATTTGCTCAAGATACCGAATCAGATTTGGAGGGAAAAATCATGGAATTTCATTTTTCTCTTTATAAGTGTCAAGTTGGCAACAACTTGAAAGTTGAAGTGGTTCTAAAGATCTCGAGCAAATAGCTATTTGAGATTCAGTCCTATTTTTTACCAAATGACTTGATTAATTCTAAAATTTTGTCCACATAGTTGGAGATATGATGCAGGAAATTACAGCGATTCTTATGAAATTGAAAATGATCAAATGAACATTGGTGCTTGTTGAGAGCCTGGTTAATTACTAGTTCTAGTTGAAATACCTAAGTTTTATTTGTGAAGGAACAGGTCTGTATATAATGATATATGTATTTGTAATGTGTGCTAATTGTTACAAAATTTAAAACATGGGAGGAATAATATTAAATACAAATTACAAAGACATTAATATGCAGTTTGAATGGTTTTAACACTTAACAGCAATCTTGGCATTCGTACATGTTTTAAAAATCAGACCTGACCAAATTTTCTTTTCCTCAAATGAATTTGGAATTTAATTATGTTAGCCTCTGAAGCTAATCATGTGCCATGATTCCATGAAAATGATAGCAGCCATCATAGTCATTCCAATATACCTGTGATTGAACAATATTCAAGGAAATCCCCTTGATATGTCCAGAAACACAGGTACAGGTAAATAAACACAGCTCAGCAAGTCTGGCAAATAAATGGCTGAATGGGATCAAAAGCTTTTGTCAAGGCTTGGCCAAGGTACTGTATACCTGAGCCACAAAGGGGGGATAAAAAAATCCAATCCATTATTGGTTGCGGTATAAATAGAAATATTTTGGGATTACATTTAAGCGGTTTTACCAGCTCTATTGACACGTACAGTGTACATTATGACAGTATTACTAACTAACGGACCATGATAACACCACAATGAAAGAATTGTGGTTTCGCAGTCATCCGTCGATCTTGGGGAATAGAAATCTTTTTTGACAGAATACATAAGATTTGAGGTCATATTTTTTTCAGAGCATTCACGTTTTGAAAATAGGCCTTCAGGTAATACTTTGGTTAGAGAAATAGATAATTAAACTAACAACTAGGCCTACAAAATACAATAATCCTTTTCTTAATTAAAAAACGGGGAAAGGAAATAAACATTACTGCAAGAAAATGTATCTTGCATTATCAGCAAATCTATCTAATAGAATGCCCTGAAAAAGTAATCTGTGCCATTGGTACATGTAATTTCTAATTCCCTTTTATACTGATTTTTGTTGCATTGTATCTACCCCCCCCCCCTCCATCTTACAATTTGAATTATACAAATCATATTGGCAGGCTACATACTGTCAAATACTACAATTATTGAGCCTACTACTAGCTCAATGTACAGTATTTAAAGAGAAGGTTGAGTTCTGGGAAGAGGTGAAAAATAATTTTGTGAGCATTATCATTGTTATTATGGAAGTGTGGAAGAACTTCAGATAAAAAATTTTCCCTGAAAAGCACGGCTCTTCAAATGCCTTAATATTCTAAATATGGCATGTAACATCATAAAAATTAGGACAGATTTTTATGCCACATGTTTGTGTAGTCCCATACATCTTTATGTGTACAGTGCTTGTAACTTTATCAAGACTAAGCCAAATTTCTTATCATTTTGATGATTCCAGAACCTTGCAGTACACACCAATACCACACCGTTTCTTTCACAATGCAATCGCATGACCAGAACTCAACTTTATCTTTAAGTGGTTATATTGATCATCATACATTAAACAAAACCAGTGCTATGGACATTCAGATCAGATGTACATGTACTTTCATGTATTCCATGATGGATAGTAAATCTTATTCTCAAACAGGTGGATCTACAATCCTTTTACTACATGCCCATTCATAGTGACATGACAAAGAATCGGTCTTCTTTATAAGCGGTGCCCCCGAAGGTTTTGATACCTTTTAAATCCTCCCTGTGGCACCCTAATCCATCTCGTCTGCTTGCACAGAGACATTTTTAGCATCTTCTTTCTGACTGTTCCTTTTCGGTCAGGTTTTCCGTAAATTGGATGGCTTGTAAATTGGATGGCTTGTACTACAGGGATTATCTCTTTGTATGAAAGATTGGGGGACCCTGGATAGATGATGGGTATAATGTATCACCCACTATTACGTTTAAATTTTGATACAATGTATTCATGTTATGACATGTTCCGTTCCTTGGTTGTTTAAAAACAAACAGTTCATACTGTACATAAACTTAAAAGATACCATGGTCTTTTTCACTCTCTTTTTAGAATTTGTTTTATTATGTACTGTCAAATCTGGACAAAAAATGGCCAAGGGAAACAGTAAAAGCTGTGTACCGGTATATACTGGAAGACAGGCAGTCTTTTAGTAGTTGTTGCTGAAGACAGGTTTCACTATATGACTACAAAACTAATAATCCCAACAATTTCGGTGGCTTATATCATGATTTGGATACAGCTTGAATTTTCGACTTTTCATCTTTTAATTCAGTCAATGATATTCTTGATTCGAATTAAATTTCTGATGTTTAAAAAATTCTAACATTAGAACTGATGTATTGTATTATTTAAACAAATTATTAAAAAATGATTTTCTCATTTATTTTCAGCTCTCACTATCTTTGTCTGTCCATTTTTATTTAGGGATGGGTTTGGGGGCAGGGGATTGTGTAGCCGGTTGCATAAACAATCCCTAATTATCTGCTATACTGATTGCTTGCTTTTGAAGTGAAGAAACCACTCTGGCATCTTCCAGTCATCTTTCAAAAATTTGATATTTCTGTACCATATTGCTCAGAAATACCACTGTGAATTGTGATCCATGTTCTTGGTCGTCAATTTATACAAGTTCCAATGATCTTTTCAAAGGGCAAATACATGTATATGCCTGTTGATGTGTGATGGGATGATCTTTAGGTGGGAAGCACTGACAAACATTCCTGACTTTGACGACTTTCATTGTTTACCAGACATGACTTCATGATCTGCCGTGCTTGGCAATGGTTGCCCATCTAGCTGTGTACACAGTGCTCAGCCAACAAAGCGTGCTTTTAAAAAAATGTATTGGAAAATACTGAAGAACTGTCACTTTGTGAGGAATTCGCACACAAATATTTTTCCTGCTTGTCAATAATTTAGGTGTGAGAAAGTATTTGATGATCAGGAAACGTCCATCTTGGTCAAACTTGTTTTTCAAACTCTTTTTGATTATTATTGACTAAACAAGAAACATTGCTCTTGTCCATCAGTGTCTTCCAAAGATGCAAAGAAAATCATAATAAAGCTAGTGACATTTGTTAATCTAATAATCCTTTTCTTGTTATTTCATATAATGAATGTGATGTTAGAGATTAAAGAGTCCCTATTTGTCTCAGGTTATTGTATGATATTTATGTCATCATCATCAATTGTATTAAAGGGAAGTATAACAAGTATTCTAGTTTTTTTGTCAAGTTGAACTTTTTGAAACTTTTGTTATTCCTCTTGATAAATGAAAGAACTGCATAAATCCACAAATATTCAATGTTACATAGTTGATTTCATACATCATATGTAACTCATATCTGTCCCATGAAAAAAAAAGTTTTCCTACAATGAATAAAAAAAACTTATCATCCTTTTTTTCTTTCTTCTCTTCAGAGACACCATTGATCGATGGCTGCGGTGAGTGTTGAGTATGGCAGCGTGTGAGATGGTCACAACCTCCTCCTCCTCATCGTACGGTCTCCACCAAGCCTCTCTCATCCACATCCCCCCATCATCGGCCGACCAATCACCC
Organism: Strongylocentrotus purpuratus; assembly: GCF_000002235.5. NCBI lineage: Eukaryota > Metazoa > Echinodermata > Echinoidea > Camarodonta > Strongylocentrotidae > Strongylocentrotus > Strongylocentrotus purpuratus. The sequence goes on along the minus strand of NW_022145600.1, from coordinate 21,873,034 downwards.
ACCACCTACCTCAGCTGCAATGGCACCATGGGCAGCACCAGCAGTCTTCTGGCAGACAGCGGTTACCGTGGCTACAGCGACACCACCACCAACAGCAACAGTTCCGTCTTCGAGGAGCCCTCTGCCCCCAACGACGACACCGAGTCGATAGGTCCCCCCAAGCTCACCCCGATTAGTGGAAAGCTGGAAAAGGTGAAAGACCTAGCTGTGATTGACAGACAGCTGTGCAGTTGTGTTCTCACTTACTGATATATCGTTTGGAGATTTATCACCAGGAAACCGTTCGTCTATTGAGGGTTAGAAGGGCGTTGGCTCATATACTTTAATACAGAGCTAACGCCCTTATGCCTCTCAACATATGAATTGTAGTAAACACATTTTTTAAATGTAGAAACAATAATGTGAAGTACCCTCAATATTACAATCAATATCAAAAGCCTTTGGCTTTCATAGCTGTCTCCGCATTCATATGACATTTCTGTTTTTATTGTATTCTATTGTAAATGTTTCTCTTCAACTTGTACGCTATGTTACAAATAAATCTTAGTGTTTGAGTCATCAACAAAAACCAAAAATAATAATTAAAATTATTATATGTGTATATATATATATATATTGCCTTATCAATACATTCAAGTAGATCAAATCCTGTTTTCCTTGTCAATGTAGATCCTTAAGTTCCTTGACTTTATATTTGTCAAAATGCAATGGATTGAACTATATGTATCAGGAGATGTTAGTCAGTAAAGGGCGGTATGACCTATTTAAGGTTAGCATGCACAGCTGTGTACTTTGAATGTGGTCAAGTCGCAAGGACATTGTATCATGCTTGCAGCTATGTGCCTCTCCTTTCAAAGTACATAGGCCTGTCTTCATCAGCTCGAGATTGCAATTAGTGGGATATTTGGTCGAGATAATCATCCCAAGACATCTTGGGCTAGTTTGCCAAATATCCCGCTTTTTGTCCGTTGCGTCTGCACCAGCCCGAAGATTTCGCACTATGCGCGAACGCTGAGCAAAATATCTCGAACTAATTTCTCGAGCTTGAGTTTCAAGTGTTGAGGTCGAGTTTTGAGCTGATGAAGACGCGATTTGTAACTTCTGGATTATTCCCCAAATCAGAAATAGCGGGCTATTTGGCAATCTTGAGCTGATGAGGAAATGCCTAATGAGAACTCACATTTGCTAAATCTTTGTGAATTGCTTTCCTTCATACAATACTGTATCCCACTTCATGCAGATGCAAAGACATGAAGCTTTCGGTATTGAAAGATATGAATCACAAATTTAATATGACATGCACTTTATCTGTCAAAAATGTACAATAGTCAGTAAGATAATAAAACAAGTTAACCAACAAACACATGTAAGATTTTGTTCCAGACTTTTAAAGCCCGTCTGTACTAGTTTGGCCAGGAGAGATAAGACCACCCAGCGTGGTCACTGACAGGTGGTTATCTCATCAACTCAGCTCACAATTAACAAAGGAAAAAGTGGATCATGGCTGACCAAGGGGCACCGCTTAGGCATTGTTTTCTGTATAGAGGGAGCAAGTAGCTACAAGTAGTACAATGGAGCTTCAATATATTTATTATTTCAATTCTTATTTCTCCCAATTCAGACAAAAGAAAAGAAGCTGATCAGACCCATTGCTGTCAGGTTTGCATCTCCAAACACGTCTCCCACGGAGACATACAAGCAGAGCTCCTCCCAGTCTCCTTCTCTATCGGACACCATGGCGACATACTCCCACCCCCCTGATATCCTGATGACCAACAACAATCATGGATTCTCGGCCGGGAAACACTTCGGGAAACCGCCCACCAAGACCATGTCTCTTCAGGACATCACGCCGATGCAGCAGCCGTACCGCATGAATGTGCACCACAACAACCATGGTACCACCAACGGCCACCACCACCACCAGTCGACGCTCCCACACAAGGGGGACGCCGCCCAGCGCTCCGCCCTGCACCAGAAACTCCAGCAGGCACAATCTCTGAACTTTCTCAACCGCGGTGGCTGGGCGAACATCCACCACGGCGGGACGGTCGTCCCCGGGAAGATCGGCAACGCAGGACGCCACCGCAGTCATAGTCATTCCATGTACCCGGGTGATGGACAGCGCCCTCTACAGGCCACGCATGGGCAGGATACCAAGCAGCACAGCCCCCATCCTCACCTAGCATCTCCGAGAACCAACGGGGAGGAACATGTCTACGCTCCAGTCTCGGTTTCGTCTGTACCTGAGGAATCTGATCTAGCAGAAGAGAACAGGATCCTGAGAAATAAAGTGCAGGTAAAGTTATAACCATGTAGACAATGCCCACAATATCTTTACAAAGACTCATTATTTTGTAGAAGAACTTTTGGCTTGTATCATAAACTGTACATTATTGCAGAAATTCTTAATGCAGTCACACTATCATCATCACTTCAAGACATATTTACTTATTTCTTCATCAACTCCCCAATCTACCGTCAAGTCTCAAACAGATTTTAATTGAATGCAAGAACATAACTCAACATTAACCTTATCACAGGGGTCTGGATTGATATTTTAAGGTCTGTGTTCAAGTTTAAATATAGAAATTTGAGGGCTTTATGCACTTGTCCCCTGTTATTATTAAGTCATGCCTAAAAAGTTTGGAAACATTAAGAACTGGCATTCCCTTTTCCTTTTTTAAGAACCATACAATATAATATTAACCCTTGTAAGTATTAGGTATAAAAAGGGCAATTAAATCCACACTTTTCTTAGAAATATCCTTACATTTACTTTTTTAACAGTCATACCATCAGTCAATCATCACTTTTCACTTCTCTGAACCGATGTTAGACCATGTGTTCACTGTAGATAGCCCTTGAACAATAATACCTCTCAGTGAAACCTTATATCCCACTCGATACAAATCACCATTATAAATACATCAGACCTTCAAACGCCATTATGCAATCCTTGGAACAATCAAATGATCCGTGCTCATCTGATTCGAGAGTCGGTAAGTCAGTCGATTATTTATAACGGTATGACTAATAGACTTGTATAGACTCACAGAGGACATGCTGAATGTCTCCAATGGCCTTTCGTGAAAGATCTTCAACTAAGACGGGCAGGAAACAGAGGCCCAAGACATTTGCAACCAAAGACAATTAAAGATTCATTTTTTGTTGACACTTGAGGAAAGCAAATTTACAGTCAGCAAGCATTAGTAGCCTCTACCCTCACTTCCTTTGGAAACTATATTCTTTGTATTATCTACAAGATTTCAACCATGTTACCAGTCCAGGAAGAAAAGGTGAATTTGATAAATATTTTTGTGACTCAATCTCTTACGGTAGTATAATTTGTTTACGTCAATTTTCAGCGAGAAAAAAAAAAGACAGATGGCATGAAAGAAACATAGCCAGTGTGATAATCAGTACTTATTGTTAGGTTTCATCCCCGTTGTCAAAGAATTTTTGATTATCCAATCATGTACTTCGATCATTAAAGTGAACCGAAAATTCAGCCCTCTGCCAATTAAAAAAAAGGAGCTCTTATTAAACAACTGTTAACAACTATGTTGGCATCAACACATGTGCAATTATATCTGTGGATGATTTTTTTTCATAGGTAGGATTAAAAACTCATTACGTTAACTGTACGTTTCCATAGAAACAACTTCACAGGCATCACTCAACATAACAGCATTCATTATCCTAATTAACTGCCTACAGAAGGTAGACATCAAGTCAAAGCCATACAGTGTACATCCATTATCTTATTTTATAATTGGCATTTTATTTTGGCTTGTGTACTGTTACTTCATAATTTCAATACTTGTATCTCATCTTTGCTTAAATGGAGATAGAATCATCATTCAACTAATAGAAATTTGTGTCTTCTGTTGTTGATTTCCTTATAGAGCAAGCATGATCAGGTTAGTTGTGTGATTTTTATTTCAATTTGTTGTGCTCTTGCCGTAATAATTCACTGCTTCACGATCACATTAAATTTGTTTATTTTTCATCATTTGGACTGTTTTCACAGCTTCTAAGCATATCATGCACATCACATACATACAGTGTACATGTACATGGGGGTGCTATGGTCACCTGCTATGTTACTACATGGCAAGCTCATCATTATAAGCCTGTTCAGAAATATAATGTGTGCACGGACAAAGAAAAATGTTCTTTTTGTGCCCGATTGAAAAATCAATGGTGGAAAATGTTGCTAAAATTAAGTGCTCATTAAGTTATTTTATGATAATTCTGTTAAACACTGGTGGCGTTTGAAAAGGGGAAGGATAAACTCTTATACCTTTGTCACACCAACAAGACCTACACCAGGCAGACTACAGACCGAACAAACTAGCTGCAATGGCCAAGAATTGGTCTGTTTGGAGTCAGTTTTGAGTTGGTTTTGGTGGGGTGACTGATATTATGAAGCACCTCCATCACTCTGTTAGTGATCCTTCTGACATGTTAAAATGCACAAAATAGGACCTCTCTATTTTGAAAAGATTTGCATAGGTTTGTGGCCATTGTACCATGCTCTGTTTACCTTATGGTATTATGAAGCACCTATATCAATTTGGAAGTGATTCTTCTAAATGTTAAAATGCATAAATTAAGTAGGACATCTTTGTGTGTAAAAGGTTTGTGCATGTTTGGTGCCATTTTCCCTTGAGGTAACAAGAAACTGGTCTATTTACCATGTTCATATTCAAACAGTATTTGATCAACTATCAAGTACTTGTAAAATTTGAATGTTCAATTGAATCTTCCATTTTATTGGAAATTAGTACCGGTATTCTTTTAATGACAAAATCAAATCGTAATACTACCAAATGTTCATGATTGCCAATAAATAAACAATTAAAAACTGCTGAACAGTTCTTGGAAAATATGTGCAATAGCATAGCAATGAGCAAAGGAAGATACAGGACATAGTTTGTCCAAACTGAAACACAACACACTTGCTCGTATACAAAAATATGAAGATTTTATATGTGTTGCTTCCATTTCTGCACAACTATTGTTTGCCAATTTTTTTTTTTTTTCATTCTCTCTCGCACATGGGGTACGGCGATTATTGGATTTTTTGCACATTTGTCTTGGAATGGTTTCTGCTGTTTGGTACATTTTGAAAATTTATGATTTATGCCTTAGGAGCACCTTTTTTCTGTGGTTTTTTAATTGTTTTGTTGTGCTGTGTATTGCTTACAAAATTTTGCAATGTCTTTGCATCAATTTTCTATCATTTTACTTTTGAAATTCTGTTTTGTTGTTGCAAGGCCATACAAGAATATACAAACAAAATTTTTTTTAAATTGTGCTATGAATTGTAGTTCAAAATGTGAATATTCACTGTTATCCTTTACTCTAAATGTGTCATGCAGCATCAAAAATTGCATTCTTAAAAGCAGGAAATGCGTTGAAAGAAAGAGAAGTGCCTCAAATATGTAATAAAAAGAGCATACATTGTACATCACAAATCAGATTTTACTGTTGGATGCTCAAATCTTTCAGCAAAAATTGCAAATTAATTTTGAAGATCAATAATGTATACATGTCTATTCACTGGCATTAACAATAAAATAAATACTCTCATAAATTACATGACCACATGGGCCTCAAAATTGTTATTGAAGACCTCCCCCCCCCCCCCAAAAAAAAAAACAACAACAATCAACGACCAAAATTTGGATATGTGGCAATGCATACCGGTACTGATCTAGACCTTAGAATTCGAAATATGGATTCCTAGTAAAAAAAATAGTTATAGCCTGATTAAACTATACTTTTGGATAGCGATGATAAGACCTCAAGTGATAATTTTTAAATGTCAGAAAGTGGGGTCGCTAAGTATCAATCTGGAGGTTAATGATCATAGCATTTTTCATTTATCAACGCCCCATGGTGACATTTTGTATCATCATCATGATCATAATTAATGCTTGCCACATTGCTGCTGGCAGCTGTCAGCATTATCACTTCAAGTAACTCTGCTGTTCCTTCCCTACAAGACCCCACCGAGTTTGGCTCTCTGTCTCTCTGACTCACGAAGCACTGCAGACCTATATCCTCTCTAATGTTTTGCCTATTTGTAGCTCGGGTGGTAGTGCGGGTGGTAGTGCAGTTGTTTCATACCTTGTGCAAAGTAAAAGAGGGGAGTGTCATAGCATTTTTGATGCACTGTTTGGTCTTTGGTACTTAGTTGTAGGCTGCAACTTGGTTTTGTGATCAGCAAAGAGGTATTTTAATTTTATTTGTGATTAATGTATTTATGTTTTGTTTTGTTTCATTCCACTCTTTTCCCCCTTTCTATCTGTGTAAATATCTTGGTATTTTCTCCCTCTTCCATTTCTCTGTGCCTCATCTTTATCTTCCATCCATCCTTTACCTGATATTCTTTCTTTCCTCTTCTCTGCATTCTCTTTCACATATTCTTCCCTTCTCTCTGTGTCTGGCTGTTTTCCTGTCATTCAGCCATTTATCTCTATTTATCTCCTCTCTGTCCCCTCTTTTCTTTCTTCTCTTCCTCTTTTGTATATTTCTTTATCTTTGCCTTTTCTGTTCTTCTCCTTTCTCTCTCCCCCTCTCCCTATCTCTTACACTTCTTCTTTCTTGCCTCGCCCTCTCTCCTCCTCTCTTTCTTCTCCTTCATTCTCCCCATCTCCATTCCATCCTATCATATGCTGTGGTTGAGTGGTAAAGTCACTGGACTGTCGATCACAAGGTCCGGGGTCCGAGGCCCGCCGCGGCACTAATATCCTTTGGCAAGACATTGATCTACATTTGCCACACTCAACCCAGGTGATGTTAATGGGTACCTGGCAGGAAATAATTCTTTAAAATGCTAGAGAATGCTGTAATGGCAGCACAGCTAAAGCCGGGGTAATAATCTCCAAGTTCGGAAACGCTTAGTGATTGTAATAAGCGTATATAAAAACTGAGTATTATTATTATTATTATTATTCTTTCAGGACATGAAGCACCAGCTGGTGACCATGAGGGACACGATGGAGGTCAACGAGCAGACCATCTTCCAGGTCCAGGATGAGAAACGGCGGGACTACGAGGGCCGCATCAATCGGCTCCAGACCCAGCTTCAGCAGGACAAGGAATCTTCGCTCTCCCAGCAGAGGTCTCAACAACAAGAGGTAAGAGAAGGATTCTAGAACACGTGCTCCAGCGACGTTTGCTCGCCGTCAATTCCCTACTCTAGTTTAATAATGGCTGTTTTTTTATTTTAATAAACAGGGATGCCATTTTTCAGGCAATAGCCTGAATTCAAGCCCTGGCGAGTTATTTTCAGACCTTAGTTTAAGCTTTTTTGTGTACAAAATAGCTCATTCTAGGTGATTTTCAGGCCCTCTGATCAATTCTAATTTGCATAAAGTGCTCTACAGTAACTGACTAAAGCACTCACAGTATTATCAATACCAAAATCGCTAGATTCAGTCACGACTACAATGAACACCATCCTCTCCACTGGGGAGTATTCTAGCCAGTCATCTTTTTATGGGCGGGCACATGCTTATCCACTCACAGTGACCTTGGCATCCTATAAGGTACCCATTCAACACCCGGGTGGAGACAAACAGTGTAGATGAAATGCCTTTCCTAAAGACATACACTAAGTGCTACCCTGGGGCTCGAACCCTCAACCTTGACATTACCAGGGGAGTCTTTCACAAAGACTAAGATCGACTTAAGTTGGACTTAACTATGGCAGGCCATTCATGCCAGTGTTTGCTCTCACCATTTACCGGCAATGGTCTTTCAAGGGACGTACAAATCATGGTCACACATCTATTTAATTCATCTTATTTGTTATCTAAAGATAATAATTGAGAGACCAATGGTGAGAGCAACCAGTGGCACGAATGGCCTGTCATATTTAAGTCTAACTTAAAGTCGATCTTAGGATTTGTGAAACACTCCCCAGTTACGTGATTAAACCACCCATAACTACCACAGCACTGTCTGAATCCCCACCATTAACCCTGGACCCAGAGCTAAACTAAACCCTAAACCTAACATCAAACCCAATCATGCCTTTAGGCCTAACACTTAACATGTATCTTTGACTGTGTAAAGCGTGGAGAAACTTTCGCTGGAGCATTTATTGTAGTGCTGTAGTCAAACGTTTAACCGTCCGGTATCAGACCGCCCATGGCGGATTCCGTTTTCAATTGGACGGTTTCGTTTTCCCCGTTTTTTTTGTTTTTGTTTTTTTGTTTAAGTTTCGATTTATGCCCCTCCACCTGGCAATATGCCTGGCAATGTCTCCCAGCTCAGTAATCGGTGTGATGACTTACCACTTGGAAACTAGAACAACACTCCAATTTGTCTGTCATCTTGGTTTGAAAGTAATCTTTGTGATAGATCTCAATATATATATTCATCCAAGTTTAACACATGGTGTACCACAAGGTTCTATCCTAGGTCCTCTACTGTTTTTAATTTACTTTAATGATCTTACACATTATTCTAAAACGACATTGTTACTATTATTTGTGACTAGTTCACAAGCACAAATCGGCGCCTTCAGTTAAATCACCTTCCTGCTTTTTCACACGGCCAAAAAAAAAAAAAAAAAAAAAAAAAAAAAAAAGATTTTTTAAAAAAAAAATTTAAAAAAAATAAATAAATCGTTTAACCGAAAACCGTCCGGTTTTGACATGCGGTTAAACGGAATTGGAGATATCCGTGATGTTACAGCACTAATTTATTGTATCACTGACAAAACTCTGAAACCACAGTCACAGAGACTTGGCTGTTCATATCGATGCATTTAGTGATAAGCTTGCGTAATTTCTCATTAGGAACTCTATGACCCCTTTCCTTATTGGTTATTAAACCCAATTTCCATCGAAATTGGATTATTTAATATTTGCCGTAAGTTGTCACCTCACGTGTATGTTTAGAAGGTTCCCTAGCCTGTCAGGGCTAATAGAGTTAGAAGGAATATTCTAGTCATACTTTGCCCATAGATGAACTCTTTTTGGTGCTTCTTTTCGGGTATAACTATAGGTATTCTAAATAGCCCAACATTTTTGTGTCGTGATGGTATCTAATATCTTTCATTTAAAAGAACGGACTGTCACGCTTCTTGAAGTTGAAAAAATGGTTCATGAATTGTGAAATAAGTCATGAATATGGTCTATTAAATCACTGGTATTGGTAACTTTTCTCATGAAATTCTAACTTTTGATCAAATTCGAATTTGTATAGCCCTGAATTACCTTTTGTTATCACAAGCCTAGAAGATTCTACATGTACATGTATCTGACCCAGTGAAAGGTATTTTTTTAAAGACAAGGGATTGTTGACTTTGTTGACAAGTTTTCTGTAAAAAATTGACAATGATTCTTCCTTTTTAAAGGTACTATGTCCCTTTTGCAGCCAACCTCAAATGCTGTAGAACTTTGCAGGAATTATGAATATGTCATGTATGTCCTATCTGTGAAATTTAAACGTTAGCAGTGTCCTCATATTCAAATTATGCAAGGAAACCCGTTTACTTGCTAGACTTCACTGTCAGACACTATTGAGTGACTGACTGGCTTTTTTTCTTCTTTGGTAATAACATACATGAAAAGAGTTGTAAAGGGTACATGAGCATTTGTCTACATCAATAACCCACTTCTTGTGATGGCCAAGATTAAACTGATTGAATCTTGGCGCAGCATAAAACGTATGACCATTCGGTACAATTGTCTGAAAATCAAGACTATTACTTTTGGGCTCTATAGCCCTAAAGTCGATTTGACAACTAATAGTCGTTATTTTCCCACTTGAAGACATTTTCAAGCCCCACCTTTTTAGGGAAGTTCTAAATTAGTATTATCTTTCAAATGCAGTTGGAATTTAACTTTTTCATTTTTTTGGCCTGCAAATGGGACATAGTACCTTTAACAATAAGGCTAAAAAATATCTTTCAGCTCCGTTTCAAGATGATACATGTACTTTTAAAAAAAATGTTAAAAAGAAAGGTTAGACTAAAAATATATATATACCGTGTACTCCCTTCATATCAAACCCAAATGTATTAACGTTTCATACGCAGTGTTCTCCCAGATAATGCTCACATATTAACCTGATGACTACTAAACTCCTGTATTCCCCTATGCTTCATACACTAACCACCGACTCCCACAGGCAATGGTTTAACCGCTTTTCATGATGACAATTCATTAATCACCTCATATCTTGCATGCTTTCTCAGAGCTTGCGAGGTGCCATACGGGCTCATAATTAGCTGTAGTAGCTTCCTGCAGGGATAGTGAATTGCATAAGGTGGGACATGGGCAGGAAATAGCATTAATGCTCTAATTACGGTCACAGAGGTTAGAGACCTGTAGTGGCATATTGCTTTTGACCTGAAATGCTTGAGGACTTAATTGAAAATGTCGGAGTGTTTTAAAATGATATAGTTTTAAATGATGGTGTCAGGTAATTATACATGTATTTTATTGACTTTAAGGGTACTATTCCTTTTATTCATCAATCAAGTAGATATACATACACTGTATATTAACAAATTGAAGGAAAAATGATCTTTTAAGGCACTAAATGTTACTTCTTATTTTGCTTTAAAATTCCCAATATGTTATGAAATTCATTAAACATTTCAGAACTATTATGAATACTCAGGCTAATGTCCTTCTGCTAGGCATGTAATGACTTATTTGAATTTTGAATGAATATCACTTCTTATTATTGTTGGACTGCAACATGTTCTGATTTAATGACATATTCTAGATTCATTTTGAGTGATGAAACAAAAATATTTATTTTCTTATTCTATTTGCTATACTTTACAGATTTACCGGCTAGAGCAGGACAGGAAACAAGTGAAGCAGCGACTTGAAGGCCTGCAGAAGGAGCTATCAAGACTCAAAGACAATGGCAAGAAGGTGGACGAACAACAGTCAGTATTAGCTGAAAGCCAGCAAGAAATCACCAACAAACGATACGAGATCAAGCGTCTTGAGGAAGGTGTGAAGCGCTCCAAAGAAGAACTCCAATACGAGAAGGAGAACGTGAAGCGATTGCAAATCGAGTTGGATAAGACAAGGTTGCAAGTGACAAAGAGGACCAATGGTAGCCAACAGCAGTTGTTGAGTAAGAAGGAAGCAGAGTTGTCACAGGTGAAGGCTGATGTAAAGAAGACAATGGACCAAAGAGACAGCTTGATGCTGAGGGTGAAGAACCAGGGAGATGAGATTGATAGGTTGGGGGCGCTAGTCAAAACCAGAGAGCAGGAACTCGCCCAGGAGAGATGCGAGGTGGCGTATTTGAAAGAGGTCAATGAGAGGTTGACCTCTGCGCTGAAAGAGAAGGAAGAGAAAGTTGAAAAAACTAAAGTAAGCAAGGAGGGGAGCGCTCCCAATTCAAAAAAAGTGGATGTGATTCAGCTAGAGCTTGGTAGGACAGTGGAAAAATTGCAGCAACTGCAGACCGAGAAAGATATGGAGTCTACTCGGCTGCAGAAGAGAATCTCAGAGAAAGATGTAGACATTAAGAGACTTCAGGGGAGGTTACGAGAGCGCGGGAAGGGGAGTGAGCGTAACGGTGTTGATCAAAAGACTAACCCTGCCCAGAGACGCCTCGAGCAGGATAGATTAGAATTGCAGGCAAAGTTAGCGAAGCGAGAGCAGGAGCTCAAACAAGCGAGGCAACAAGTATTGATGCTGCAGACACAGGAGCGTAACACCGGTCCGGCACTCTCGAACTCTATCCTTCAAAAGAAGGAAGCGGAGCTGAAAGCCTGCCAGGAGAAACTCCACCAACGACATGCAGAGATCACCTACATCAGGGAAAAACTTGGTGAGCGTGATGCAGAAACGACCGCCTTGAAAGTGAAACTCGACAGGGTGCATAGACAAATCCCTGAGAATGGACGAAGGTCAGGCTCCTTGGACCGGGAACTGTCTGGGACACGAGCAGCCAAACAGCAGCTTGAATTGCACGTCAAGTCCCTGAAGGAAGAGAACGCCCGTCTCAAGGACAAACTAAGTCGGGTGGCTGTTGGGGTGAGGACACTCTCCGAGAGCCATCTGAACCTTGCAAAGCTATCCATGGTGCCCTCGGTGCCGGACAAACCAAAGTTTGAGCGTACCGACCCCAAGGTCATAGGTCAACTCCAGAAAGAGGTCACTAACCTCAAGCAGGAGATATCGTGTTTGAATGAAGACAAAGAGAAGCAAACTGCAGAGTTTCGCCAGGAGCATGGCATCTGGCAGGAGGAGAAGCACCGGGTCATCGCCTACCAGAAGCAGCTCCAGCTCAACTATGTGCAGATGTGTCAGAAGAATAAGAAGCTGGAACAAGAGGTCCAGCAACTGACCAAAGAATTAGACAATGAAGAAGTCATACAGTGTTGATGATAAACTCTTTCAGTCTTGGCAGGGATCACTATGTAGACTGTCAGTGACCTATACCCAGTACATGCCTCCAACTAGATGATTTGTTGACTGTTCAAAGGTCACATGTTTATGAACTTAATTTTCTCTACAGGGATCATTTCATAGAGAGTCGTCACTCAATGAGGTTACCAAGACATGCCTGTAGAAAAATATTGATGCTTGTTGAAAGGTCTAATGTATGATATCAGAAAAATAAGATAAAACAGAATTGCGAAAGTTTGAAATAAGAAAGTTATGAATGTTTGAAATATAGAAATACTAAGTCTATGCGAATCTCAAATTGGCAGTTCAATCTGTGGATTGTGGCATAGGATGTGGATAACTTGTCCCTTCGCTGCATACAAAATTATCATTTATTCTTCTTGTAGGTGCCCTCTCCCTTGAGGCACTACTCAAAATATACTTTGGATAGCATAAAGTATAGTCCTCTAAAGAGAATTATAGACCCTCCTGAGCCATACACTTTTAGAACAATTGAAATTCTAGTAATTTTTTGTGTTTGAACAAATGGAAAGTGGTGTAGCACTTCGTCACGGTGACTTTATGGATACAGCCAATTTGAAGAGCCCATATGTATAGAGATTACAACTTTTTAAAATTCATAACTTTCTTATTTCACGTCACATTTAATTCAAAATTTCATCAGTCTGCTTTCTTTTAGAGGTAGTTGGATTTCCCTTTAACCCTATTTTAACTGGGCTATTTCAGACCAGGTTTTTACTGGGGGGGGGGGGGGGGGGTCAATTTGACCCCCCCCCCCCCCAAAGATCTCGGCCGTTTCACCGCCGATCGCCGTGAAAATTTGCATGCATGTCAAGTGAAGTGTATAGAATACTATGGTAATTTCAAATTTTTGAAAAATTCACTCATTTGCATATTTATGGTAATTTATGCAAATAAGGTCTTCAAATTCACATTTCTGCCCATAAATCATAGATTATTCTTGTTTACGTATTCTTTTTTCACTACATATATTTATTAGACCATTTGGAATAATAATACAACACAAAAAATTGGAAGAGCCAGGTTATTCCTTATGTTATATCTTGTTTTCATAATTTCTTATGTATTTCATTGTTTTTTAACTTATGTATTTTATTGTTTTTGTTGTTTTATTTCATTTATAACTACAATTCAACTATTTTGACCCCAAAACAAACATCTAAACTTCAAACAAGACTGAATATGACTTTTACATATGTTTTGTACACAAATCACGAAAATGAGCGATTTTCGGGCTGACATGCAAAGACAAAAGGTCATGTGACCTTGTAACCGTAGGTCCGATTTTCGAAAAAATCGTTTTAAAAGATGCGTATGACTCGAAAGTAAAAAGTCATGAAAGGACAATTTTATATCTGCCGCGGTTACGGAGTAGTCCCGGAATTTCTACAGGGGGGGGGGGTCAAATTGACCCCCCCCCCCGGTTAACATAGGGTTAAAAGCAGGTTCCTTTAGTGGGCCAAAGTAGTGGGGGAAAAGATGGTGTTTGGAGGCAGGTAGTTGCTGGAGCGGTTTGACTGTGGATCTACCCATGGCAAGTCGACTGACCTGCTTCGATAGCACAGGTTTACTGGTTTGAATATTTTCTTCTAAAAATAAAATTGTGGATTTTTTTTTGTACACTGCCAAGAATGAGGTCATGATTTTGGGACCACATTACGGTTGATTTAGCCTTCAAGAAAGTCACTGCCACATACATGTATAATGTACAGCCTCATTTAAGATGCATATTTTGAGATATTTTTTTTATGCTCAAGCTGTGCATAATGACATGACAGCTACTGAAATTAAGTATGTTAAAAATACAGTTAAATACAATACCTAGTGATGCAGGCATAACTATTATTGGGAAAAAAATTCTCACATATGTGTACTCATTATTACTAGCCAAATCTCAGTTTTAAAATTTCAAAATGAAATAGATTTATGCAAGTTTCGGGTAACAAGTCTTCATGAAGTACATAGTAAAGATTTGCAAATGCAACTCATTTAACTAAACAAACAACTGCAAGAATGTTATGTATAAAGTATCGTATGTATGCAAACTCTAGTTCAGTATAACTCAAAATATTTTCAAAACACAGATTTTTATAAAGTTAGAGTTTATGTTGCACTGACATATTTTTCCATAGTAGTTTATTGGTGATGCAAATCATACTATGGGTATCTAATATTAGTCTTCCACGACAACTCAATTTTTTTTTGCAGGCTGATAACAATTGTGAAATTAAACTATGTGCACTCTATAACGTGCACTCTGAAATCATAATGCCATACATTTATAATGACGCTAGTCTCAATAGTAACGAAAGAGAATTGATGATTAATGGTGTTAACATGATGTTTTGTGAGCTTCATCTTGAAATCAAGATTGTAAAATTTGATGGACAATTCTAAACAGGCAGGGTATTCTACTGACATCACTTCAGATTTATGTCCAAATTTGTATACAGCCATGCATCGTCAACTGCCTGACGTGCCCATGATAATGCTTGGGTACAGGAACCGGAAATCACTCTATGTGTGCCTTTACCGAAAGATGGCGCTATTGAAACTGAATTACAACAATGGAAGCAATGTCTGTAAAATACCCTACCTGTAATATTAAACAACCATTTGAAAATGATATAATTTTAACAATGATCTGTACCAATTATATGATAAGTTTTTATTTTTTATCAATAAGTAGTTAAATGTATCATTGTTTCATACCTCATCATCACAGTTTAGATGATCAAGTATTTGGTAGCATGTGGCATTCAGAAATGGAACTCAGTAAATAGTATCTACCGGTATATATGTTTTGCATTTTAGCCATGTCACTTCAAATATGTGGACTGGTTAAAAAGACCATAATTTGCTGAGACTCAGAAACGGCTATGTAAATTACTATATATGTAGTGTCAATTTATTTTGATGATGAGCGTGATAAGATGGTTTGATGGATATAGAAAAAGGGTATTATTTTTTTTAAAGATATGTAATGATGGTGCTCATGTAGGTGAACAAGATATTCTTTTTTTATATTTTCATCAGCAATGAAATGGCCAATTTGCTGTTGAATGATGGAAATGATGGGATATTGTGATTGGTATATTTTGAAAATGAACACACTTGGCGATACTAAGATGTGCTGGAATGCAGGATAAAGTGTACAGCTTCCTTTTAGTTGCTATTCATATTGATACTGTTTTTATCTTTTCTAACCATTTAAAAGAAAAAGATTTACTTTCTGTCCTCTATTCTCTTTTCCTTATTCAGTGTAAAGACATTTATGTTATATTTCTTTGTTCCTCTTTCTCCTTCTCCTTGTACACATATGCCATAATTTATTTATGTTTCTTTCTTTGCACCTCTCTTGCTCTCGCTTCTTATCCTCTCTCTCCTCTTCTCCTCTTTTCTTCCTCCTCTCTCTTTCACGCTCGTCCTCTGTTTCTTTCTCTCATTAACCCCCCCCCCCCTCTTGCTTCTAACTCCCTTGCTTTCTCCTTATGGGTATTTTACCTACATGTATTTCATAAATATTTACAAGACATGTACATATATCCTCTTATGTTATATATTCTTGTATATATGTATTCAAAGTTTATTTCATGTGCAAGGCACATGGGCACGTATTCTTCTCTTTCTGTTGCACCTGGTTTTACGACTAAGATACGGTGAACAAATATATAACAAAGATCTCAGTCTAACTTCCTTAAAAAAACACTTTCAGAACAAGATTTACATATAGGGCCAAATTGATCGCATATTGTTCTTCAAATTGGCAACAGTGGTACTTTTTTTTTATTGCTACATTGTTCAAATGACATGTGATATCTCTGACAACAATACACACGTGGGAAAACGTAGAAAAGTTGAAAAACCTGCAAATTTTGATAGAAAAACAATGATTTTGAATCTTTCAACATGTTCCCCATTTAAGGATTTTAAAGCAAAGCTGATTTTACTTTTTGAAATTTTTTGTGCAGAAATCTTTTCCATTTCTGCTCAAGGCATAATTGTTTAGGCTCTGAATCAAAAGTTATTGATCCAAACTACAAAAAATGAATGATCATTGCAAAAGGGTTGTTTAACTCACTTTTAGACCAAGCTTGAACCCCCTCATTGGGGTTATAGATATTTGATAGAATACAAATCATTCTATGTTCTTCCATTTCCTCCCGTTTCCCTCAAACACCCTATGAGTATTCAGTCTTGTTTCACCAGAGAATTGTTTGCTTTATTTCAGAAGCGAATTGTTATTATTCCAGAATGTACATAACAAGAAATGGCAGGCTTTTATGGCTAAAAGTCAGAGAATTAATCTGTTTTTTTAATTGTTCTATTACCTTTGTTGTATGATATGTATGAAAGAGATGTACTATATTTAATTTCCTAGCAACATGTAGCAATAATAAGGAGCTTCACAACCTTAGCATTTGAAGTGAGGTCAGAAATGTAGTAAGCAAATAACTACCGTTGGTGAAGGTGATGGGACAAACTATCACTTCCGAGGCGATCTGGATATAGCTATCTTTCCGAAGCGAAGCTGAGGAAAGATAGCGTATACATTCTGATCGAAGAGGAAGTGATAGTTTGCCATCCCCTGAAACCAAAAGGTGATTATTTGCTTTATATTCCACATCTAAAACAATTTAACTACAAAAAGAAAAGGACGTGTATGCATCTACATAAAAGACACCATGCCCAAATTCACACCAAAAAAGTTTAACAGTTTAACCTAACCAACCCCTTGAGGGTACGGTGCGCGTATGTGTTTGTTTTACTTGCACTCATTGGTAATGCGCGCTTAATTACGCCTGTTTTAGTGCGCTTTTGGATAATCTTCAGTGAAAGTGCGTTGCCCTTTGTAGATAGTAGTACTATCAACACAGTGTAACAAACTTTTTGCTTCTCCCATTAATAATGGGCGAACTATCTTTTATCACGTGATTTACTTTTGACCAATCATAGAGCAAGATTCTTAGTATGTGGAATATAATTCATGATATCACAAAGGAATAGATTGATTGTTGACATATCTTTCTCATCCTCAATTTGAAGAAAAAGAGAAGCAAAATGGTTGATGTTTTGTCCCCCTTCTTTGTGTTTATATGATTATCCCTTCCAATGTAATTACCATGGATTTGTCTCCATTTTTAAAAATTCCTTTTCTTTTAATGGAACCATCTAATCAAGATACCTGATTTATTGTTAATAGCATAATTTATGGAAATGGGAAGAACGAATCAAATCATGAAGCAATACCATTTATTTTAAAAGGAAATGGGAGTAGATTTTAACTCTGAATGTTCATTTTGTAAATTGTTTTCCTTCACTATGTCAATGACCGTATGTAGGATAGTTTGAATATCCTGTGTTTTTTAATTTTCATGTAAGAATGGTAGGGAATGTCCCCAAATACATGTAAATTTCATGTAGTATTTAAGCCTAGTCCCTCAATCAAATTCAGGTATGCAATGACTAGTCTCTCATTGCTTTTGTTGTTTTTCCTTTGTCGAAAGTACAGTTCTTTATTCCTTATTTATTGTGTATTGAAATATTTTGAGCCTGATATTTGGTATTATGTTCATTCCCAATACTGCCCCTAGGCTTTTCACATATTTTGATACAATTTTAGTTTTCATCCGCACCACTCTTTGTATTATTATCTTCTGTACATTATTTAAAATAGTGTTCAAAATGTTCTTAAAACTACTATTTTCCCTCCCAAAGTACAGCCTCCTATTTATCATTGCATTATGTCAAGAAGTTTCTATCACAATTGAAAACTAATTGTTGACCGTGACGGGTTTATGTTTTCTAAACTCTGATCTCTGCCATCCATGTTTCAATTAAATCTTTGAAACAAGAGCCTCGTCTGTTCTGAATTTCTTTCTGTGATTTGATTTGCTGTAGATTTATATTTGAAAGGTAAAGTGTTGAGTAAAGGAAGCTAAGGTAATTGTGTTATGTACTTGCTCACAAAAGCATCACAGATATTTAAGCAATACCAACCAAAATTTGAGGGTGTGAGAAAATGTTGCGAGAGAACTTTCGAAAGACTAGTTTCTATTAAAGCAAGGTGGTACCATTTATAACTAGCCAATGAACATTTGGGAGGGAGGGGGGCAGAGGGCACATGTCTGTGCAAGTCAAAAGAAAATTATTCTATTACATTTGCTTCAAAAGGAAGGCATCCAATCCTGTGTCGACAAGACATTCAGAAAAAAATGATTACACTCCTTACACTTTAATGTCAACCATTAAATCTATTGAAATCCTTATTGTAATAATGAATACAAAACATTGGTAAACATAACATAATTTTACAATAACATCTTTAATTAATAATGTATACCTGGAAGATATGATTATATTTACAATGCAAAAAATACATTTCTTATCAAGAAAACTAAGTATAACATGAAGAAGTTAAATCACACACATGTCCACATTACTGAAGGTACAGGTATTCGAATAGCCTACATTTAGCCTACATTTATTTACTCTGAAAGTCGTTTTCACCAACACAAATTTTGTTATCATGATTATTAACACTAGTACTCTAACAAAGCCTTGCAAGATTCATAGAATAAATAATTTTTTTCTTCCAGGCTGAAAAAATTACTTGATCACTTTATTATTTTGGTTTGTTGAACAAAATTTGTATCTGCTTTGAATCATTCTTGAAAGATTTCTCAATCACAATTTTACATTAACTTCTACAAAACACATTGATTCTTCGTGATCTTTCTCTGTTGGAATAAACATGAGAAAATTCCAATAATACAAAAAATGATAGTGGTTTCTTCATCTAACATCGGATAGACATGATTTACTAACTGCTCCAAATACTGATATGGCACAATTATTGCACATTTTGCCTTGACACTTTTTGTGTGTATTACCATTACCTTGTAAAGTGAAACTATATAAAGACTTCTCACCGCTCAAGAGAAACAAGAAAGGTGGTCTTTATAGACGAGGGAAATTTATATCAGGTTCCAGTGACTGTTCAAAGGTGACACAAATTTATACTTGAGAGACAGGTGGTCTTTCTTTACAGGTGATCAGTCTATACCAGCAGACCCTACAGCAGGTTTGACTTTACATGTACATGTATGTCCTGAACAGTGGCAGTACCAGGATTCTTAAATATAGGGGGGAGGGTCACAATGCGGGCAAGAACTACAGTGGGGAGGGAGGCAACACTGGCTGTGAGTGTTCCTCCTCTGGTGGTAGACATATTACTTTTGACTATGTTCATTACCTGAATGTACATGTATATTAATAATAATAGACGACAGTGAAGTCTCCTAAAGCATTAATCATTATTACCCTGGCTTTAGTACAGTTCCCATTACAGAGCTTGAGCATTTTTAAGGAACTTATTCCTGCCAGGTACCTATCTACCTCACCTGGGTCGAGTGTGGCAAATGTAGATTAATTTCTTGCAAAAAGACATTAGTGCTGCGCCAGGAATTCAAACCCCATACCTTGTGCTTCACTGTCCAGAGACTTGACCACAACACCTCTACATGTATACCATATGATAAACCACCCTTTCCTTCACCGTATAAATGAAAAATACATAATCTGTCATCAATTGCATGGCTGGATGTCATAACATCACATCTTGTCTCCAAAAATGTGCAAGGGACTGGCTCACACAAGCCTTCATTTCCATACTCTGTAGAGGGCCAAGTCCAGATTTTCTTCCTTTAAGTGAGGTTATGCTCTAAATTGACGCTTTACATGCATGTGAGACTATACACCCATTCAATGGAAATTCTATCCTGTCAAGTTCAACTAAC
Organism: Strongylocentrotus purpuratus; assembly: GCF_000002235.5. Classification (NCBI taxonomy): domain Eukaryota; kingdom Metazoa; phylum Echinodermata; class Echinoidea; order Camarodonta; family Strongylocentrotidae; genus Strongylocentrotus; species Strongylocentrotus purpuratus. Next base: position 21,852,807 of record NW_022145600.1, on the reverse strand, counting down.
CATGTGTTCAGACAACAGGTAGTTAATTTTTTTGTAGTCTGAAGGATGTATGGCGAAACACGTTTCAGAAACATTCCAAATAAACAAAAAACGATAAAAGAATCAGGGTCCCATGCTAGTCTCAACATCGTATTGTACAAAAATAATATAACTGGACGGAACTCATCTTGAGCATGCACCGATGATTGCCCAGCTATAATGCCAATTGTCCTCTTCAACAGTAGTTTCTTCATACAACGTTACTTCATGTAATCTGTATGCTCCTTTTGCTATCAATGATTATGTATTGTACGTTTCTTTATCTGACTTTTGAAAAAACTTCAACTAATCAGAACAGGCTATGCCCACAGAAAATTACACAAGGATACCTTGAACTCTTTTTCTGCTTTGGTCTACAAACGAAACACACGCTGGATTGCAAGAGGCAGCTTCTGTCCCATGTCTAGTGTAAATACAATGTGGCAGTCTCAGGTTTCGATCCTGGGCATATATAGAGTAAATTTTTCTTTTTAAAGAAACACTGCTTCGTCATCCGTCAGAAGGGGATCTCCTTGCCCGCAAAGTCCAAGAACTTCCCTGAATCTTCAACGTTCAGATTCTCTATCACCTCCATCATCCTCTCGACCGAATACTCGGGTGTGAAGAGCTTGTCCTCTGCGACATTCTTGTGGTAAGGTCGTGAGAGGTCGGTGTTCACCGTCCCCGGGTGAAGGCTGATGCATACCACCTTCCGTCTCCCCCGGGAGAACTCGATGCTCAGGTTCTTGGTTGCCATGTTGAGGGCGCTCTTTGACATGCGGTAGCTGTACCATCCACCATACCCTAATCAAAAGAGGTAATGAAAATAAACTGAAATTTTCTGTAACATGTAGTTTGTACTGTAGTTCTAGCAAACTAAGGGTCTCCATCTTTTTCTCTATCAACAGATATTGTTTGTAACATGCATCATTTGTTCATGATTTTAATCACTTGTTTCTTTATTCATTTATTTATTCATTTATTTATTCATTCATACATTCTTGTTTATTATTTCATTCATCTATTTACTTATTCATTCATTTAATTGTTGAATTATTCATCTATTTACACTTTAGCTAGACATTCACTTATTTATTCAGTATTTGTTTTTTAAACAATCGGTAAAATAGTTTAAAATTCAAAATGATTCGCAGATATAAGTACAAGTAGATTCCATTAGATTCTGGGTTTATATTCCTTCCCTTCATCACTAGAACTTATCCCTTCAACAACAACAACAATTGAAGGTATGAGGACACTCCCTAACCATTATCTGATATTGAACCAACTCTGGCAGACATGTTGACCAGTGTGCCAGAGTGACCTTCCGATGGCGACTGTCCAAATTCTCCGCTCCCCTTGGTCAGATGCTCCCCAAAGTACTTGGCCATCAGCAGAGGACCCAATGCATTGGTGGCAAATGTTGTCATCAGACCCTGTGTACACAAATGTGAATTTGAAGCTCGAATTTGTATTGTATCGTATTAATTTATTCATGGTAAAAAATATCAATCGGTCAAAACAGACTGCTTTTTAGGGAGTCTGAGCACTGAGTTTCTATACAAGATTCAGCGCATTCCCGCACCAGCACGCCGACAACAAAAATGTGAACAATGAATACGAAGGGGCTGATCAGCAAGTTTGAAAGTAGAATCAAGATTTAACCTTTCAAAGAATTTTTTCTTACATCGGTAAGTTTAAAAGATTGTATATTTTACTGCTATTTACATGTAGGTGTCATCAATCATCATGAAAGTACCCGTATAGAATTTTAGGGAACTCAGTTTTGTAGAGTGGGGTTTGAAATGTTGAGAATCAATAGAGGATGTCTGAACAGTTTTTAATACACAAAAAGTATACTAATGCTGCAATGTGTGCCAGATATGACGTTTTCCTTTTTTTTGTATACTATAGCTAATGTTGATGAAGTCATATAATACCTCATGTGATACAGCTCTAAGACTGGTCTCTCCTCTCCCTGATGGATGTAACATCCCTGCACAATTGATAAGTAGGTCCAGTCCTTTGCTAGAACTCTCGTTGCCATGGAGACGCTGTTTAACTTGCTGGGCTGTTGATGCAATCTGCTCCTCGTTTGACACATCTAACTGCATGATCTGTGTATAGTTAAAGATTTAAGAGAAGAAAACAAAAATAGTGTGATTCTAGCTTTTATCCTTACTTCTGATATTTTCATGTCCTACGTACGGCTAAAGATCATTATTTAGCAGGGTAGCATATGTATTTATCTTCATCCAAAACCTACTAGCACATGCCAAGATTACCTATATATTTATATAACTGTGCACATGTTAAATCTCTATGGCTTGGCCTGCCTTCAAAAAATGCCTGCTAGCATTTCAAAGGAGTGACGTCCCAGTCAAAATTCTCATCAAGATGATGGAAATTCAACTGAAGAAAATGTGGAAACAACATAGTTTCATCATCTTTTAATTCCTAAAAAGAAAAATCTGACTGCTTGGAGGAGTTTTAAACATCATTTGACTTTTGAATTTGATGCTCTCCTAGGTGCTCCAAGGAGAGGGGGATTTGGCGAATTTAGAAGTGGTCTCGGTGGAAAATACCCCCAAATGAAATAGACTTGAATGATTTTTCAGTATAGTATTTCATCTCATTTTTGCTGACTATTACGGCAGTTAATTCGGCGTTAGTTTAGAATCATTTCCAAATTTTGACTGTAACTCATTGTAACGGTAGGTAACTTCACACAGGCGCGCGCCCGCCCGCAACCCACCATCGGTATGCACTTGTATTGTGCAGCGGTTTGCCGTGAAACCTGTGAAAAAGTGTAGAGTGCCCAGTATTCGGTCACTTAGGGGAAATCACTAATATTTTGAATTCTTACCTCTTTTATTTGGCAATCTACCCATCAAAAGAAAAGAAAGTTATCCCTCTAACAGGATTTTATAGTCACTTAAAATAAAGAATGATAAGAAAAATATTTCTGAAAGAAGACGGAGCATTTTTCTGCCCAGAATTCGGTCGCGCCGATTAGAATTCGGTCACGCGATTTGTGCGTGGTATCTCCGTTGCCAAGGAGCGAAGCGTATTTGCGCACTATTTTCACACAATTGCGCGATAAAGCACTGATTGTCAATGCATTGACCGAATACTGGATGAGCGCTACCGCATGGCAAGGGTATCGTATAAATACCTCTTGCATATCGGCAAGTGCGTCATTTGCAAATTCGCTGCGATGGAGCGAAAACAGAAGAGCTCCTCTTCAAACACATACTAAATTCATTGCGACAGCACACGTAGTTGTTTCGCAATAGACTTCTACATATGGCTATGCATGTTAGCGCATGTGCTAACAGAACGCGGAAGTGCAGAAAGTTGTGCGACACTGACCAATTCCGAGCTAAGTTGGAGATCTTTCCGAGGCCCATATCTGATTTAATTTTGAGAGTTAAGAAAAGTTGTTCAGCTGCCTGATTTGTGCAAGTTTCGCGGCTCATTAATTATTTTTTAAATTGTTACAGCTGTTGAAACAGCTGTATGACCGAATACTGGGAATGGACCTAATACTAGGCGCGCTGCCCTATACTAATATCAATGTTTTTTTTTTAAATACTCCAAAAATAATAAGAAAATTGACACGAAACAGGTAATAACTAATATACATATCTACTTTTAACTCATGGTCTTTTTTTTGACATTTAATGAATATTTACTTCATTTTGGGTATGTTTTAGTAGGGTATCTCCACGCCAGAGTTACAGGTCGAATTTTGGATAGGTTTCTGAACAAGCGCAGCCGTATGCAATAGGCCATAATACCCGGTTACTTCGTTTTGAGGAAAAATACTCCAAAAAAAAGATAAGAAAATTGACATTAAATAGTTGTATAAAGAAACAAAAGAATTCTTTTTCTCTTTCTTTCTTTTTTTCTCTTGATTTCCTTTCTTAACTGTTTTTTTTTTTTCTTTTCCTTTCCTTTTTCTTTCCCTCTCTTTATTTCCCTCCTCTTGTTCTCATTTTTCCTGACAGCAGGGCAGTTCTACCGACAATTTGGATATCCTGATCTGCTGATACTAGATGAGGGGGGATACGGCTCTGGACACCCCCTCCCCCCCTTCTAGTGACGGCCCTGAGTGCAACAAATAATTATAAAATCATTCTAATCGAGATCGAGGTAAGGCCTGCACTGCACTGAGAGCTAGGCCGCCCCGAGGTCAGGCGGGAGATATACTACGCGTACGGTACCTGGAGACTGTTCGGATGCTCTTTCTGAAGTGCTTGCAACTCCGCTGCACCGTCCGGCTGTCGACAAGTTGCAATCACAAGTGTCGCAGGCCGTTTATTCAGCAAATGTCGACAAAACTGCAATCCTATCCCTCTGCTTGCTCCTTGCACCAATGCATAAACCATCGTTGAATATCTTGAATGTGCCTTTGTCTACAAAATAAACTGTTTTGTTTTGGGAATAGCACTGTAGCAGTAGACAAATCTTGCGTAATAGCTGAAATTGCCAATTTGAAGTTGTTTAGCGATCTGCAGCCAGTGATCAGCGGTCATGATGTCGGAACATCCGGAAAACTTTCAAAGAAGAAAATTGATATAATTGATGTTCGGTGTTCGGGGGGGGGGGGGATTCAATGAATTATTGTTAATTCATTGCATTTTCTTTGGTTTTTTTATTTATTTGTGGGAACTGCTCCCTACCCTATAGCCCAACGAACTAAAATTCCCTAGCCCCCGCTGCATGTGTACAGTCAGTGGCAAATTTGGCCTCGTAACTGTGAGGCTCTATAGGATCAAAACCGTGTCGATCATTAGTGCCCTTTTTGTGGGTCATTAAACCTCATCAATAACTTGATGGGGCCCGGGGGCGGGGTTCTCCAAAACACACACAAAACAAAATTTGAGGGGGGGGGGTTCGAACATTATGTTGTGGTGGTACACAAATATTATAAACCGTTATATTTATGTATATTTTAGCCGTCTCTGAAGCGTGGCTTTTTCGATCAATCAAAGATGATTTTGTCATTTAAATTGTATGTTATTTCAATTTGAAACTCAGTTTTTCATTATCTCACAAAAAAATACTTTGTGTAGCGCCCTCTGCAACAGAACTCAACTATCCCATCAATGTTGCCCTTATAAAAGTAATTTATACAAAGTAGTGAAATGTCCGATAATTGGCAATTTATATTTTGTAGTATTTTCAAAAATGAATTGCATACAACTAAATCACCAGTGATTAATATATGTTGTAAGCCCGCCCCCCCCCCCACTCCGAGAACGGACGGACCCCATGCGTGTTACCAAAATGTCCGGTAAAGGGGTACTTTTCGTGCGACAAAGTCCGGCCCGAGAATTGTAAACAAAGGGGGTGTATTAACTTTTCACCCGGAGATTTTTTTTAAAATGGGGTGTTTTTTTCTTTTTTTTCTCTCATCTCTTTGGACTCCTGAGAAAATATTCCGAATTTAGGGGGGGTACATTGAGCATTTTTCCGGATTAAGGGGGTCTCCAAGGCAGGAAAAGCCCGCGAAAAGCCCGCGAAAGGGGGATTCGGAAATGTTGGCAGTCCTCATGATAGGAGGTGCTTTCAAAAAGAGGGAACAAGCATACGCGTACCCTAAATAACACTGAGTTGGGGGGGGGGGGGCGGGGTTGTAAGTTCAGATAAATTGTATAAAATCATAGAAATGCACGCACCCCATATCATTATGCAATTTAATTGGTGTCGACTCGTTCAACTGGAAATATGCCCACGGAACAATTTTCAAATATTTCTTACGGGAAAATATTTTAAAGTTTTGTTTAGTATACATGGGCAAATGGGAGGGGACCTTGAAAGAAACGTCACTGAGATTTGAACTGATCGTACCTTTACAAGTCACAACTTTCTTATTTTTTGTATAGGTTTTGCTCAAACATTCAAACTTTCGTGCAGCCCAGGCGTGGATCCAGGGGGGAGGACGAGCGGGCATTGCCCCGCCCCCGGACGGGCCATAAAAAAAAAAAAATTGTTATCAGAAATTTACCTTTTTTGTTGTTGCCCCCCCCCCCCCCCCCCCCCCCCCCCCCACCGAGCGAAATATCGCCACGCGATTTTCAAATTTCCGGGGGCAAAAAAGAACAAGAAAAGTCAGTGCTCACAACTTTTTTTGATTATCCTACATTACACAGCTTTACACATCAAAGTAACAGTGTATGCATTTGGAGAGCAAAATAATTGTTCTGTTTTATTTACTAATGTAAAGCGCTATATAAATATCAATATGAATGTATGTATGTATGACCTGTTTCTCTCATTTTCTGCTTGTTTTTAAAACCAACTTAATCAGGGTGGACTTCCAATGTGCCTATTCATTTTTTTTAATAAATAGAAAGCCTATTCAAATATTTTTGAACTCGAGACTCATTAGTTTGAGTAGATTTCTCATCATCTTGAATAAACAACTTATTAATATTTTGATATGCGATCAAAACTACGAAAGACGAAGGGCAGGCTGAATCGAAGACTCATTACAACTACGAAAGCGATATTGAGGAATTTGATTGGTCGAAAGTCTTTCGAAGTCGGCATACTAGCAGTGCGCGCGCCATGCACGTTCGTTCTCTTTTCGCCGGTCGCCGTCGTTGAAAACGGTTAGTGTCATAAAAGGCTGGTTACAATCCGATTAATATGATTAGTTTCATGTAACATCATTATGTATTTTTGTTTTAATTTTGATATGTGACTATCTACCGATGTTGCGTAGATTTTTCAGAGTGATATTTCAACGTTTGGACTATCAAACTGGGTGTTGAAAATCTCAAAAGTGACGATCGAATTGTTTTTAGCCTACCACTATTAGTGTTGTGCATGATTTACCCTGCGTAAATCATGAATCGGGCTCGCCGATTCATTTTGGAAGTAAAATTAAGCAATGAAATGTAGTTTGAATTTACGCATTATATTGATTTTATGTTCATAAAATATACTATTTGCAGAGCTGTTAAAGAATGAGAATACCGGTACTGTTTTCAGACCAATTTGTGCATCTGTTTTCTGATGTAACACGGTCAAATCATTGTTTTTATTTTATTTTGCGTAGAACGGCTCGCTCCTTCGCGCTAGTTATATTTAAAATAATGATAGCGCCCGTGTTAAATCATTGGTGCTAGCTCTAAAATTTTGGATTTAGGTAATGTGATAATTCAGGTAATCTGTTGTGATTATACCGCTGCAAAATAACATGTTTTGGTTAAATTGTAGGCCCTCGATCTATAAAGCACACACTGTAATTGCAAAATTTGGGAGTCATAAAATTGATATTGTAAAACAGAAAAACAGTGTTTATGCATGTGCATCATGCTATTTACCTTCAAGTTGTTTATAACTGCAGAAATTAATGATATTAAAACAAAATGTTCAAACTTTGATGACAGTTGACATAGTTTCTGCTTGATCATTGAATATGTACGTAGACTTTCACTGATCATCAGGCACGTAGCCAGAGTTTGATTTTTTTTTTTTTTTTTTTTTTTTTTTGGGGGGGGGGGGCACATGTAATCGTTTAAGGGCACGTGCCCCCCCCCCCGTGGCTACGTGCCTGCTGATCATTTAGTTAGCTTTTGCATTCTTTATATAGGCCAAAACAGACGCCAAAGAAGCAATGGCTTAGCAATGGCTTAGTAGCCCAATTCCCAAATCTGGATATTTCAAAAGGTGAATCCCATAATATAAGTAATATTTAAGTAATAAAATTAAATGTATGCGGATTGTATACACTTGGACCATCATGTGCTTAAATGAAAATAAATGTGTCCTACACAGGGTTTGGGGAAGTGTCGTTTGATTTGGGGGATTTTTTTGTGTGGTTTTGGGTGTATTTTTGAGTGCGTTTAAAACTTGTTTGCGTAGCGGGAAACCCCGGCCCCCCCACTCAGTGTTATTTAGGGTACGCATATGCGTGTTCCAACCGACCCCCCCTTTTCAGCAAAAGTCCGGTGTGTAAAGTCAATACGGCTCGACCTTTTTCTTTTGTATACGAGCCTTTTTCAGCATCCCCCCCTTTTCAGCAAAAGTCCGGTGTGTAAAGTCAATACGGCTCGACCTTTTTCTTTTGTTACGAAAAGGACATTTTGGCAACACGCATGCGGTCATTTTGAAACCTGAGTGGGGGGGCCGGGCGGGAAACACGAAGATGTTTTGCATTTAGCAGTTAACTAATTTTTCTTTGAAAGGAAGAAGCTAGTTATTTTTGCGTAACAAAATATTATGAGGTTCAAATATTGTGTATTGATTGGGTATTGTTTTGCACGACTAGTTGTACAGGCCTCCAGTAGTGAATCAGGAAAGATCACAATGGCCTTATGCGTATCAAAATGGCTAATTTGCCTAAATTAATGAAATGCGAAACAAAGGATTTGAGGGTTGTACAAAATTCTGATTTTTAAAAAAGAAATCAGATTTTTTTCTACTTTGATCGATTCTCTCTATGTTTAAATAGATTTTGGTTTTCTTTTTACATGCTCTTGTAGTTGAGCTTACAAGAATATTTTGCATTACCTGTAAAGCAATTAATCATTTGAATTTATCATGTGCAATTTAGCGTTACAAAAATCAATCAAATCAATCACAAACGAATCGAAATCAACCAAAGAAACAGCCAGTGAAAGCACCAAATCAATTATATGAAGAACATAAAGATTATGTAGCTCAATAAAAACTCAAAATGAAAGATGTCGACACGAAGAAGTCTAATAGTCCTCTAATTTATTTGCCTGCACAGCAGAATTCTCTGGGTATAACTTTTATAACATACATGTATTTGCATATGTACATATTAAAGGGCAAAGTAACCAACATAAGGACTAATACAGAAAGAAAGAAGAAGGATCATGGGTGTAAGGTAAACCAATATGAATGACATGGGATGAGGATGAGTCGGGGTTATATAATGTCCTAAATAATGATACACTATGAATAAAGGAGTCGTGGGCTGGTTGAAAGTCATGAACAGAAAATGGAAATGAGAGGAAAACAATTAGTATGACTAAAGAATAACTAGTTTAACCTCTTACATAAGGAATAGCTGATTTTGTGTTAATTTTCCCAAAACATTGACAGAAAATATAAAAGAAGAATTAAAAATAAATAAGGAAAGATAAAATAAGAAAAAAAAAAAATATGTATATTCAATAACGTAAAATAATAGAAAATGAGAAATGGGGAAACATAAGGAAAGGTACACACAGGCGCGTACACGGGGGGGGGGGGGGGTGGGGTAAACAAAAATTATTCCAATGGGTGACTTAAAAAGGTGACCATAACCCCCCCCCCCCCCCCAACGGAACGAAATGTCGATTCGGCAAATTTTCAAATTTTGGGGCCAAAAAAAAAATTATATATATGTCCTTTTACCCCCCCCCCCCCCCCCCCCCACGCTTATTCAGCGGCTGGCTGAGTCGTTGCGAAATCTTTTGGACAAAAAAAAATTATATATGTCCTCTTACTTTTTTTTTTTTTTTTAGTAAAGATTGGATACAACATCACAGAAAATCGGAGACACTGTTAATTTTCGCTGGAAAGATGACTGAATATTACAATTATTTGGGAATCGCAAACAAAAAGCACTGTATGGTATCCGCGCTCGCACAAAGTAAGTTTCGCTTTGTTTTATTTTCGAAAATCATCATAAAAACAATAACACAATATAACAAAATCAAAGACTTACATAACATTAATAGAATGATAAAACGGTTGGATAGTCCAATATATACATAACAATAATATGATAAGTAATGATATGGCAAAATAGTAAGGCTTAATTAAAATACATTGTACATGTAATAAACTAAATTAATTAAAACTAAACAAAAATCATTAAAATTTATTAAAATATCCCCTCCCGTTATTTTTGTTACCAAATACTGCCCCACCCTTATCACCACCCTGCTAACGATTGATTTAGTTAGTTTTAAAATATTCTAGACATTATCTAACTTAGTCTGTTATTACATTGATTATGTTTATGGCAAACGCCAACGGTTCTAACACGAAACCAATGTGGATCTCATTAAAATTGTACTATTTTCCCGCTACCTGGAATCTTTTGGGAAATTCACTCATGAACTATTAAACGTTCCTGGCATAGTTCGTTTCTTTACGGGAATGGGTAAAATCACGACTCCAATTTCGACTAATCAGATGGCTTGATTTCTAAAGAGAGGTATATAACGACCATTAGTTGTCGAATCGACTTGAGTGATTGCTATCACTTAAGTAAAAACCTTTTACCGAATGGTTGTACGTTTTCTGCTGCACAAAGATTCAATCAGTTCAATTTTGGCCATTGCAAGTAGTGTGTTATTTATGTAGACAAATGCTCGTGTACCTGTTATCTGTAGCTTATTTTATGTATGTTATTACCAAAGAAAAAAATGTCAGTCAGTCACTCAATTTTGTCTGACAGTGAAGTCTAGAATGTAAACGGGTTTCCTTGCATAATTTGAACACTAGGACACTGCCAATGTTAAAATTCCACAGATTTTACAATTTGATGTTGACTGCAAAAAGGGACATAGTAACTAACAACTGGGGAAATACTCTGTAGAAAACCGATCTCTTAGAACAAAGATGTGTCCTATGATAGTTGCACCTAGTCATACGGAATATGATTCAGATCAGCTAAATCTGAGGCCCTATTTTCAAACATTTATTATTTAGGTTTACCCATTGTTTTAAATCAAAATCTATTTTTAGAGCCCCAACATTAAAGGCATGAAGATTGAGAACATAAACATCAAACCTTCAGTATTTTCTTTGTGTATGTAAGTGGGTGTGCGTTACGTGTTTGTGTATACCTTATCAGATTAATACCGTCATGTTGGAATTCATGAAATTGTAAGCCTATGTTCAAAAGATGATTCAAAAGTCAAATATTGAATAAGTCAAGTCGAACTTTTTCGCTCGAATGGTCTCTTCATTGCTGTACTTATAATGGATGAAGTGTATTTCCATTCACTTCTTAAAAGCGCCCTTTTTCTTCTTTAGAACGTCCCATTTCATAATGGCAGTAGTCGGACATAAAAGGCGTGTTTTAAATCTTTTAATTTTACAATTTTAACAGTGTAATAAATACAGAATTCGCACAATCAAATAAAGAATTATTTACATACAGCCATGTACTCTAAATCATGGCAAAACAAATACTTGAATGTGTTAGCGATTGTGACACTATTTGTCAGGTTAAACTGATATTGATCATTTTAAGTAAACTTATATTCACATGAACAGTGCCATTTTTTCTTCTAAAGTTTTGTTATACTCATGAAGAGTAGTAAATCAACAAATCTCTTTGATTACTCATAATCTCAATTCGTATAATAAGACAATGATATAACTAGAAGTAGATACGATATATATGTACATTCTTAAAGGTAATGCAAAGTTCTGGGAAATTTTTAAACTTGGGTGGATAGTGATTCTTTACAATTTGGATGCCCCTGTTGATGTATTATAAGCACTAGAAAAGTTAGCCTCTAAAACATTTCTGCTTTCGAGAAAAATTGAATATAAACATTTACCAGTAAATTTTGATAAGTTTCAAATAGCGCCTACGGTCGCACAATGGTAGCTGCGACCATGACAATCTAAGAATATGTAGATGTGATATATAACTTCCAAACTAGAATAGCAAATTGGTCGATTTTAGTCAAGAAACATTGTTTTATAGCTTAATTGATATCTTGGTCTTGAGAGGGAGCTATACAACAAAAAGAGTGTATTATTTACAATTTTATAATTTTAGACTCAATTTCAACCGCGACAACGCTCACTGAATATTGTAGGATCGTATATGCTTCCAATATGTTCATTTCAACCAAATTCATGACCCCATAACAAAACTTTGTATTACCTTTAATGTTAGTCACCTGCTTTTGCAAACCATTATAATGATGATTAATAGGTTCAAGGCAAAACGTAGACTCAAAGTCTATTCCTCATAATAATTGAATCCCACGTCTTTAACAAAGTCGTCTCTACTGAAACCTGTGCCGTCTACCACCCGGTTGAGCTCACACATATCGTTGCCGAAGTTAAATGACACGCAGTCATCTAGCGTGTTACACTCGGTACCGCACATGACCAATGACAGTCCTTGTTTGGTTTTGATCACGTGATTCTGAAGACGCCATCCTTGGAGGATCCGTTTGAAGAGGGCTGTCTTCTGTCGGACCACGTATGCTTGTAATGTACGGAAAGGAAAAACAAATCTGACCTTACCATATAGACCTAGATTGAATATCATTTTGCAATTACATTATAAGGCAACGGATTCATACCTCGGCTAACTTTCCTATTGCCCCACATACATGTATGTATATTATACATTTATTCTCCTGAAGACGAACTGTTCCCCCCCCCCCGTTAACGACACCTGAATGTTACTTCTAGCGTTAGCTCAACCATTAAATATTAATGATAATAACAACGACGATGATGATAGAATAATAATTATTATATTATTATCATTATATAATAATTAATGATAATAATATTAACAACAAAAAGAACAATAATAGTTACGATAATAAGAGTGCTCCTACTACTTCTAATAAGGATAGTAATTAATAGTGAAATGATAATAACAGTTACATAAGCCTAATAAAAAAAAAAATCCGCTGTATTATCATAACTTATAGTATTTTATCTGGATTTGTCTTATATTTAATAATGATAATAACAATCATGATAATAATAATCATAATTTTGGTTTACAAAGAGAAGCCTCATCAGCTTCAGAGCTGTTCTTCCAGAGGGCCCTGCAATTATTTTTTCCCTACCAATTGCTTGGTACCCATTTACAACTGGATGGGAAGTGGCGAATATGGATAAATGTCCTGCCAAAGGACATTGGTGCCGGGCTTGTATTCGAACCTTAAACATTAGGATTGGGAGTCATGTGAAAACACCACTAGATCATGACACCTCCACATATACCACGGCACCTCCACACAATGTTGTGAATATTTACCTGGTGTTGGAGTCCGATTGTCAGAAGCGGCCTGTTATCAAACATAAATATACAACTCTGTTCCGTCAGTATACCCACAATAGATTATTAAACTCTTAAACGATGTCTGATACTTTTATTTGTAAGTGAGAAAAAGAATAACCCATGTCAAAAGTACGTTGAACAAATATATAAAATAAATTAAATGAATGAATGAATGAATGTATGAATGAATAAGTGATTAAACTAGTGAGTAAATTGAATTAATAAACTACAAGATGAACGTTATGTCAATTTATGATGTTATAAACGATCTTATCTAGAAAATACATTAGTTATTCATTTTTTTTTTTTTTTAGATCAAAGTGTTCTCAGTGAATGTTTATATGTCATATATATGACCCCGTTGTGGATAACTTACATTTGTTGACGCTGTCGGCATGTTTGTTTCACCTGGGATACCAGTGGATGGAAAAAGAATGGCATTAAGAGAACATGATTTAAACAATTTGATTGATAGGGGTGAAAAGATGGGTTTCATTTTTTGATATTTAACATTGGATATAAATATTTCCTGCACACATAATTATATGCTATTGACACTTTTTCTCCATACTTTTTTCTTAACCACATTTGAATTTGAATTAGGTTTGCAATATATCAACGTTTTTTGTTTAACTGCTTACATGTACCCAGTTTTAGGATGTATTTTCATTTCAGAACAAAAATATAAAATTAAAAACAAATTTAGGCGGGTTGTTTAAAGCCCTACTACACTACTTATAGCTACGTGTGCCCTCTAGCAAATAATGCCTAATCGGTGACCATTGGCCCCACATGATCCTTTTTTTGTTATGTTAATTGAGAGCTGTTTTGATGAAATTATCACCTGTCAGTGACCATATGCAGGGAGATCTAATCCCTCCTGGCCAAACTAGTGCAATTGAACTTTAAAAGAATGAGAAGGGGACAGGTATTTCTTTTATTTGCCCTTAGGTTCTTTACTACAGGCCTAAGTCATGGGATCGTACTTTATTGAATAGCGAAGTCATCATTGAGGTGTCTTTAAAGCACTCTTGCTAGCAGTTATTTGTTCTATCCCTTTTTCAGAATTTATGAAATGTATTCAATCGCTATTTCATTAAAAAAAACGTCGATCTAACTTACTTTGGAGTTGCGCAGCTCTCTTCTACAAAATAAATGAAATAAAATCACGTATAAGGTCATCATTCTGAAAACCTGTTAGGTAATGTAATTGTCTAAAATCACCTACAGTGTACATGTTTTATGTTTGTGGCTTGATTGTTAGGCACCAAAGCTTTATATGAACGAATAATTTTACTACTCTCGGACTATTTTATTATTGTGGAAAAGTTGAATTGACAACCGATCAGAACGTTAACGCAGCACTATGGATAAAATATATAAAGATATTTACAAATTTGTAAACATAATCAACACTGATTTGTAGCTCCTTGCATTGCCATAGGGACATGAGATATGAGAAATTCCTGAAAAAAAGAAGATATTCATGTTTTTCTTGGACTGCCGTGTAAGTGTCCCGCAGGTCATTATTTTATGAGAGACGTTGCTCAATTAATTCAAAACTTAAAACCCGTAAAACCAACCAAAGGTTTTTTTTCTTCAGTTCGAGCACACCCACACCATCGCTTTAAACAAAAATCGTGTTTGTCTTTTTCTTAGATTTGTACTAATCCCCAAAACATGAGGACCTTTTATCGACTTGTTAGACAATTTTGCAGTGCAGACTGGTGTGAAAAGTCGCTTCCAATTAAGGGGGTGGCTATATTATAATAATACATATTATGTATACAATTCGTTATAACCTGTCTATTTCCCATTTAAACACGCAAAGTGAGAATGTCACGATCACTATTTTTCAAATTTGGCAAATGCACTTCATTGATATGTTCTATGGTTACGTATAGATGGATGCAGGATTCAAATATACATGTATACTAGTAGGAGACCAGCCTGTAGGTCCCGTGACCAATCTCTGAAAGTGTTTTTGTGTTCCCTGATGAATACCGAACAATTGGGTTTGGACTGCCCCCTTGAAAATCCCAAGCATTTTCGTGAGGGGTCAACAAAGGTCATACAGGGATAGAAATTCAAATAGTTCCAATCGTGTCAATATGCACATCAAATTACTCGTCTGGTCATGAGGATACAAAAATGTATAGTTTGCTATACCTCCGACCTTAAATGAGGGCGCTATGGTAAAAAACCGTTGAAAGGTCAACACACTTTTGACTGGTGGTCAAATTTATTAACACAGTTAACCTTATTAAATTGCATATCAAATTACCCGTCTGGTCATAAGGATTCCGAAAATGTATAGGTTGTTATACCTCCGACCTTAAATGAGGGCGCTATGGTCAAAAAGGTCAATGCACTTTAGAAATTCACCAACACAGTTAACATCGTTCGATTCTAATGATTTTAGTGTCTAATAATATGTTTTCTGACATAGCAAATTCAACTAAGCAACTTTTAAAATCAAAAGTGGTTGCCATAACCTCGAAATGTCCCCAAACCCATGGATAAGACGTTGTTAGATGTTTGTCACCGTACGGCAGCCATCTTGAATGTACATGGTCAAGGTAAGCACTTTTACTTTTGAAAGTTGTATAGTTTAATTTACCTATAGGCTGGTCTCCTACTATATGGATGCACGAATAACTTCGTTATTTACCTGTCTATTCTTCCCTTTAAACATGGATGTTAAAGTGGGATTGTCACAATCACCAGAGGACGAAGGTGAATCCGATTCTAAACGAATAAAAGAGAGATAGTACAATATTTAAATATTGGAGTCCTTTTTGGGGGAGGGGGGGGGGGGGGTTGGAAAGGAAAGTCATATCAGGGATCACCTCGCTTCGAGTAGAGTGGAATCAGTCCTCAAAAAAAAAAAAATGGTGTAAAGCACTTTCCAAGAATAATGTTTGAGCGCCTTGAGCACCTTGCATTGTATTCAACATTACTATCTTTATTATATTATCATTGATTCAACGACTACTTTTGAGTATATTTGACGATAATTTGGTCTGGATCGAGCCCCAAAGGAAGCGATCCCTAACTATCAAGGTATCTTCTATCAACCCGGAGGTTGATTGTATCTTTTCTCTTCTCTGCCATTCTAGTACAACCTTGCAGTGTCATTCCACTCCATGGCTTAATGTTCACAGTTGGTTCTTGGTTTCGCTCAGTTCTGGTACCTTCTACTTTTTCTTCCAATGAATCTTTCAAGGGATTCTGGTGTCTTTTAATGTGGCGAAAGTATTTCGCCTTTTACCATTCCTATCAGGATATTTTGTTTTCCATTATATCCTCATATCTATGTACAGTATGTAAAGTATAATTGAGTCTTAGTTTCCATTATATCCTCATCATTCATATGTACATCTAATTTTAAAAAGATGTGATTTTCCTTTCCATAGTTTTTGTTAATGTCCATGTTTCTGCTCCATACAATAGAAAAGACCAGACATGGCAATGTGTAAGTCTCATTTCTAATTACTTTTATTTAAACAAAAATCCATTCTGGATGCCCGAAAGTTTCAAAAGTCTAAAAAAATACAGTACCCAGTCCTCTGTTCTGAAAATATTTAAAATCTTATTGATAATTATTTTTAATTTTTAAATCTGGATGGTTGCAAATACATTGTAGCAGTGGTGTAATGTACCAAAAATTGAAGGGGCTGAACCAGGAAGAATTGAAATATTTCTTAAGCGCTAGGAACGCAATGGAGACGACTCGGGTATTAATCCGTTAAATCTGGGGGGGGGGAGGGGGAGTGGGGTGGGAGGGGAGAAGGCGGGGTGGGGAGGCGAGTCGCATTATAGCAACGCCCTTTAATGAATAACTTGTCTTTTTTCAGCAAAACATTTTCTTTATTTGGAACATTGCATTTAGGAGCAATTTTGATCACTGAGGAAATTCAAAGTCTGGGTTTACATTCATATATTTTTTTCTTTATTATGGGGTTATAAGAAGCGTAAAAATGATTCTTTTGATTTTGTATTTTTTGTATAGCTTTGATCTGTCATGTTTTTGAAGAAGAAAAAAAAAGTGTATACATTACATTTAGCAACATATCTGAACCTATCTTGAGGAAACATTTCTAAACGTCGCAAAAATGTTTTTTAAAGGCATCTCATGGAATATTCTAAATCCAATTATATCACAAATATCACATAATTTTGTTGTTGAATAAGAGAGTATACGTGATTAAATTTCTGTTCAATCATACACTTCATAAACTGATTCGCATTATGGTTAAACACATTTCACGATGATCGCTTTAATGGAAATGATAACTTTTTTAAAACCAAATTAGCAAAGGAGATCTATGGTAGGTGAGGGCACAATAATGATTATTAATAATAATGATAATTATAATAGTAATAGTTATAATAATTATAATAATGAGCATAATAATAATAGAAGGTTCTTGTGTAGCTCTCATGCTGTCAAACCTGACACTCCTGGCCCTCCACAATTATTATTACCCCGGGCTTAGGATTGCTCCCTTTATGGCGCTCAAGGAACTAATTCCTGACAGGAAGCCATGTCCCTCACCCGGGTCGAGTATGGCAAATGTATATTAATGTCTTGCCAAAGAACATTGGTGTCGTGGCGAGACTCGAACCACGAACCATGTGATTCACAGTCCTGTGACGTAATCACTCGACCATCCATCTTCCTATGAATGTGACTTACCTCCCATCTTAGTTGAGCTGGAGAGGCCAATGAAAAAAAAGAACAAGATAACCGACGCGAAGATGAAAACAACTCTTGAACAATCCATTGCTCTTTCTGAGTTTATAATCTTGACTGTGACGAAAAGTTGAAGGTTATTCAAAGTTAAACGTCGAAAATGAAGTAGATTTGTATCTGTGGAAGTGATAGGAGATCCGATATACACCTGGAACAGATGAAAACGTGACTGTCCTGTCAGAGTAGTTTGTTGTTTCGTGTCGAACGCGAAGAATGAACATGTTCATGAACGTGAAACCTTTTTATTAACAAAACAAATATGTCAAAATGAAATTCAATTGAAGCAAAAGGATTAAGATCATTTTCCGCGTGACGCAATATTAGCCTTTGTTCCAGTCTTGTTTTTCCCTGCCTTTTAAAACCGTATAACAAAATAAACGAATGAATGATCCTTGTTCGCGACTGTTTCAAAATGTTATGCATCATGGTAACGTCATGAGAAAGGTTGTGTAATCGCATACCTCTTTAAGTTGTATTTCTCGAAAATAAGAATTAAAATACGGTTAAACATATATATAGTACATGAATTGCTCTATAAAACTTGATATAAGGCAAATCTAGAGAGCTAGATATTCACCCTTACAGTTTGAATAATATTTTACTCTAAAAAAAGGATAACAGCAGATTTGTGTGTCTCGAACCAATTACTGATAAAGAGAGACTCATACAATTGGAGTTGTTGATGATTCGTATCGGGATTTAGTTTTATTGGCAAAGATATTGTTTTCTTTTCTTCATTTAACAATTCATGTAATTGCATTGTGAAAAAAACCATTTGAACATGATGGGAAATCCTCAAGAGGCCGATCACCAATATAAGTATTGGTATAATTATTATGCTAAGCTGTGAGGTTTTGCAATCATGAAAATGATGTGCCCAGTTTTGTTCAGAGTCACATGCACTTTTCATATAAATGATGCAGGCAGGTGACCATTGCTCTACCACTCAGCTATCGCGTCTCCTGCTTCTTGTCATACATGTATTTCGAAATTTGAGGGCCACACTTTCAGGGATAATTTTTTTATTATACCCTTCCACAATAAAATAAAAAGAATGAAAAAGCTCAACAATTATTTGTTAAACTTTTCTTTAAAAAGACTGCAAGGTTACATGACGTTGACCGGTTTGGATTACCAATATGAAAGCTAAATGCTTTTTGAATATAAGCGACAGCGATCTATTTACTCAATAACAGCAAATCCAACGCACCTTTTAGAATATTACTTAACAATGAAGCTTTTACCGCATTAAGATGTAATGCAGCACCTGCGAATTAGAGTCGGTAAGATTAATTTTATTTGTATTATCTATTCAATGTGTTTGTGCATATGAATTAACTATATTGTCAAATGGAACTAAAGAGAGAGAGAGAGAGAGAGAGACGTGCTTCGGATTTTCCAATATTCTATTTCTTTTTAGAATATAGGTTTTTATGTCACATCATTCTTTAATAAATACGTTTGTAATTGACAATCCATTTAACGAAGGTGTGATAATGCGTAATTTCAACCTCGGTCTAATCTTCCAATAAATGGGCGCACTCGATCATTCTATATAATGTAAAAAAAGTTATCTCGAAATTGATAATAACAACATGCACTTTTTATAAGAGTGAACTGTAAAATGTCTTTTCATATCACGTCGAAAAAGAAATAGCTTTTTATCTGTGGAAGTGAAAGGAGATAAAAAATACACCTGGAACAGATGAACACGTGACTGTCCTGTCAGAGGAGTATGTTGTTGTCGAACGTGAATAATAAAAATATTCATGAACTTGCAGCCTTTTATTAACAAACTATTTGTCATAATTAAATTCAATTAAAGCAATAGGATAAAAGCATTTTTCCACGTGACGCAATATTAGCCTTTGTCTTCTTTTTTCTGCGTTTTAAAATCGTATAACAAAATAAACGAATGAATGATCCTTTTCTTCGCGACTGTTCCAAATTACCAACCAAATACTAATAAAAAAAGAGAGTCATACAATTGGAGTTGTTGGTGATTTATAATGGGATTTCGTTTTATTGGCACACATATTTTTTTCTTTTGTTTATTTAAATGTCGAATTTTCTTTTTTTTGGGTAAAGATCAAGTCATGTAATTGCATTGTGAAAGAGACCGTTCGTAAGTGATGGGAAAAGGCCGATCACCAATATAAGTATTGGTATAATTATGCTAAGCTGTGAGGTTTAGGGATCATGAAAATGATGTGAACGTGGTCCAGTTTTGTTCAAAGTCACATGCACTTTTCATATAAATGTGTTTATGGGACAACACAAACATGTTGCAGGCATGTCGCCGGGGTCCACAACCTTTCGCTTTAGTTGGTTTGTTTGTTTTACCTGACTGCTAAGAAAGCATGTGTATGCTTGTAGGTAATCAACCAGGGGACTGAAGGTTTTAAGTCCTCTCCGAAGCACTTGGTAATGAGGATTAATGCCTTACCAAAGTGCAATGGCGCATCGATTTAGTTTCGAACCCGGGACCTCCCGGTTATGAGGCCACTGTTCTACCACTGAACCCATCACGTCTCCTGCTAATTGTCATACGTGTATTTCGAATTATAAGGGCATTTTAAGTGCCATATTTATCAGGGGCTATTTTTCTTCTATATTCTTCCACACTTAAATAAAAAAGAATGAAAAAGCTCAACAATTATTTGTTCACCTTCTCTTTAAAAAGACTCAATAACGGCAAATCCAACGTGCCTTTTAGAATATTACTGAACAATGAAGTTTTTACCGCATAAAGAAGTAATGCAGCACCTATAATTTAGAGTCGGTAAGATTAATGTCATTTGTATTATCTATTCAATGTGCCACATTGAGCTAGAGAAAGAGAGAGAGAGATAGAGAGAGAGAGGCGTGCTTGGGATTTCCCAATATTATATCACTTTTTATAATGATGGTTGTATGTCACATCATTCTTTAATAAATCCGTTTGTAATTAAATATCCATTTAACGAAAGTGTGATAATGCGTAATTTTCAACCTCGGTCTAATCCTACATTCAATAGCCGCAATCGATCATTCTACATAATGGGAAAAATGACTCTACATTGAAACGAACAACATGCACTTTTTATAAGCGGGAACTGTGAAATGGCTTTTCACATGAAAGTGCAAGTTAACCAATTGCATTAATTATAGCTCGTTTCTACATACAACATTGGTTAACTAAAAGCGGGGTTTTGCGGGGTTCGACAACAATAGCTACAGTTAATACAGAATTACGTAATCAAATGCTTTGAATTTGGATTTCACTCAATATTGAGATCAATTATCTTGTTACAGAAAAAGAGCATGTATGCTTACTGGAACAAAATTGGAAGAATATAACGCCTTTCAATGTTGGTATGATGAGGAGGTCAGGGTATAGTGGTTCTTTCACTTAACTCTTAATTTTCAGGGTTCGAATCCCAGCCCGTTACTAACGTTGTTTGGGAAGACTTTCATCCATATTTGGCACTCTCCACCAAGGAGTAAATTGGTCGTAATAATAAGTGCAGGGTCCTCGGAAGGAAGAGGAATGATACTGTCGAGGCTTCCCTAGTAAACAAAATTATTATTAGAATTTTTTACTAGGCCTATGTATAAAGCGTGTGATGGTGAAGCGAGTGTGTGCATTTATGACAGTGTATGCTTCAATGTTGGGTATTTTGAGAACATTGTGTGGTATGTGTGCGGAAGTGCGGTCGGGTGGTTTTTGGGTGTGTGTGCGTGCGCGCGCGTGTGTTTATGTGTCGGGGGGGGGGTGTACAGCTAATTTCAGATTAAAGGTAGATACCCCCTCCCCTCTCTCTTTTGAGAACCACAACAAGTGTAGTTTTATCAGCTCTTCCAAACCTTGTCATTTGGAGAGAGCGCGGGCAATTAACATGAAACGGGACAGGGAATATGATGGTGGTAATTCCTTCCTCCCCCCACCCCACTCCCCACATGCTCCAACTGTTTATAATACTACATATTTGAACATGCTATTGGCAACTGTTTTTACTCTTTCTCCATATCTCCATCTTTCTTTCTATCTCTCTTACTATCTCACAACATTATTTATTTTTCATTTTCATGACATCAACTTCTCTCACCATCAAAGAGTTCTCTCTTATATATTTACTTTTTCCTTTTGCTTTCTTTCTCTCTTTCTCTCTCTATCTCTTTGTTCTCTTACGGTCTGTTTCCAGACTTTTCCATTTTGCTCTCTTTCTCTCTTTCTCTCTCTCTTTGTTCTCTCACGGTCTGTTTCCAGACTTTTCCACGTATGATAAAATTCATCCAACCGTTTGCACATTAAAAATAAAATGATATGAAGAGAATATTGTATATAAGATGATACAAATTAGGTTCAATTTTTTTTTCTTTCTTAAAACAAAAAATATAATTCACCATGTTCACAAATTATTAAATTGAAGGTCAGATATTCAGCTCAAATGGCCTCATCTGCTACTTGTAATTATTACAATTTCAATCTTATGCATTTGCAACATTACTTTTCCATATTTTTTTGTTAAAGCATAAACTATAAGCCCTGTTTTTTCCCTTTCATGCAATGTATTGTATCATGATTTACACCGTATTACAAACTTAATTATAAAAACATGATTTCTTTAAAAAAAAAAAAAATTACCCATAACTCAGTTTTTTTCTCCACTGAAACAATGACCATCCGATGTACAAAAGAACATCATTTAGATTGTTGGTTGCTTTGTGGCACACATTCACACCAAGGACATGTCCGGCTCTTTTAATTATGAATAATGCGTGAGATTGAAATCGAAATTTCTCGATACTTTTGTGATCAGGGGCTACAGGAGTGATGAAATATCCCAAAAGGGGCGGGGCTTTGAACGTGGCTTTGAACGTGTGTTCTTCACATGGGCAAAAGTAGGAAAATCGACTAACAAGATATTGTAAACAAACATCAGGTCTTTCGTCTTTGCGCATGGCTGATCGTCAACGAAACGGAGTTATGTCTTTTTTCAATTCTGTTCCTTGCAACGGCAGGCAGCCAGTAAAAAACGAACCCATTTGATCAAATTATGGAAATGCAAGCATTACTTTGAACAAACATAACTTTGTTATTCCTTGCTCATTTTTCCTAATTGAGGTGTCATATGAAAGGGGAGAAATTAAACTTTCTAGAAATATGATTTTCCCTTTAAAATCCAGATACCGCCCGCCAAATGACTTTTTGGTTTCCTCTCTACAAATTGCTTTTAATCACTTATGCGTGACATATGTATTGTATGGCGTGCATCAAATGAAAGAAGAAGATCCACGCTTCCCAGATATGTGTCATTTATTAATTATTATTGTGATTAAGTTATAATAAAACATCGACAGTTTTCGGTTTCGTTTTTTCTGGGATGCACTGTATATGTGTATATCGGATATTAATTCCATGTTTGGCATAGGGTGACGATTAATATTGAAACCGGGAATATATAGATTGTCTCCGATTTGAAGTCGATTCGGCTATTATTCTGACTAGAAGGTTTAAATGCACTAACATTCCGATTGTTAGTATTCTTATCATCAGTTTAGAAATCGGGAAGATGTTATAATTTATTATAATTGCTAATTATTCGGAAATCGGATGGCAGTCAAAGTATAACTGAGCCTTAGTCCAGAAATCTCGAAATGAGGAGAAGGGGTTTCAATTTTGATATTTAACATTTTATATATATCCTGCACACAAAAATGCTATTATAAGTTTTCTACATACTTTTTTTTCTTAACAATTTTTTAATTAGGTTTGCATTGTATTAACGATTTTTGTCGAACTGTTTATTTGTTCCCAGTTTTAGGGTGAATTTTCCTTTCAGAACAAAAATATCATATAACAAACAAATGTATGCGAGTTGTTTAAAGAAGTGAGAATGGGACGAAAACCAAGTATTACTTTTAAGTCATGGGATCGTACTGTATTGAATAGCGAAGTCATAGAGGTGTCTTTAAAGCAATTTATAGCAGTTATCTGTTCAACCCCTTTTTTCAGGATCTATAAAATGTATTAATTTAATCTCTATTTCGTTAAAAAATACTCGACCTCACTTACCTCGGAGTGACGCAGCTCTCTTCTACAAAAGAAATGAAATGAAATCACGTAAGAAGGTTATCATTTTGAAAACCTGTTAGGTAACGTTATATGTAGTCTAAAAGTACCCCAATTTTTAGTTTTGCGTCTTAGTTTTGCACAAAAGAGCTATAATATAATAATAATTAATAATTATAGGCATTTCTATAGGGACGTCTATCTAGAAATTCTATTTCGAGGTGCATTAATTATTACCCCGGCTTTAGCCTAGTTGCCATTACAGCGCTCTAGCATTTCAAAGAATTAATTCCTGCCAGGTACCCATTTACCTCACCTGGGTCGAGTGTGGCAAATGAAGATGAAATGAAATGGCCTGCCAAAGGACATTAGTGCCGTATGGGGGATCGAACCACCACCTTTGAATTGCAAATCAAGTGCTTACACCAATCGACCACGACACGAAACTACGACTACTCGAGGGCTACTTTGTGTTGCGGTTAAGTAAAATTGCAACCGATCAGATAGTTACCGCAGGACTATGGAACAAATATATAAAGACATTTACAAATTTTGTAAACACAATCAATACTGATTTGTAGCATATTCCGTGTATTGCCATAGGGACGTGAAATATGAGAAATTCCTGAACAAATTAAATAATTGTGTTTTTCTTGGACTGCCTTGTTAGTGTTACAAAGGCCATTATTATATGAGAGACGTTGCTTAATTAATGCCCGTATAACCATGGACCTTCTAAGAACCATGGTAAAATCAACCCAGAGGTATTTCAGTTCGAGCACACCCACTCCACCGCTTTCGAAAAGACATTTCTTTCTTTGATTTGTACTAATCCTCAAAGCATGAGGACCTTTTATCGACTTAAAAGACTAGTGCACGGTCCCACTTTTTACATTTTGAAATAATCACTCCTACAGCGATAGAGGTGCTACATAAATAGCCTTTGTTTCTCCTTTTCAAAGAATACTTCCACCTGTGTATCATGGGGTATACTGCTTGTGCATAATGAATACTGATTACGCAGTCGCGGATCCACGGGGGGGGGGGGGGGCGTTTTATATAATTTGTTGTAGTTACTACCTACTCCCCCCCGCTTATTCAACACTGGACAAAAAAAAGTGCTCTTATCCCCCCTACCCTCCCACCCCCTACCCTTCCACCCCCCTTATTCAGCGGCCGGCTGAGTCGTTGCGAAATTTTCTCTCAAAAACTGGACGAAATTTTGGTCGGCGCGATTTTCAAATGTTAGGCCCCCCCCCCCCCCCCTCCTATCGGCAAATCCTGGATCCGCCACTGTGATTACGTAACTTTCATGAGCACGTATCCAGTATTTTGTCTCCATGTATTTCACAATTTGGTTTGCAATGACCTTTATCTGCTCACGCTCAGACTGCAACTATGAACTGGCTAATTCCCAGGTTCCACAGCGGACCACACCCCCATAACATTTAAAGGGAATGGCTAATATTTTAAGAACACTGTATACAATTCCTTATTACCTTTCTTGTTCGCCCTTTACACATGGATGCACGAATAAATTCGTTATTTACCTGTCTATTCTGTCTTTTAAACATGGATGTCATAGTGGGATTGTCAGAGGACGAAGATGAATCCGATTCTAAACAAATAAGAGAGATAGAACACTTTTTAGTAGTGGTCGATCCACCTGCACAACCCCAATCAGTAATGCCGGGAGGAGAGGCCCAACGATTACAGTGATTCAGTTCGCTATTCCCCTCCCAGGCACATGCGACGCCAAATATTTAATATAGTAAACAAAATCTATGCGCTGTTATCACCTCAACTATCCAAGGTGGGAAGTCTTTTTTAAAGGATAAGAATAAATCTCACAATATTTGAGTATCATTCACCAGATCTCTTGGTAATTAATCAATAATACAAATTGATATGCTTAAAACTGTCATTTGTTTCACCAGTGTGTTTCTATTCCCAATGCCCTGTCTAATACGAAAGATGTAAGTTGTGGTACCCACAAGGATCTATTTTGGGCCCGTTTCTTTTTCTTATTTATATCAGTGATTTCTGTAAGTCTTCGGAGGTTTTATCGTTTATATTTTTTGCAGACGACTCAAATCTTTTCTTTTTCCATAAGGACCCACATTTTTTGCCTACCACCATCAACCATGAATTAAAACGTGTTTCAGAATGAATCAAAGCCAATAAATTATCTCTCAATCTGCAAAAGACGAACTACATGCTTTTCATTAACATAAATGAACTACCGGGCAACGTTGTTTTTATTGTACTATTACTCAAAGAGTTTTAAATACTAAATTTCTGGGAATAACTACTAATGAAAAGCTTTCTTGGAAGGAACACGTAGATAATATTTTTAAAGTTATTTCAAGAAATATTGGCAATTGGCATAATAAACGAGGTAAAATGTATTTGGGTTACGGTTAGGATGGGGACAATTAAGTGATTGGTCAACTGTAGAAGTTAGCAATTAAGTTTTTGTAAAATATTGGCCGTGACATTTACTCGTGTGCCAATTAGCCCCCGGGCTTTATTTCGTCAAATAAAATATAGGATTCGTTTTGTATTCTTGGATTTTATGTTAGGTTTATGGTAAGGGTTATAATTACGATGAGGCTATACTAAGTGCTTGGTCAACTGTTGGAGTTACGTATTCACCTCGACACTGTGGAATAAAGGCCATTAATTTTAGCCAGATCGGTGACCCGACGTTTGCTCCTGCAGCATTATTAGGCCTACTCCAGGCTTAATTTCGTAAAAAATATATGGTTTACGTTGTTATCTACTCATCTTTTTATTAAGGTTAGGTTTATGACAAGTATTACGATTACAATGAGGCTAAAAACTACTAGGTCAACTGTTGAAGATAGGCATTAAGCGATTGTAGAATATTCACCATGGAGCAATATATTGTCGCCAGATCGGTTACCCACAATTTTGTTCCAGCGACAATTTCCCTGGGCTTTATGCATCAAAGGTATTGGGTTAGGCTAAAGGTTATTATCGGGTTTTAGGTTAGGTTTATGTTAATGGTTATGACTAGGCCGCAGCATTCCCACGGTCACATACGGTAGCGGTCACATGTGTTAGGGTAGCCGCACGGCGTATTTTGAATTTGTGGAGATATAAAATCTGCGGCTGCCGTACAGTCTTTAAAGTGATGACGCACGGTCGTCTTAGGGCGTCCCTGCGGCGGCCGTAGATTTTTGACAATTACTAAGGCAGACGCCCGGTAGCCGCAAGGTGCCCGCAAGACGGCAAAAGGGGGACCACACGGCGACCGTGCGGCCAGATTGCTGCTACCGCTTCACCCCTGGAGTATATAAAACGCAGGGCCACCGTACGCCCGACGAACTGTCGCCGTGGAACCGCTCCACGGCATGGCTACGGCGTGTCTAATCACTACGGCGAACCTAGAAATTACATCAGTTATAACTCCACGTTATAATCCCACGGCTACCCGTACGGCCTGTAAAGATAGGGATTCGCCCTATAGGATGACCTTGAGGCCACCGCAGATTCTCTCGATTTCCGTGGCATACAGCCGCCGTATCCTAGCCGTAGAGCAAATGTGACCTAGACATTAGTATTAGGATGAGATTATGTTTGACTGCGGAGCAATTGTCGTCAGATCGTCGTTTACCACCGATAAATTCAATATTTCTTACCTCGTGGAGAAGCAGATCTAGCTGGGGTTTCTAATAAGCAGTGAATAATGAAGATGGTTATGATTGTCTTCCATTTTGAATCCATCGTAATGCTTTTCCTTGTGAATGGAACAACAGTTTTGAAACTAATCATGTGATGCAGTAGTTTGCTCCACCTACGATCCGTATACTACTACTACTTCTACTTCAGTTAAACCGAAGGCCTACTCCGGGTCTAAAATCGTGTTTAACAAAAAGGAAATTTGATAAACTTCAGACTAATTTTCTTTGTTGAACCAGATTTTGATAAAAAGCGTAAACCTAACGTCGGTTTAAATTTCAGTAGAATGCAGGCCTACGCGTCTACCAAACGAAATAAATGCTACGATATGATAAACATGCACATTTAAACGGGGCTATATGAAATATTCTGCTGTTCCCATTGGCCGAACTAAAGTCATTCATAATCGATGTTTTATATTATGCTCTTTTTCTCAGCTCCTCTCTCTCTCTCTCTCTATTTCTCTCTCAATCTCTATTTCTATCCATTTTGGTCTCATTCTCTTTAACATGTCTCTTTGCTAGTTTGATCTCTCCCCCTCCCTATCTCTCTCTCTATTTCTGTCTCCCCCTCTCCCTCCCCATTCTCTCCATTTTTTCTTTCTGTACTCGCCATACCAATTTATTTCAAGGTCTAACAAATTTCTATTCCTTTTCTTTTTCAATACACAAAAATGAGAAAACCGCACTCCGACTAGATTAATTTCTCTCTAGTTGTGACAAATGCATGTTTGTGAAAATGATATACAATTAATTGAACGCGCATGATTATGTTACAGTAATTTTCTGATGGCTCAACCCCAATACCCAAATAAATATTTATGAAATGAAATTACAGGCGAACCATGTTTATCAGACCATCACCTTTTAGTAACAATATTAGGGTCGAACTATCAAATGAAAGTGAGGAGTCAGTACATTAACGTTGTTGCCCATAGAGCTTGAATAATTTGTCTTACCTCTTTTCATGAAATGAATGTGACACTACGATTTATTTTTGATAGATAAAGTTAACATCTTCTCGGAACTTTATTGATCAATATTGGCCCCGCACGAGTATGAGTTGCCAATAGTGGTCTCCGGCAGGTCGAAGGCCATGCAGGGTCCCCTGGAGCTGGGACCTGAACGAGTATGAAATGCCCATCAATCCATCTGACCGTTTTTACCAGAACAGTAGCGTCAAAGCATTTTAACAATTTCTAGAAATTTTCAAATCAAAATAGTTTGGATAGATTTGATTTGATTCGTCAAGGATAAATACATTGACAACTTGAAATATATAATGAAGGAAATAAACAACTTGACAGGATAACAAGCGAAAGCTGATGATAAACATAGCTGAGTTCATGTGTTATCTTGTTAAAGAGAGTGAGTTTGGGTGATTGTGTCAAATAATATGATATCAATCGCAACTATGTACACAAAAAATAGGGGACTCCAAACTTGAGATTGATTAGAAGACTAGATTTAGATCAATCGCAACTCTTTATAAGATAACAATTATCATATTTCGGCTTCTGTAACACATTGACAAGGTTTATATTTACTTGTCCGTCTTCCCAGGAAAATCTTCTGGGTATATGGCGGACGTGTCAAGGCACACACATTCCCCTATGCATTGACGCCCATGCTCCCTGATTTCTTCGATGTCCATTCTATCATGTTGACATAAGATATATATTATTCACCTTTTTATTCCATCCGTTTTCACCCCTCTCTCTAATTTCAATGTGATATTTATCTCTCCACCACTTCGACGATTAAAATTTATGGAGCAAGGTCTATGAATATTTAGTCCTTTTAGTTCGAATCGACTCTCACAAAAATGAGAACGATTATTATTTGGTATTCGATTGACAGCTTGCCTAAATGTAGTATAGATGACTGAGTAGCAAATAAATATTTAATTTGCTAATAACGGGGCACGAGTATTGGCGATCCACACACACACACATCAGTAGTTTGATCAAGATACTAGCTGGGTCCACAAAAGTGTCATGGCAATATGGCCTTCTCCAATAAAAAAAGAAAATTGCAATTGTCATGATTGCTGATTATGTGGAGACTTGGAATGTTTAGTGTTATACGGATATTGGTGTCTCTCGTTATTAAAACATTTGTATTATTGTTATAATATTTATCACAAAGGGGACTTTTTCATTTACAGTAAGTAATCTTTAAAAGGATTGATATAATAGAATTTCATCTGTATGATCAGTTAATGGTGGCCCAAGCTTAAAAGTAAAACAAAAAGAAAAGGAAAAAATAGAAAGGGGTTGGGGATATCAGGGGCGGAATCGTAGAGAAGGACACAGTTATACTATCTGTAATTGGAACGCTTTTTGTCTTCTTGTTGAAAAAAAAAAAAAAAATTGACGTTTGAAATGTGAAATTTATCATTCTCACAGTTCTTTTTGGTGGGGGAGGGGGTGTTCAGTTTTAGTTTTAAAGTTTGACACCCTCTCCCCTCTCTCTTTTGAGAAACCAAACAAGTGTAGTTTTATCAGCTCTTCCAAACTGTGAAGGGATTGAGCGGGGGGGGGGGGGGGAGCAATAGGCCAGTTTACAGATACAATCTGCGCATGGGCAGATGAAGATCATTTGTACCAAAATTGCAAAACCCACAGAGATGAATACTGGATATGCGTTAATGAAAGTTATGTAACATTATTCATTTATGCACCAACGGTACATTCTATGATAAACAGGTGGAAGTATTCTTTTCAAGAGGTCAAACAAAAGGTATTCATGAAGTACATCTAGGACTTTGGCAGTTATAGACCAGTTCACGGTTAGCACATGGCTGCAATGACCCCGAATATCCACAGATCTTCAAAACATGAAGAGGTCCCACTTTGTACATTTTGAAATTATCACACAGCGATGGAGATGCTGCATACTTAGCCTTTGTTTCCCCTTTTCAAAGAATACTTCCACCTGTGTATCATGGAGTGCTCTGCTTGTGCATAAATGAATAATGATTACATAACTTTCATGAGCACGTATCCAGTATTCCGTCTCCGTGTATTTCACAATTTGTTCTGCAATGACCTTGATCTGCTCATGCTCAGACTGCAACCGTGAACTGGCTTATTATTATAAGATGCTCAAAGTGCAACTTCTCCATGTGTAAAAGATCTGTGGATATTTTGGTTCATTTGTACCATGTGCTATCTGTAAACTCCCTTATTCACATGAATCGGGACAGGCAGTATGGTCGTGGTATTTCTTTCCCCCTCCCCACATGCTCCAACTGTTTTTATAATACTACATATTTGAGCATGATATTGGCAACTGTTTTCACCCTTTCTTCCTAAATCCACCTCTCTCTCTCTCTCTCTATCTCTCTCTGTTACTGTTCTCGCATGTTTTGATTCCAGACTTGTTGCACTATACTGCTCTAATATCTCATATAAAAACAAAATACCGACATGTTTCCTTCTCAGCACAAGAGGGCAACACATACCAACAAACAAACGGTAACCTTAATTGCCAATGCAAAATTTGATCCATTAAATACGGTTATGGCTAAGCGAGACGCCAAATATTAAAATAGCGGGGGGGGGGGGGGATGGGTAGAGTAGGGGAGGTTACGCAGTGCAGTCAGTGTGTGGTTGCACCTGTTTGTGCCAGTCTAGTCGCGTGCGTAGCTTCACGAAACCAAGTCTCCCAAGCTCCGCCATGTTTGAAGTTTGAACAACTGAACTCTTACACCCCATTCACAGTAGTTTTGAAATTTGTAGCGGCGTTGTAGCGGAGCGGCGACACCGCCATAACACCGCTACAAATGCATTCACAGTAGAAAAGTTATCCCGCTGCAGCAGCGGGATAAATATCATGTACCCATTCACGCTGCAGCGGGTGATTTTTATTACCTCCGTAACAAACACGTGTATGCATGGCTCATGACCCGCGAGTGACCCCGATATGACCGGAAATACTTCAGCGCGGGGTTTTCGATTGCTTGAAATTGCGCGCGCTAGCTGTACTTTACACACTCTATTCCTCATGTAGCTAGCTCGATCATATTACTTTTTAAAAAACTAGCATTTTTATTGCTTCCAGTCAGAATATTTTAATTTTTTGAAGTGTGAAATATTTTTATTTGGATAATTATAATATCTACATAATAATAAAATCAATTTGAATCCACTGGTTACTTTATTTCTATTTCACTTTATGTTCCCCATTGCTGGAGAAAAGAGGTCAGTGATAGGTAAGTAAACAAATCACACGTGTTTGTCGCGGTGTTATAGCGGAGAGCCTTCACACTGAGTAAACACCGCGACAGCAGCGGGACTGTCCCGCTGCTGTAGCTAGGCGAGCCTAGCGATAGTTTGTCGCGGCGTTATCGCGAGGCGGTGTTATCCCGCGATAGTTTATAACGGGTCCGAGCCTTCACACTGAAGACAACACCGCGACAGCAGCGGGACAGTCCCGCTGCTGTCGCGGTGTTAGAGGCCACTGTGAATGGGGTATTATACTAGGTAGTGTTAGATTAATTTGAAAGCGCCCGAAGCCTCATGAATTATTTATTTTATGTTCGATGCTTCCTACATTATATGTTCTTCACGCAACAGTAACCAACAAAATTCAACGCGGATCAGCATCGAACATGCACATTGGGAAAGGTCATCTCCGCTTAATTTATTCATGAGTGTTAATGTACTCATCACTTGGCCAATGACGACGCACCAGTATAGACCAGTTCACGGTTAGCACATCACTGCAATGACCCCGAATATCCACAGATCTTCAAAACATGAAGACGTCCAACTTTGTACATTTTGAAATAATCACTCCTACAGCGATATATAGATAGCCTTTGTTTCCCCTTTTCAAAGAATACTTCCACCTGTGTACCATGGAGTACATTGAATGTGCATGAATGAATAATGATCACATAACTTTCATGAGCACGTATCCAGTATTACGTCTCCGTGTATTTCAAAATTTGTTCTGCAATGACCTTTATCTGCTCATGCTCAGACTGCAACCGTGAACTGGCTTATTGGCGAATCAGTGTCTTCTAAGTATTTTATTATAATGAGGACCCGAAATGATTTTCACTGATTATTGAATACAGCTTCGTACTGCTGGAGATAAGAAAAAACCGAGTCAAACATAATTATTCAAGCTTTTAAATTTTATGAATAGGTCCACGAAAGTGACCAGGCATTATTGCCTTCTCAAATAAAAAATGATTACAGTTGTCACGATTGCTGCTTATTTAGAGAGTTGGAATGGTCGGTGTCATATGAATATTGGCGTCTTTTGTGTTTAATAGATTTTAATTATCTTTCCTACCATAGTAATCGCAAATGGATCTTGTTCATTGGCAATAAGTAATCTTTAAAAAGATTGATGTAATTAAATTATATGTGTATAATCAGTCCATGATGGCCCAAGATTAAAAGGAAAAAAAAAGTTAAAGTAAAAGGAAAATGTAGAAAGGGGATGGGGGATATTAGGGGTGGGATTGTTAAGATGGGGGGGGGGGGGGGGGGGGGAGAGAAATGACATTACATTTTCTGGTGGCTAATTAGAACGCTTTTTTTTAATTGCTGAAAACAAATGAGAACATTTAACATTGAATTCTTTTTTTTCTTCCTCACATTTTTTTTTGTGTGGGGGAGGAGGGTGCTCAGGTAATTTTAGATGTAACTTGACACCCCATCCCCTTTCTCTTTTGAGAACCCAATCATGTGTATATTTATCAGCTGTCCCAAACCCTGTCAGTTGGAGAGAAAGCAGGGGCGGGACAGGGAGTATGATGGTGGTATTACCCCACCCCCCCCCCCATGCTTCAACTGTTTTTGATACGTATTTCACCATGATATTGGCAACTGCTTTCACTCTTCCTCCCTCTCCCTCACTATATCACAGCATTACATATTTCTCATTTCTCACCATTGAATAATTCTCTTTTATTATCTTTCCTTTTCTCATTTGCTTTTTCTCTTTCTCTCTCTCTCTCGCACAATAAGTCACAGCATTATGTATTTCTCATTTTCATAAAATCAACATCTCGTACCATTAAATACTTCTATCGTATTCTCTTATCCTTTTTTTCTCTCTCTCTCTTTCTTTCTCTTTCTCTCTCTCTCTTTCTCTCTTTTCTCTCACGTTCTGTTTTCAGACTTCTTACACGTATGATTTACCCAACCCAACCGTATGCACATTACAATTCAATATGTGAAAAGATATGAAGAGAATATTGATATACGATAATACAAATTAGGTTCATTTTATTCATATTCCTTAAAACATAAAAATATTGTAATTCACCAAGTTTACAGATTATACAATTTAAAGTAAGATATTATGTTAAAATAGTTTCATTTGCTCCTTTAAATTATTACAACTTCAATCTTATGCATTTTGCCACATACATTTTTCCCTAAATTTTTAAACAAAGCATATGCTACTTCTGAGCCCTATTTCTTTCTTTCCAAGGAATGTATTATATCATGATTGGCACCGTATTACAAAACACATTATACAAATAAGATACTTTTTTTGTTTTTAATTTACCCATGACTCAAAATCACATTTTTTATCTCCAGTCAAACAATGCACATCTGATATACAAATAATCCGTAAGAATGATGGTTGCTTTTTGGGGATCCACACTAACACGAAGGACATATTGGTGCCTTTTATTTTTAGTAATGCCTATTATGCAGCTTATATGGAAATAATACTTAAGTTGTCTATGGAACGGAAATTCAAAGGGAAGGATAGGAGGAAAGATCGGGTTTAAAGGAGAAAAGGGGTGAATGGTAGAATGATATAATGAAAAAAATAAAATAAGGAATGATTTCTTTTTAGATATTAAAAAAACGAAGATATACACAAAAGAAGAGATTAGCGCAGTATTAAAACATGAAACAGCACAATGAAAGAAAAATGAAAGTTAGGAACAAAGAATAACACAAGGAAAGATAGGAGAAAAAATAAAATAAGAGGGGATAGGACTTGTACTGAAAACCAATATAAAAGAAAGAAAATAACTTAAAACTCAATTATGGGCTTTGAATATGTGTTCATCACTGACAGTTATGGGCCTAGGTTTTAGCAATTCTTTCAACTTAATTATGTACACAGATCTGATGAGCCATCAAAAAGGATTTGAATTTACAACAAAATTAATCAAATTCTAGCGCAACGCTGCAAAAGTAGGAAAATCTACTTACAAGATAATGCAAACAAACAAACTTCTGATGAACACACAATTCTAATGAAGTGATTTAAGTCGCGCCAACACCGGTCTTATATCAAGTCACTGTGCCTTCCCGATCACATGAGATAAATGAACCTGTAAGCCCGTAGGTTAGTCATTGAAAACTTTATAAAACGTCAAACTCTTATTGCGTTCAAGTTTTACGACCGGGGAAATACTATGTACGAAGCCGATATCTAAGAACAACGATGCATCCTTGTATAGCAAAGACCAAGTCCTACGGAATCTGATTCAGTTCAGATAAAACAAAAGGCCCTATTTTCAGCATTTATTATTTAGGTTTACCCATAGTTCAGATTCATCTTGAAAATCAAAACCTATTTATTGTGCCCCAACAGTAAAGGCGTGAAGATTGAGAACATCAACATCAAACCTTCAGTATTGTCTTTGTGTTTGTATGTGAGATGAGTGGTTGTGTGGGTGTGGGTGTGCGTGAACGTGTTTGTTTAAACTTTATCAGAATAATACC
Organism: Strongylocentrotus purpuratus; assembly: GCF_000002235.5. Lineage (NCBI taxonomy): Eukaryota > Metazoa > Echinodermata > Echinoidea > Camarodonta > Strongylocentrotidae > Strongylocentrotus > Strongylocentrotus purpuratus. Next base: position 21,817,541 of record NW_022145600.1, on the reverse strand, counting down.
GTTATGTTGAAATTCATGAAAATGTAGGCCTTTGTTCAGAAGATGATTTAGAAACCAAATAATTAACAAGTCGAGCCAAACGTTTTCGTGTTAATTGTCTCTTCATTACTTATAAATGATGAAGTGTAATATTTCTTTATAAAGTTTTATTACATAATGGCAGTAGTCGGACATAAAAAGGCGCGTTTTAAATAATTTAATTTCACAATGTTAACAATGTAATGGATATAGAATTTACACAATCAAATAAATTATTATTTACATACAGTCATGTACTCTAAATCATGACAAAAATTTTTGTTCATGTGTTAGCGATTGTAACAAAAAAATCTGGTTAAACAGATTTTATCATTTGCAAAAGTAAATTTTATAATCGCATGTACGATACAACTTTAAGTTGGTGTCATTTTCTACCTCTAAAATATCGTTATACACATTAAAAGAAGTTAATAAACACATTGATCGACAAATCTCTGTGATTACTCATGATCTCAATTGGTATAATAAGACAACGATAATTATACGAAGAAGAAGAATTAATATATATGTACATCCTTAACGTCAATCACCTATTTCGCAAACCATTGTCATGGCGATTAATACGTCCAAGAAAACCTGTGACTCAAAGTTTATTGTTTCTCATAATATTTAAATCCCTCGTCTTCAACAAAGTCGTCTACGCGGACACCGGTGCCGCCTACCACCTGATTGTTGAGCTCACACACACCGTTGCCGATGTTAAATGACACGCAGTCATCTCGCTTGTTACACTCGGCACTGCATTTGACCAATGACAATCTTTGTTTGGTTTTGATCACGTGGTTTTGAAGGCGCCGTCCCTCGATCCGTCTGAAGAGGGAGGTCTTCTGGTGGACTATGTCTGCTTGTGATGGTAGTGTGGGTAATGCCTGGTGAATTGTGGTAAAATCTGTGGAAAATAACCGAAATAAATATGTGATGTAATATTCAGAAATTCCTATGACAATGTAGGCCTATATTAAAATACGATCGCAAAGGCTTTCAAAGAATGAACCTTGATCAATTTCAATGACGTAGCCATCACCTTTTAAAATATGCGAGCATTGCAGCAACGTATTACATAATCCAAACATGTTTTCTTTTGGATATGCAATAGGGTATTTTATTTGTCCTTGAGTTCATTTCTCGGAAGTCTTTGTGATCGTGTTAAAAATAAAAATCAAGATTAAAGATGCAATGCTAGGTTAATTTAAAACCCTTCGAACCCACTACAATGTTACCTTTTTTTTATTTTTTTTATTAAAGCTAACTTTCGTAGTAGGTACGGAGAGGAGAAATCACCTTAAAGTAATGAAATACCTCTGACTTGCCCATAATAGAGACCCATATTGAATATGTATTTCAAATTACATTATAAGGAAACGGATGCCTTCAATGTTTACACACCAGCAGACTCGTTTTTTGTGTTTGAGGGGGGGGGGGGGGGGGGTGGGAGGTTTGGATGCTGCAGATCGCAAAGTATTATTTAGGGCCCCCACCTCACCCACGTATATGCCACAATTTGATGGTGAGAAAGCGTTCAATTATTACACAAATTTATACAAACTTTTAACTTATCATTTTTAAACGAGGATACAATACAAAATGGCGAAAATGTCTGAAGTAGAAACGATACCTTGGCTAATTGGCCCACTGCCCCAAAATAATACATATACTCAATTCATTTCAATTCAATCAAGGTTTCTTAAAGACATGAATAACACTCATAGACTGAATTGTCCATGCTTCCACAGTGCAGGTACAATACAATGGAACTATAAAATAATAACATGAGATCAGGAAAATAGTGTACAAGCATAATTTAAAATTTGATAGGTGATAAAATATGTACGGAATTTAAAATGACTGATTGATATTGCGACACTGTTAAAAAGAACATAATATTTCACAGTTCTTAAAGGTAATACAAAGTTTTGGTATGGGGATATGAATTTGGTTCAAATAAATATGTTGGAAGCATAAGCGATCCTTCAATATTCAGTGATCGTTGTTGCGGTTGAAATCGAGTCTAAAGTTATGGAATTGTAAATAATTAACTCTTTATGTTGTATAGCTCCCTCTCAAGATCAAACTATTAATTAAGCTATAAAACAATGTTTCTTGACTAAAATCGACCGATTAGCTATTCCCGTTTAGAAATTATATAACACAACTACATAGTCTGAGATTTTCATGTTCACAGCTACTATTATACGGCTGTAGGCGCTATTTACAAATTTATCAAAATTTACCGGGAGCACCGGTAAATTGTTATATTCAATTTTTTTCTCGAAAGCAGAATTGTTTTAGGGACTAAATTTTCTAGCACTTATAATACATTCACAGGGGCATCCAAATATATCAAAATTGTAAAGAATCGCTTTCCGCCCAATTTCAAAATTTCCCAAAACTTTGTATTACCTTTTAAGGCAATTATAAGCTTTGATTTGCATAGTGAAAGTTTAACATACGCGTGATATTGTACTTTTTCTACTCTGGTTTGCCAGTGTCGGTAGCATGAGTCCAGGTAATCCACACAAAATATCTGATTAATATCGAATCCAAGATTGAAAATGAAAAAAAAAACTCCTATGCCCTCTCGATCGCTATGTTCCCTTGCAATAGAAGCCCATCTTCGCCCCCTCCATTTATTCTTCTGAAATAGAACTGCTCTTTCCGGTAACCACACTTTGCTGATTGCAATCTGTACCGGAATGTTAGCTCAACCATTAAATATTAATGCTCATAATCACAATTATAATACAATGATAATATTAATTTATAATAATAATACAATCATAATACATGTGTAATAATTGTAATAATAATACAGTCACAGTAATAATGATAATGATAATATGTTACTACTAATAATAATAGAAACAAAAAAGAGCAACATCAATAAAAATTGATAAGGATACTATTAATACTACAACTAGTAATTGATAATTAATAAAATGATAACAAAAAGTAAAATACTAATTTTTCTGATTGCTGTACTATTATGACCAATAGTGCTTTATCAGGATTTGTCCTATCTTTGATAATAATAAGAGTAATGATGATGATAATAATCACAATTTTGTTTACCGAGAGAAGCCTCATCAGCTTCAGTACTGTTCTGCCAGAGGGCCCTGCAATTATTATTACACTACGAATGCCCAGGTACCCATTTACAGCTGGGTTGGAAGTGGCGAATGTGGATTTATGTCTTGCCAAATGACATTGGTGCCGGGCTGAGATATGAACCCTAAACATTCGGATTGAGAGTCCAGTGAATGAACCGCTTTACCATGACACCTCCAATAAATTTTTTTCGCGAATATTTACCTGGGGTTGGAGTCTGATCTTCGGTAGGCGTTTCAGGGGTGCCCTGTTATCAAACAGAAATAACTATTAATATTTTATTGTGATGCGTAGATTTCATGAAAACGGGATAATATAGAATTACATTCGTAACTTAGTAGACAAATAACCCGGTTACCGAGCAATGATCGAATTAAGTGTATCGTTTTAACATTCAACTTAGTGTTATGAAACCTATTTCTATTCTCACTCGTAATCGATGTTTGATACTTTTATTTGTAAGTGAGAAAAAGAAATATCTATGTCAAAAGTACATTCCACAAATGTATAAAATGAAATAAATGAATGAATGAATGAATAAGTGATTAAGCGAGTGGGTAAAATAGAATGAATACATTGCAATTTGAAAATTAATTCAGTTCATCATGATATGAAAAAATGTATCTATAAAACAAATGAGTTAGTACATTATTTAAATAACACCGAATTATATTCTTCCCAGCAAATGTGTGTATCAAGTATGTCATATGACCCCCGCTTATGGACAACTCACACTTGTTGGCCTTGTCGGCACGGTTGTTTCACCTCTGACACCTATGTTTGGAATAAGAATAGCATTAAAAAGACGAGCATTAAAGGTACTAAGTCCCTTTTGCAGTCAACCTCAAATTCTGTAGAACTTTGCAGGAATTATGAATATGTCATGATTGTCCTATCTGTGAAATTAAAACGTTAGCAGTGTCCTAATATTCAAATTATGCAAGGAAACCCGTTTACTTGCTAGACTTCACTGTTAGACACTATTGAGTGACTGACTGGCTTTTTTTTCTTAGGTAATAACATACACTGTCGC